>NC_073307.1:97402821-97693604 GCF_027595985.1 Sorex araneus
TGACACCGGTGCTCTCTGTCTCTCCAGCCTGAAGAAGCATTTCCGGGCATACCCTTCAGCAGCGTTAACTTTATTCACATTCTTATGCAGTGAGCCTCTAAAAATAATTTATTTTGCAAAGCTCAGACCATAGCCACTAAGCAGCTCCCCACTTCCCGTGTGCCCGAACTCCTGGCAGCCGCAGCTCTCGCTCTTTCTCTGGGGTTGCCTGTTTTAGATACCCGGAGCCAATAGTCTTGTCCTTTTCGTGATCACACTAACATCGTAGCTTCCCAGGTCGCGGAAGGACTCGCTTGTCTTTAACTTGGGGGAAGCTGGGGGTCCATACCCACAGTGCCCGGGGTCTGCTCCTGGCTGTGTGCTCCAGGCTCACTCCTGGTAGTACCGGGGACCATATGCAGTGCCTAGAATTAAACCTGGGCGCGGTGCGTGCACGGGAGAGCATTCAAGGCTGAATATTCACTGCAGGAACCTCCCAGGTGTTGCGCTGACCTGCCTGCACGCAGGGCCAGGGGACACGAAGGCAAAGGGCAGACCGTCCCAGGGGACTAAGTAACTCCCATGGCTCTGCAGCTCTCCCGGGTCTGCGTCCACCCTCCAAACCATAAAAGTTTCGGCCGAGGCCCTTCCCGGGTCATGCGCCTGGTGCAGACGGTCTGAACAATGTTTTAGCTTAGAGATAACGTCCTGGGGCGGCTTCTGGGGTGCCGGGGGAAGGCTGGTGACACACACATTCCAAGCGGTGAGTGGGGGCAAAGGGCCACTCAGGTGAGCCCCAGTCACTGCTAGTCGCGTCTCCCCCGCAGCTGTCCCTGAGGTCTCACACGATCCGTCTGCTGCGAGGCAGCTTGAGAGGTCAGCAAGAGGGGGACTGGTGTGGAAGGGGACGCGGTTAGTGGCTGGGTCTGGCTTATCAGAGCTGAAATGTGAACCTGATACTGTCATCAACCCTTTCCTCCCCTTCCTTCCCTCCCTTCTCCTCTTCCTCCCTTCCTTCCTTCTCATCCCTCCCTCCCTTCCTCCCTCCCCCTTCCTGTGGCAGTGGCTCAGACGAACCCAGACGAACACCTCAGGTTCCTGATGCAGCTCAAATACGTTTTAAAATAAAAGTTTGGGCCGGAGTGATACTACAGTGGGGAGGGCATTTGCCTTGCATGCGGCTAACCTAGGTTCGATCCCCAGCATCCCGTATGGTCCTCTGAGCACTGCCAGGGCTAATTCCTGAATGCAGAGCCAGGAGTAACCCCTGAGCATCACCGGTGTGACCCCCCCAAAAAAACCCCAAAATTAACATCTTGGGGCTAAAATGATACAGTGGGTAGCAATTGTGGCTGACTTGGGTTCAATCCCCAGCATCCCATATGGTCCCGCGAGCACTGCAGGAATGATTCCCGAGCACACAGTCAGAAGTAACCCCTGAGCATCGCTGGGTATGACCCCAAAACCCAAAAAAGTTCATAAAAGGTTGGCACCAGTTGGTTAAAAACAACGCGGAGGGGCTGGAGCAATAGCACAGCGGGGAGGGCATTTGCCTTGCATGTGGCTGACACAGGTTCGATTCCCAGCATCCCACAGGGTCCCACGAGCACCACTAGGAGTAATTCCTGAGTGCAGAGCCAGGAGTAACCCCTGAGCATCGCTGTGTGATCCAAAAGCAAAAAAAAAAAACCAAACAAACACCAAAAAGCTTGCACCCATCTCCCCTGCCCGTCCTCTCTGGGGTAGTGCCTGGTGGGGCTTCTCACTGGCACTCAAACTGCAGCCATTCACGGACACTCCTGGGAGGCAGCGGCCAGGCTGGACAGAAGCCCTGGGGACATCAGGTGCAGGGAAGTGAAGGTACCAGCCTCGGGGCCTGGGGACAGAGACACGCCCCGAGCATCCGGGACGGAGGCCCGAAGCCTGCAGACCAGGCCCCGCGCCCTCACAGCCCTGGCTGCGGCGGGCAGAGCAGGGCGGGCACCGAAATGGGAGGCCTGTGGGCACTTTCAGCTTGAGGAGACGGTCCCCGTCTCTCGGGAGGGGAAACGGGCAGCCGGGGGGTGCTGGGGAGCTTCTGTCCCCAAGACAAGGACTTGACGGAATATGGCTTTATTGGTGACCTGAGGGCACCGGGGACCCCGCCCCAGCAGGGTCAGCCTGCTGCAGGGCCTGCCCCCCCCAGGAAGGCCCAGTTCCTAATCCCAACCAGCTTCCATCTCCCCTCCTGGCGAGACCGGTTCCGAATCCTGACTTCACAGCGAGAATCGGGCTGGTGGGAGTTCCGAGGGCACCGTCACTGTGCCTTGGGGGCCCAGCAGGCTGGCCCAGGCGTCGAGAGGCCACGGGACACCTCGAATTTCCATGAGGACGCACGCTTGGGCAGGGCTGGGTGGCCCCTGGCCCCAAGGTTGGCGGTTGCATGTGGGGTCTGATGGGGCCGCTGGGTGGCGGGGCGCCCGGCCCGCTAGGCCCTCGGTGCTTGAGGTGGCGGCCCGGTCCAGGCCCAGTCCATGCTGCAGCGGCCTGTCACACGTCCAGCTCCTCAGTGCTGGCTTCGCTCCAGCTTCTGGAGGGGGTACAGGTACCACATGACCACCCCTGAAGGGTTGATGGTGACGGTGACGTTGGTGCTATGCTTGAGATTGCTGATGATCTCACCCGTGTAGACGTCCTGGGCCTGCAGAGGCGGCAGGGTGACTCGAGAGGCTGGCCCCAACTCCCCCGACTCCCCACCGCTGCCCCATGGATGCGGGCCGGGGGGTCCAGAGAGAGGGGGCGGCGAGCACGAACCCGCAGCGAGGGGCAGTGCCCGGTGTCCGCCGTACCCAGAGCTCAGTGTGCATAGCCTGCAAGGCCCAGGGCAGTGGGCAGTGGACAGTGCCAGCCCCTGCCCCGGGGGTCTCTGGGAAACGGTGGGGGTGTGAGGACCACCCCAGTCACACGTCCTCTGCTCACACTTACCTCATACACCGTGGAGTTGTTGGAGATCAGCTGGTCCAGGGAGACGCTGTAGTGGTACGGCATGTCCGTCCGGCGGCTGAAGAACACTACGGCGAAGGCCTGGTTCACCAGGGGCCGCAGGAACACCTCTATGTGGTCCGTGTCCTGGGGATGGAAGGTGGTGACTGGCTGGGCTCCTCCCCGCCCCTTCCCAGCTCTCCCTGGAGAGCTGGGTACCCCCCCTTCCCTATCTGGAGTAGGATGGGGCCTGAGCAATAGTCCAGCGGGGAGGGTGTTTGCCTTGCATGCCACCGACCTAGGTTTAACCCCTGGCATCCCATATGGTCCCCCAAGCACCGCCAGGAGTGATTCCTGGGTGCAAAGACAGGAGTTACCCCTGAGCATCATAATTGTGACCCAAAAAGCAAAAAAAATAAATAAATAAAATAAAATCTAAGTCACAGTTTGCTCCCCCGGGGAACAGGGGGAGCCCCTCCCCCCTGAGGTGCATCAGCCAGGCACCCCACGCACAACAGGGACTGGTTTCTTGGCTTCTGTGTAGCCCCAGTCCCCAAACCCTGAACCCCAGGCGCTGGCCTGCTCTGGACCTGCTATTCCCGCCAAGGGGGAAGTGGACAGCTGGGTGGAACCCACAGCCTGGCGCCCCCCCGCCGGCCCCCGCCGTGTTGTCTGCAGAGGGCCCGATGCATCAGTGTCTCCCTTGTCTCCCCCACACCCGTTACCTGGATGATTCTGCGTCCCTGGATGCCTCGGGGGTCCTGATTGATCTTGATCATGAGCACGTTCTGCAGAATGTCCACGCTCTGGGGGCTGATGGTGCGCAGGTCCGTGGACATGAAGAGCGGCGCGGCCAGGATCGTCCACAGGGCCATCTGGGAGCGCGCCTGCTCGAAGCTCAGGCCGAAGTTGCCAATGAGCAGCTGCGGGCAGAGGAGAGGCCGCTGCGACCCTCGGCGACCCTGGCACCCCTGGCAGGGCGGGCGGACCAGCTGGCAGCCGAGGCAGGAGAAGAGGGAAACGGCGGGGAGGGAAGACTGCCAACACCAGGCCCTGGGCTGCAGCCCTCAGGTGAACCGAGTCACTTTCCATCTGAGCCCATTTCAGTCATGTTTCGGGAGTACGGAAGGAAGGTGGGAGCTCGCACAGAGGGACAAGCTCGACCACTGAGCACCGCCTCCCCCCCCCCCCCCGGCACTGCTGTCACCGAGCAGCGGGGGTGGCTGATCACTGGCTCCAGCCGTGTCCGCAGTTTGGAGGATCCAATGGGACCTGCAGCCACAGGCCAACATAGGGGGAGGATGAGGGGCCGGCAGGTAGCGCTGGGCTAAGGCCCTTGCCGTGCCATGCTGCCGACCATGGTTCGGCTCGATGCCCAGCACTCATTTTTGGCCTGGTCCTCTGAGCACTGCCAGGGGTCACTCCTGAGCCTGTCTGGGTATGGCATAAAGTGCCCTCCTCCCCACCAAAAGAAGTAATCTATCTTTCTTTCTTTTCTTTCTCTCTTTCTCTCTCTCTTTCTTTCTTTCTTTCTTTCTTTCTTTCTTTCTTTCTTTCTTTCTTTCTTTCTTTCTTTCTTTCTTTCTTTCTTCTTCCTTCCTTCCTTCCTTTCTTTCTTTCTTTCCTCCCTCCCTCCCTCCCTCCCTTCCTCCCTCCCTCCCTCTTTGGGTCACACCCAGCAATGCTCAGGGGTTACTCCTGGCTCTGCACTCAGGATTACTCCTGGCGGGGCTCAGGGGGCCCTATGGGATGCTGGGAATCGAACCCAGGTCAGCTGCATGCAAGGCAGATGCCCTACCTGCTGTGCTATTGCTCCAGCCCCTTTTATATTTCTTCTATTTTATACTTTTTAAAAAATATTTCTTGCAGTATAGTGGGGGTTTACCTTCCATGTGACTGATGCGGGTTCAAACCCTGAGCACTACCAGGGATAATCCCTGGGAGTAAGGCCTGACCACTGCCGGGGTGACAATGACGAGGACAGGAATGCAGCAAACCAGAGCTGGACAGTCTGTGCTCCTGATGCCAGCCAGCCACCCACTGACCACAGCAGCAGGACTGTGGGACCCTCACCTGAGGCAAAGAGCCATGGGACATGACCAGTTACTGCTCATGTGGGCTGGTGGCATCTTCACTGCCAGTCTCAGCCCCTGTGTTTGTCCCACGGAGGGTCGCCCCCACGGAGCCCACAAAACCACCCTATTCAGGTCGATCCTAGTAAGTCTCATTTTTTTTTTCCTCGTCTTTGTTTTGAGACCACACCTGGCTCTGCACCCAGGAATCTCTCCTGGCAGGCTTGGAGGACCATATGGAGTGAACAGGGATCGAACCCAGGTCAGGCACATGCAAAGCAAAGCAAATACCCTACTCCTTTGCATGATCTGTCTAGCTTCATTATCTGCCAGATGAAAACGGAAGCTCACAAAAATGGAGCCACTGGCCCTGGGCAGCGGCAGAGCTGGGACTAGATCCCCACAGCAGGCCCGTCTTTTCTGGAGCTGCCATGGACCCTGGGTTTTGCAATTATCATCCTTGGGCCACAGGACAGGCCGCTCTCAAGCTGCATGAAAAACAGCACGCGGGTAAGTCACAGGCTCTGAGGGAAGCTGCGGCCCTGCAGGAGGGTGGGGGAGGAAGAGGTGGGGTGGGGAGAACAGCCGAGGGATGATGGAATGACAAGAAAGTGGGCAAGTGGGCAATTCGTGACCCAGCTGAGAAATGATGCTGCTTGCACACAAGAGTCACAGCAGGGGCCGGAGCGATGATAGTACAGCGGGTAGGGCATTTGCCTTGCACGCAGCTGACCTGGGTTCGATTCCCAGCATCCCATAGGGTCCCCCAAGCACCACCAGGAGTAATTCCTGAGTGCAGAGCCAGGAGTAACCCCTGAGCATCGCTGGGTGTGACCCAAAAAGCAAAAAAAAAGAGTCAACCCAGGTTCAGTCTCCGCACCCTGTATGGTCCCCCAGGCCCTGCCAGGAGCGAGCTTTGGGCACCCCTAGGTGTAGCCCTTCCCATAGGAAAGTCACAGCAGATACATCTTGGGTCGCAAGGACCAAGAGAGGTGCGGGATGGAGCTCAGTGGGAAGAGACCCCAAGTTCAATCCTGGGGCCCCAGGCAGCACAGCTAAGGAGCAGACGGCCGACAATAGGGGCCCCCGAGAACTCCGACGGGCAGGGAGGGGCTCTGGGAACCGAACGGAAGAAACAGGCCCAAGCTGCACCCAATGTGGGTCCCCCATGCTGAGTGTCCCAGAGCACAGGGTTGGGGGGGTACAGGCCCGTGACACCTGGCATCCCCTACTCCTACCATGTCTGGGTCGTTCCAGTGCCCGGGGCCGGCCACGGGCTGCAGGATGTCCTGGTGGGCCGTGAACCAGTCCAGGATGGAGAGCACGCTGCTCCACGAGTCCTGAATGTCTCCGTAGTTGCGCCAGAGGTTACAGATGTTGGCCAGCTGTTTGTAGTCCACCTGCAAGCCAGAGCCCACCTGTCACACTGGGCCCCGGGGCCTGCAAAGGGTGCGGGAGGGGGGCGGGGGCGGGGAAGCTCAGAGGATCCAGGCTTTGGGGAGAGAGGCTCAGTTCCGCCCCACAGTGCGCCCCACTGCACCCCACCCCCCGTTCTCTCAGCCAGAGCCCCACTGTCTGGCTGCACAGGAAGCCAGGAGGCTGCACGGGGCGTGGGGGAGCCACGCGCTCACCTTCGGGGGGAGGCCCCCCTCATACGCCGGCCAACTGCAGGAGAAGGCGATGGGGCGGCCGGTGGCGTTCAGGGCAGCCGACATCTTGGGGTACCCTGGAGAAGAACAACCCCTCCTCACACTTCAGGATCAAGGAGGTCCAGGAGGAAATTCGGGGTCTCGGCCAAAACCTCCCTCAAATGTGAGGACACGGAGGCTCCAAAGAGGGTTGCAAGGGCCGGAGCGACCACACAGTGGGGAGGGCATTTGCTTTGCTTGCAGCTGACCCGGGTTCGATCCCCAGCATCCCATAGGTTTCCCCGAGCACTGCCAGGAGTGAGTCCTGAGTACAAAACCAGGAGGAACCCCTGAGCCTTGCCAGATGTGGCCCCCCCCAGCAAAAAAAGGGTTGCCACGGGGCTGGAGCAATAGTATATAGGGTAGGGCGTTTGCCTTGCACGCAGCTGACCAGGGTTCGATTCCCAATATCCCATGTGGTCTCCCGAGCACTGCCAGGAGTAATTCCTGAGTGTAAAACCAGGAGTAAGGGGCCGGAGCGATAGCACAGCGGGTAGGGCGTTTGCCTTGCACGCAGCCGACCCGGGTTCGATCCCCGGCATCCCATATGGTCCCCCAAGCACCGCCAGGAGTAATTCCTGAGTGCAAAGCCAGGAGTAACCCCTGAGCATCACTGGGTGTGACCCAAAAAAAAAGCACAAAAAAAAAAAACCAAAAAAAACCAGGGGCTGGAGAGATAGCACAGCGGGTAGGGCGTTTGCCTTGCACGCGGCCGACCCGGGTTCAAATCCCAGCATCCCATATGGTCCCCTGAGCACGGCCAGGGGTGATTCCTGAGTGCATAGCCAGGAGTAACCCCTGTGCATCGCCAGGTGTGACCCAAAAAAGCAAAAAAAAAAAAAAAATAAAACCAGGAGTAACCCCTGTGCATCGCCAGGTGTGGTCCAAAAAGAAAAAAAAAATACTTCCTGAGTCCCACCCCACGTTGATAGGGGATCTGGGAGACACCCCCCTCTCAGTCACTGGGCAAGGGGAGCCGGGAAACGACCCTCCCAGGGCCAGACAGACAGCCCTGCCGGCCGGCCCTCGTCCACCCTACTGCCCCCTGGTCTCCCCACCCCACTCCAGGCGCACCCTGGGCGCGCTCCTCGGTGGTCGAGTAGCAGCCGTCCAGCTTTAGCATGTCCACCTTCCACTCGGCGAAGGTCTGGGCGTCCTGGACCACCTTGTCGAGCGTGGTGCCTGGGTAACCCATGCAGGTGAAGTTGCCCAGATCCTCATAGATGCCCAGCTTCAGGCCCAGGGAGTGAGCCTGTGTGTGGGGGGGAGGGCAGGGGACACTCAGGCCGGACCCGTGGGGAGCCTGGAGGGGCATGTGACCAGCCCCATTAAACCCGCAACACCCCCCTCCCCCGCCAAGTGGGTCCTACAGGCAAGGGTCCTCGGATATGGCCCTGACCTGCCTGTCACCTGGGTCCTGCCCCTCCGTCCAACACAAACTTCACCCACAGGTCACGTCGGCCTCCAGGCCTTTGCTCTGCCATCCCGGGGGCATGAGAGGCCAGCGCTCTGCTATCACCTCGAGAACTGCCTCCTGGCCGGGCTTGTGCCTGGCATGCAGTTGTTCTCGGTTCAATTTCTGCCAGGCACCACCTGGATGGCGCGGGTGGTCGCCACCACTGCTGGGCCTAGTCAGAGCTGAGCACTGCCGGGAGTGCCCGGGGGGGGGGGGCCTCTGAGCACTGCTTGGAAGCCAGAAAAACAAGCAAACAAAACTGCCTCTGAGGCTGGGGCAATCACACAGTGGGGAGGGCGTTTGCCTTGCATGCGGTCGACCCGGGTTCGATTCCCAGCATCCCATAGGGTCCCCTGAGCATCGCCAGGAGTAATTCCTGAGCGCAGAGCCAGGAGTGACCCCTGTGCATCGTCAGGTGTGACCCGAAAAAGAAAAAAAAAAGAAAAGAACCCCCAGCCCTTTTATGCACCCAAACTAATAAATTCATCTATTTTTCCTCCTGTCAGGCTGAGCTTCCCAGGGTGGAAGGATGGGCCAGGCCCCGGGATGGAGTGGGCCCCGGGGCTCACGTAGTCAGCCAGGAAGGCAATGCCGTTGGGGAAACGCTTCTGATCGGGTACGAGGCGGCCTGTGGAATCGCGCCCGCCGATCCAGCAGTCGTCAATGTTGAGGTACACGTAGCCCAGGTCCCGCCATCCATCTTGTGCCAGCCGGTCAGCCATCTCCATGAAGAGCCGCTCGCTGGCCATGGGGAGGGAGGGAGGGGCAGCTCAGTGGACAAGGCCCTCACTCTGTCTCTTCCCCCGCCCCGGCCTCATTGTGCCCAAGCTGTGCAGACACCTCCGACGTTCAAAAGGTGAATCTGAGTTTATTCTCAGCAAAGGTGAAGACACCAGGGCTAGGTCATGGGGCCAGTGGGGGGCCACCTTGCCAGGGATCTCCTCTAGATGACCTCGGGGGCTGGGTCCAACACAAAGCCTCAGGGTTAGCTCCCAGCAGCCAGGGCCTAAGGCAGCACCAGGTGATCTCAGAAGTCCCCTCAGGCGGCAGGTGGTCCTTGGAGCAGAGGCGGGAAGCCTGGGGGGCTGCCCTCGGCTTACTCCTGGCTCTGCCCTCAGGGATCACTCCTGGCAGAGCTCAGGGGACCATAGGAGAGGCCCATGCTAGAACCCCCAGTTGGCTGCCTGCAAGGCAAACGCCCTCCCCACAGTCCTGGCACCCTGGCCTGCTGCCCTTTTTTCTGATCCCCTCGTCCCACTCCCCTGGCAGGCCTGGTATGTGCTGTCCTCACCTGATGCAGTTCTTGGGGTCCTTATCACAGTCTGTGTTGCAGCGGAAACGCTCCCAGGCCAGCCAGCCCATGGGCGGCCGCCTCAGCAGCCCATTCTCCAGCGTCTGCACCTGGGCCAGCAGGGTCAGCAGGAGCACTGCGAAGCGGGCGGGGGGGGGCGCGACTGTGTGGGCCTTCATGGCCCCCCCACCCCCATCCATAAGCACCACACGGGGAACCAGATCCCTGGGCTAGAGACAGAATCTGGCTTTTCTCCCACTCCCAACTTCCGGTGCCCGTGGAAAAAAAGGAGTGGGACCTGGGGGGGCCACTTGATGTGGCCACAGCAGTGTGGGAACTTGCAATAATGATGTCTGAGATGAAATCCTTCCCATACCCTGCCCAGCTCTCCCTGTCCTGCTCAGATAGAACCCGGCACTGTGGGGTACAGGACCTTGGGGTCTTCACCCAGGCTCTCTGCTGGGGCTCAGACCAGCACCTCTCCCAACCCCCAAGAGGCCTCGGAAGGGTTTAAGCCATCAGCAGGCTGGAATCCTGCCTTTCCTGCGGGAGCACTTTCCCTGTGAGATGGAATTGACGGAATTCCTGCGGGGGACTTTATGTGACTGTCACAGAAGATGCGGTCTCTGTATTTTGGGGTCTGGAGGGGGAGGGAGAGGTTCCTGTGGGGGAAACTGATTCCTAGGTGGTGTCATTTCCTTCTCCTTCCCCGGTCTAATTCCAAGAACAGAGCAAGAGGAACCAGCCCCGAGGGTGTCCCACCCCTGGGTGTCCCGTCCCCGCGGGGCCCGGCAGGTACCTCTCTTCAGCAGCATTGCTCTGGACCCCGCGGCTCAGCACCTGATCTGCTCCGCTTTGGACACTTGAAAGTGTTGAACTTTGGAAGCTAAAACAGTTAAAAAAGCACGAGGTGGGGTGTCACCATCGCCGGCTGCCCTTCCCGGGGCGTGGAGCGCACGGGGCCGCCCCACCGCCACCCGCCTCCCCCAGCCGCCACTTCCCGTTTACTAATCCTTTCTGGCTTAAGGAATATTCAACCAGGAGCCGTTGTCCCGCATATCTCTGCAGGGTCGGGAGCCCCAGCACCCATGGGCGGCCCTGCACCCCGCCGGGGGGTGGGGGGGGCCAGGTAGCGACCAGCTGGGAGAGCCCAGGGAGTGGGCCGGGGCCGGGTTCCCGGCTCCCACGGGGCCTGGCTCTGTCGGCACGGGGACCTTCCCCTCCGTTCCCGGGAACCCCCCCCACCCAGCCCGCGACTCTTACCGCTCGGAACCGCCGCCCGTTCCAGCGTCGGGGGCCCACAGTCCGCGCGCTGGGCAATCGCAAGGTTCGACCTACCGTTCTGGGGGGCGGGGCCCGGCGACAGCCCGCCCCTGCCCGCGAGCCTATCAGAACGTCCACAACAAAGCCCCGCCCCCGCCCCGCTCCGGGCCCCGCCCACTTCGCCAGGGCGCGCTTGCCGAGGCGGGGCCGCGCGCGCTGGCTCTGGGGGACCCTGAGCGCGGCGCTCCCCGAAGGGGCTTCGGCCTGGCCCCTCCGCGGGGTTCGGCCTCTCACGGTGGCGTGAATTCCGGCGGAGGCCCTGGGTTGGGAAGAAATGAGCCGAGGCCCCGAAGTAGTAAGCTGCTGGGGAGAAACGGGCGCGGGAGAAGAAGGGGCGCCCCCTGCCCCCGCCGGGCACCCCCGCCGCTCTCTGTCCCTCCCGCCCCTCTCTCCTTAGTCGAATATTGATGGAGTCTCTGGGAACTTCAGTGCTCTCACCTTTTCTTGCATGGCCGCAGCTTCTCGAGCATCCCTGGGCCCGGACCCAGCCCCTGCCCCCTCCTTGGCGTAGGGGAATGGCAAGATTTCCTCCAGGGGTCCCAGCTTGGGGCTGCTGCACCCGCCCTGCACTCTCCCTTCCCCCCTACCCCCAGCCTGTTGGGGAAAAGCAAGCAAGGGGGCTTCCGTGTGTATCGTGCGTTCATAGAGCTTTCAAACTTCTCGCGGGTGCCCCCAGCACCCCCACCACCCACCAATGTGCCAAGCAGATGGGGAAACCCTAGCCCAGGCCACACCTCCGTGGACCCCTGGGGTGGCTGTTCATCCTGCCTGTAGTCAGAATTCTTCGTGGGGTCTGACCCAATCCCTTTCTGCTCCCTCCCCACCTCACCCTTCCACCCTCCACCCCTTTCAGTCTTGTGCCTCTGGGCCTTTGCACATGCCTCCTGTCCTCCCTGCTGGAATGCTCATCCTTCAGGTTTTGGCAGAACTGATAACCTCAAGTGCCTTCCAGGTTTCCTTTGGTTGTTGGGTTGGTTTGGGGGCCACACCCAGCTGTGCTCAGTTCCTGGTGAGGTTCAAGGAGACCGTATGTGGTGCTGGGATGAACCTGGGGCCCCTGGGCAGGGCAAGCGTCCTCCCCACTGAGTTCTCTCTCTCTCTGGCCCAGTTCTTTCCTTTTTTTCCTTTTTGCAAGTGTCCCTCCTCAGGGAAGCCTCCTGACCCTTTACCTGCAGGCAGTTCCCCACCCCACCCCCCAACCCATGACCTGGTGGTTCCTTCAACAGCTGGAGGGGCTTCCAGAAGGAATGGACTAAGTTTGAGACCCGGTCCTTAAGCGGGGAAACAGGAATTTGGGGACGGTTAGTGCCATGGAGAAAGTGGGTGTCCTGGATGAGCCAGAGACCCCTGCGAGCCTGGGGCCTGTGGGGATGGGAAGGTGCCCAGCGGCCCGGCCACCCAGCGGTCAGGTGAGCTGCAAGGGCTCTGCTGGCTGCAGGCTCTGCGAGCTTTGAGGGGGACACCAGTTGGGTCCTGAGCTGGCTTGGGGGGTTCCAGCGACCAGCCGCAGCGGAACCAGACCAAAGTGGGGGGCCACGGTGGACTGGCAGGCCCCTGGCGGGCAGGAGCGGAAACCGGTCGTCCCAGAGCGGGGCTGGGGGGTCTTATCGCGCGGCTGGGCAGCGCGGTGGCCCGCCCAGAGGAGGCGCCCGGAGCCGCCCCGGGTTTGGCTCCGCCGGAGAAGTGGGCCGGCCGGGCGGGGAGCGGGGCGCCGGAGGGTCGATCCGGAGGCCGCGGGGTTCTCGGGCCGCCGGCCCTGGGTTCGAGGCTGCCCGCGCCTGCCCAGTTCTGGGGGCCAGAAGCGTGCCGGCTTCTTCTCGGGCCTCAGTTTCCCGCCCGCGAGGATCCAGGGGGAGGTTTCAGGGACCCGAGGCCTGGTGAGTCCCGGGCGGGGAGCGGCCTGGGGGCTCTCGCGGCGGGGTCCTGGGCAGCGGCCGGCCGAGCAGCGCGTGGGGGGTGGGGGGAGGGTCCGGAGCCGGGATTGCCCCGCGGGCCGCGCGCGCGCGGAGGTGAGAGCCGCCCGGCGGGCTCCGGGAGAAGGCGGCTCCGGGAGGGCGTGGCCGGCGGGGACGTGGCAGCTTCGTTGCCAGCACCGGGAAACCGAGGCTGCAGCGAGCGGGGGTCCGCCGCGGGGCCTTCCAGCTCGGGCCAGCCCCGCTCCTTCTCCCCGCCCCCCGCCCCTGCAACAAAAGAATTCGGGAACAGCCGGGGCAGCAGCCTCGCACCCGGGGCTGGCGGAGACTGGCGCAAACGCCCGTGATTCCCCCTTCCTCTCAGCCGCCGCCGCCTCCTTCTTGACCCCCCCACCCGGCCTAGAACGGCCCCTACATTTATCATAAAGTTTGCTCCCCGGGTGTCTCCTTTCCAGAACGCTGGCTCGGTGCAGCAGCGGGGTCACGGTTTGGCCCACCGGGAAGTTTCAGGTGATACAATAGAAACTTGCTGAGCTGGGAGATAGTACACTTATCAACACCCCCTCCCCCCCGCACCCCCTATGCTGCGGGGCGGGGGGGGGGGCATTCCTGAACCAGGAGTAACCCCTGAGCATCACCGGCTGTGGCCTCAGACCAATCAAACGCTTCCTGAGCCCTGCAGGAGGCAGGATATTTGGGGTCATAACAGAAGCCATAAACTGTAAGGAGCTGCAAGCCTCTGTGTGTGTGTGTGTGTGTGTGTGTGTGTGTGTGTGTATCCCGATGCCTGCAATTGCTCATGAACAGCTCTCCTGGGTGGGCCTTGGTGGGGGCCCTCAGTGCTCAGAAGGCGGGAGGAGGTGGTTTCAGTGGCTGAGGGGCATCCTGATCACTGAGGGGGCTTGGCGTCTGTTTTGCAGGTGCCGGGGCCCTGCGCTCCCAGGCCTGAGCTGAGCATCCGGACCAGAGAGGCCCAAGCCCAGTGAGGTCTGCTGGTAAGTGGGTCACTGCTCAGTTTTGTCCCCAGGGATGTGGGAGAATCGGGAAGCCAGGCTCTTCTTCCTGCCTGGGTGACCTGGGCCTCGGGGGTTCCTAAGTCAGGACCCTCGGATCAGGTGCCACTTTGGGGCTTCATGAAGAGGAAGGTGACAGAATTACAGCCATCACCCCCAGTCTCCCCTGCAGGCTACAGGCTCTCACACAGATGACAGGGTAGCTGCAGGTGACAGCTATAGCCCCGGAGGGCCTCAGGGCAGGAGCTGAGGGGGCCTCTGATTAGGGAATGAGCTAAATTCACAGATTTTATATCATGGGAGGGGGAGCTGGGGTCTATTTTAGTTCTTCTGGCCCCCTTTTTTTTTAATTTTTAAAAAAGTGGTTGAGGGCCTGAGGCCTAGTCCAGGGATCATGATGCTTGCCCTGCATGGGGCTCGTGCAGGGTAAATCCCAGCACTAAGTGTGGTTCCCCGAGCACTGTCAGGAGTGGCTCATTGAGCACAGAGCCAGGAGTAAGCCCTGAGCACTGCTGAATGTGACCCCAAAACAAAAACAGAAAACAAAGGTACTTTGGATTGGTGAATTGGAGATCTAGTACCCAGGGTTAGACGTCTGCACCCACAACCCTGGTATGAATCCCCACCCGAAATGTGGTTCCCCAAGCACTCCCAGGAGTGACCCCTGAGCACCACGGGGTGTGTCCCAAACAACCCCTCATCCTGGAAGAAATGTGGTTCAGTACCCAGCCACCCCTCCCCAGTCTGACAGTCACAGCCTTTCTCTGCACCCTGAGGCCGGTTCTCGAAACCGGCCCCTCTGGGAGGGCGGCAGGCCAGCCCGTCCCCACAGGGAGATAGAGACCAGAGGACACTAGGCAGGGGTTCAGGCCCCCTCCAGACCCAGCAGGCCTCCCCCAATACCCGCCTCTGCCTCTCCCTCCTCCCAGCAGTACTCCTCCCTCTTTTTCTCCCCCTCCTAGCAGTCCTCCCCATCCCCTCTCCCTCCTCCCAGAAGTCCTCCCCCGCAACTGCCTCTCCCTGCTCCCAGCAGTCTTCCCCCTGACCGCTTCTCCTTCCTCCCACTAATCCTCCCCTGACCATCTCTCCCTCCTCCCACGAGTCCTCCCCCTGACTGCCTCTCCCTCCTCCCACTAATCCTCCCCTGACCATCTCTCCCTCCTCCCATTAGTCCTCCTCCCCCTGGGACCGCCTCTCCCTCCTCCCAGCACTCCTCCCCCCTGACCACCTCTCCCCTCTCCCAGTTCTAGGGGAGCCATGAAGCTGAACGAGAGAAGTGTGACCCACTATGCACTGAGCGACTCCCCAGCTGACCACACGGGTTTCTTGCGCACCTGGGGGGGACCCGGGACTCCCTCCACCCCCAGTGGCACTGGCCGGAGGTGCTGGTTTGTCCTCAAGGGCAACCTGCTCTTCTCCTTCGAGAGTCCGGACAGCCGCACCCCGCTGGGCCTGGTGGTGCTGGAGGGCTGCACGGTGGAGCTGGCCGAGGCCCCGGTGCCCGAGGAGTTCGCCTTCGCCATCCGCTTCAACGCCCCCGGGGTGCGCCCGCATGTGCTGGCGGCGGATGGGCTGGCGGCGCAGGAGGCCTGGCTGAAGGTGCTGTCCAGGGCCAACTTCGGCTACATGCGCCTGGTAGTGCGGGAGCTGGAGAGCCAGCTGCGCGAGGCCCGCCACAGCCTGGCGTGCCACCGGCGCGCCTCCTGGAAAGCTGCCAGCTCCCGCTGCAGACCCCAGACTCCTGACGGCTGCTCGCAGGCCTTGGAGAACGGCCACTCCCTCTCCAGGGACTGCAGCCCTCTGGGCTTGGTCGGGGAGGGGGGCAGCAGGTCCGTGGGGCGGGGCATGGTGGAGTGGGAGCCGCAGGGCCCCGCCAGTCTCCTCCTTGGCAGGGGACAGAGCCCTGTGTCCCCCGAGACCTCCTGCTTCTCCACCCTGCACGACTGGTACGGCCAGGAGATCTTGGCACTGAGGCGCGGGTGGCTGCAGAGGGCGCAGGGCCAGCAGTCACAATGTGACGAGCAGGAGAGTCCCTGAGCCAGGCCCTTCGGGTTTGTCCTGCTGGCCAGGACACCCGGCCTGGCCCACGCCCGCCCTCGCGATTTTACACGTTTATGTTTACTCATTCCTGAAGTTGCTGTTTCTTAAGGGGACGTTTCCCCACTGCTTTCCAGCCTTCTCCTGCTCCCCGTCCTGGAGAGGCCCGAGGAATCTACACCTCCCAGCCCTTCCCCAAGGCCCAGAGAGCACATGTCATAGCTCAGCTGTCAGTGCAGGAAATCCATGTCTGATGGTGCTGGCCCACCTGTTACTTAGGGGCAAGAAGTGCCTGTCACGCCCTGCCCTTTTTCGATGTTCCAGTGTCAAGAGTTGTGTGCATTCAAGAACCAGAAGTTGGGGGCTGGAGCGATAGCACAGCGGGGAGGGCGTTTACCTTGCATGCGGCCGATCCGGGTTCGATTCCCAGCATGCCATGTGGTCCTCGGAGCACAGCCCGGGGTTATTCCTGAGTGCAGAGCAAGGAGTAACCCCTGTGCATCGCCAGGTGTGATCCAACAAGCCAAAAAAAAAAAAAAAAAAAAGGACCAGAAGTTGTCTGCAGCCCTGCAGCCTAGTTTAAGAGACCAGATTTCCCAAGACCTTGCTCCCACCAATGGTGGGAAGGTGGGGGTGTGGGCCCCCTGTTGTGCAACTGGGGTGGGGCCCTTTGGAGGAAGAGGGCCTTCAGACAACAAAGAGTTTTGTTCTGCTTCAAAGTGCCGGGGGCCCTGGCTGTCCATCAACAGGACATCCCCCCCAGCGGTGCTAGTTGCTGCGGTAACGGCAGAAACCTTCCTGTACTCTGCCCTCTGTCCTTGGCAGCCAACTCCTGGAGTGCCAAAGAGACAGCCAAAGATAAGCTTTATTACTTGGTTTCTTCCCAGTCTTGGGCATTTGGAAGAGCTCTGGGCACCGGATCCCTAGAACCCCGGTAATAAACTTCTCACCGGGGCCCCCAAGGAGGTATTTCTGGTCCTGTCCACCGCTGGCAGAATTTCCAGCCCTGCTGCCACCCTTCTGTGTATATGCCAAAACTCTTTCTGAGCTATTCAGCAGCAAGAGGACAACTATGTTCTTTCCTGAATGTTCTGGGAGGCAAAGTAGCTGGGCTGACGGGGCCAGGAAGTGGCTGGATGAAGATGCAGAGCCCGGCACAGACCAAGTCCTGTCCCCCATGTCCACAATCTGCCCTGTCTTAGCCCCTCTCTCCCTTATGGGGCTCTCTGGGTGCTGTGACCAAGGCCCAACCAGTTCCAGTGGCTTCAGTTGGGAACCTCAAGTCCAGGAAGCTGAGCCGCTGCCCAGGGTCCAGGGCTCCTTCCTGCTCCCCAGAAGAGGGCTGTCCGGCTCCACAGCACCTGTCATACACGCAGACACTACAGGCTCTTTGATCTTGTTCTTTTTTATATATGAATAAAAACTTGATTTTATTATTCATTTTTGGTTTGTTTATATCAGCAATCACCGGGACAGTGGCTCTGAAAGGAAGCCACAATACCTTGCACCCGTTGACAGGGGACCCCGATACCCTGTATGGTCCTCCAAGCTCACCAGGAATAATCCTTGAACGCAAAGTCAGGAAAAAAACCTGAGCAATGCCGCGTATGGGTCAAAAACAAACAAACAAACAAAAAAAGGTCCAATCTCCACCCTTTTCAGACACATCTTTATGGATAACACGCACCTTGTCATGGATATGAAATTTCGAACCATTTACGTATTGGGGGTTGGAGAAATTCAGAATAAATTTGGCCGCTACCTTAAAAGGATTAGAAACAAAAATACAGCTGTCAGGTTCGCTTAATGTGATGTTTTAAAATTTCAACAACCATCTACTGTACTGCGGGAGGCATAAGGGCAGGTACCCGAGGTCACAGGCGACTGCAGCAGCCATCATGGCCGGGGAGGCGGGGCCCGCGGTCGCGGCGTCTTGTGACGTCACCACTCCGGATCTCCGGTCCCCGCCTCTCCCCGGCGCCCGGGGACGTGTGCACTGCGCAAGCGTGAGGGCTGGGCCTCTCGCCTCAACCCTGAAGGCTCGCGAGGCTTGGGGCGGCGTTCTTCCGGAGGGCGTCGCCGAGGCAGGGCGTGGGGTCCCGGTGCCGGGCTAGGGGCGGAGCTGCACGATGGCGTCCGGAGCGGCTCGCTGGCTGGCTTTGGCACCTGTCCGGTCTGGGGTTTTCCGGCGCGGGCAGAACCTACAAAACGTTGGAGATGTCTCCGCCGGACCGGGCGGCTTGGGTCGGAGCCTGGTACCGTCGAGGTCAGTCATCGTTACTCGCAGCGGCGCCATTTTGCCCAAGCCGGTGAAAGTGAGTGTCTGCCTGGAGGCGGGGCGAAGGGGCTGAAGCCAATCGCATGGGGCTTGTGCGTGGGTCGGCGCTGATTGATAGCAGCAGAGGCCAATCGTACGCCTGCTTAGACCGGAAGACGGATCAAGGACAAAGATTTGCGCTAATGCGCCGCTAACTTTGACAGGTGGGAGGAAAAGTCGCGTTCAGAGCCCGGAGTTGCTTGGAGACAGAACAAGGGAAGGGGGAAGAGCTGAGAAAAGTGGCATTTTGTAGTAAACACGTTTTCCGGAGTTCGGCTTTATGCGTCCACTATAGACATCATGCCACATCGTAGTGTTCCCCCAGTTGATGAGATGGGAAGACTTTGAAAATAGAGTACGTGGGACACTTCATGTCATTTTTTGTCCCTTCCCCTCCACGCGGTGCTCAGGACTCTGTCCAGGCGGGCTCGGACACCGTATGTAGTGTCGGGGTCCAGCCGCGTGCAAAGCCAGCGCCTTATTCGCTGTATTATCTTTCTGGCCCTCAGACCTTGAAAGCTTTTTTGTTTTGGGACCACACCTAGGATGCTCAAGAGGCCTACCCGCTGCTCTCTCTAGCTCCCATTTTTTTAAAAAATGTTTTGACCTATTAAGTGTGTTTTTGTACTTCCGCGAGGTTTGCAGAGAATCAGCGGAATGATTGTTTTTACCCAATAAATGGGGGCGTGGCGGGCAGTCTTGAAGCCCGTGTCTCGAGGCTGAGTTTGGACCTGGAATCCGACTCTCCTTCCTGCCCGACCACCCAAGACAGGATGCTATCGCGTGCCCTCAGTAAACTTTGCTTGGATAGATCCAAGCAAAATGCAGACAGGCCCTTATACTCCCAATTAATCTGGCGAGTTCAGGGTTTCCCAAGAATCGGGGAAAAGATGTCTTAGAAAAGGCACAGCTGGAAAAGTTTTCTGAAACTATGAAAATACAAGGAAATAGGGAGATTTTATTGACACTTCCCCCAGGCCATCTCAATAGCCAATGTGAAGGAAAACTTGTTTTTTCAAGATAGATGTATGTACAATTAATGTGACAAATTAAAATGTCTCAGGCACCAGGGAAACTGTTAGTTAAAAACCTGCAAAACACCCCTTCAGAGTCCAGCTCTTAACTCTGTTTGTAGTGCAATTCCTCTACCTGCAAGTAACTATCAGGTACTGCACTCATTTAGAAAGTCTTATATTTTGATTTCCAGTATCCACCTTAAGTAAGACCATAAAACCATTTCCCCTCTTTGAATTGATTTCCAAGGATTTTAAAATCACTTCTTATGCGGGGTCTGGGCTTCACAGCAGGCTTGCCGAGAGTGCCAGGCCTTCTGTCCTAGCCGGGTGCGCGCTGGACTCAGCTGCTCTCTGGCCCTCCGCAGATGTCCTTCGGCCTGCTCCGCGTCTTCTCCATCGTGATCCCCTTCCTCTATGTCGGGACACTCATTAGCAAGAACTTTGCTGCCCTGCTTGAGGAACATGACATTTTTGTCCCAGAGGATGACGATGACGATGATTAACAGGTATGTTGCCTTTCCCCTGGGGAGTGCCAGGTGAGGCATCTCAACTGTGACGCAGCTTTTTTTTTTTTTTTTTGGGTGGAGGGGGGCCCAGCCAGCGGTGCTCAGGGATCACTCCTGGTGGGCTCGGTGGACTATCGGGGTGCTAGGGATTGAAGTCAGGTCAGCTGTGTGCAAGGCAAGAGCCCGAGCCCCACTGTACTGTTGCTCCGGCCCCGTCAACTGTGGCAGTTTGGCTGCTTCCACCTGCTTGAAAGATATTTTGCTCTGTCTGGGGTGTGTTTATGTGTTAACCTGTGGGAATCAAACCTGGGGCTCCCACATGCAAAGTATGTGCTCCAGCCCTTTGAGCCATTCCCCCCACCCCTGCTGTTTGGTTTGCCTTTTCTGTTGGAGGAGGGAAGTTACAAAGATATTAATGATCGAGTTTCAGGTGTACATCATTCCAACACCAGTCCTTTCACCAATGCCTACTGCCCTCCCCCCAGTCTGCCTCTGTGGCAGGCACTTTCCCCCACCCCCATTGTCCTAGTGTTCCCTTCCCTAACTTATCTCCTTCACTCCTACTCCAAGACCTGTTCTCTTGCTCTTTATTTTTATTGCCATTGGGCATTTGATATTCCCGTACGAGGTTTCTTTCTATTCCACATATGAGAGAGATCATTCTGAGTCTGTTCCATCTCCTGGCTACTTTCACCCATTGGTTTTGATTTCTTTTTTTTTTTTTCTTTTTTTTTGCTTTTTGGTCATACCCGGCGATGCACAGGGGTTACTCCTGGCTTTGCACTCAGGAATTACTCCTGGCGGTGCTCAGGGGACCATATGGGATGCTGGGATTCGAACCTGGGTTGGCCGCGTGCAAGGCAAATGCCCTACCCTATGCTATCACTCCAGCCACTGGTTTTGATTTATTATTTTTTTTCTTTTTGAGCCACACCCAGCGATGCTCAGGGTTACTCCTGGCTCTGCACTCAGGAATTATTCCTGGTGGTGCTTGGGGGACCATATGATATGCCGGGGATCGAACCTGGGTCGGCTGTGTGCAAGGCAAATGCCCTACCCGCTGTACTATTGCTCCAGCCCTGGTTTTGATTTCTAAGCTCTGCACAAGTAGTGTGCACACAGGCGCCATAGCCTGGCTCCTGAAGACTCTCACCTGCGCCCAGAGCCAGTCCCATTCAGCTTGCTTGTGCTGACTTCAGGTGCTCTGATAAGCGCTTGACGCATTACTATAGTCGATAAAACCCTTATGATTACTCTGGCATTCAAGGTTGGCCACACCCACGATCTACACTCCCAACCACAAACCTCTCCCAGAGTTCACTATTTCTTGAATTATACTCCATTCTTTTGTTTTGGGGCCACACCTGGCAGTGCCCAAGGTTTACTCTGGCTCTATTTCAGGCCCCGAGGAACCCTGTGCTGGGCTGGGGAGCGAACTCAGCCGTGTACAGTGCAGGCAGCTTCCCTGTTGGACTTCTCTCAGCTCCAGACTATGCTATTATCCAACTTCAAGCACGGGTTCGCTGTTCCTCCTAACTGGAAGGTGGTTTTTTTCTTTCTTAAACCAAGTTTTCTTTTTAGGACATTATTTATTTTATTGGACCTCATAAGCAATGATCAGGAGGCCTGAGGGCCCCTCCGGAGTTCTCGGCCAACCTGGCAGTGAGAGGGTCCAAGGATGCAGTGCAGCTCAGGCCCTGTGGTGCCAGGTATTACGCTGGGGTCACCCTGGCTGTGCCAGAGGGGTAGGGAAGCCTCCAGGGCAGTACCTGGTGGTATTTGTGGACAGATGATGTGTGCTGGGGATCAGTCCTGGGTCATCTACATCTAAGGCATAAGCCTTAACCCCTGTACGCTCTGGCCCAGGAAAGCACTTTGTTTTTTTGGCTACATCTGGCAGTGCTTGGGGGACCATGTGGGATGTTGGGGATCCATCCTGGACCAGCCATATGCAAAGCAAGTGCCCTACCCTTGGTACTATCCAGCCCCAGAAAACGACTTCTGACTGCTCTTATTTTTACTGATTTTTCATTTTCCCTCATTTGTCAGTAAATCTGTGCTTTCTGGCTGACCTGCTCCTCTTTCAGTACCTAGTACTACATGCTTAAGCATGCGCCCACACCTAACTCCACTAGATCATGAGCTTATTACTGGCAAGGAAGTTTTAATACCTTTGAACCCACATGGGAGGTCTCTGACGAGTATTCAGGAAATGAATGAAAATATACTCCAAACCTTTCTACTGCCCTGTGTGGTAAAACTACTCTGGGATTCCTCTAGCATGTGGACAGAGCACTGTTCTGTTGCCCTAGGGTGTGGACAGGACTGTTGTACCGCCCTCTAGGATGTGGACAGGACACCACTTTGTTCACTGCTGCTTTCCTTCTTTAAGGGCATGGAAGAGGTACAAGACGACACAAGCCCTCAGTTCCTGAAGAAATGGTGATGCTCACAGCCTCTCCTTCAAATCAGTGACGCCTCGTGCATGGTCTGTGACCACACCCCAGATCCATGGGACCCGTGAGGTTCCCTGAGCTGTGCTTTCCTCTGAACGCCATCAGATTATAAATAAACAGAATAAATATCAGCTCTGTAGACTGAGTGATGGCTGGTTTCTCAACTCAAGGCTGTAGTTACTGCTGCTTCTTCTGCTTTTCTTTACTATCTGAACAGAGAACTCTGACTTCTAATCTCTTAACTTCAGGGCCCAGTACGGAGCCACAAAGAGAACTATGGGGGCCTGGGAACTATTTAACATCTTTCCCTCACTAAAACTACATAGGCTTTAAAAATTGTTCTTTATTTTCTTCTTGGCCACACCCAGCAATGGTCAGGGCTTTTTCTCCTGACTGCTGAGGGTCACTCCTGGCGGGACTTAGGGAACCACATGAGATTCCGAGTCTATTTATTTTTTTGCTTTTTGGGTACATTCGGCAATGCACAGGGGTTACTCCTAGCTCTGCACTCAGGAATTACTCCTGGCGGTGCTCAGGGGACCATATGGGATGCTGGGAATCGAACCTGGGTTGGCCGTATGCAAGGCAAATGCCCTACCCTCATTTTACATCAGTTTAAATGACCCAGGGAAGGAAAACGAAACTGATCCAAAACAAATTGATCAAGTTAAATTTGGTCAAGATTATAGTGCGCAGGGCTTGCATACAACCGACTGGGGTTCGATCCCCGACATTCCATATGGTCCCCAAGCACTACCAGGAGTAACTCCTGAGTGTTTTCAGGTGTGACCAACTCTGCCCTCCGCCCCCTCCCAAAAAAACAACCCCAAACTTTGGTCAAGATTTATTCTACTGGGGCTGGAGTGATAGTACAGTGGGTAGGGCATTTGCCTTGCACGCAACCAACCTGAGTTCTATTCCCAGCATCCCATATGGTCCCCCGAGTATTGCCAGGAGTAACCCCTGTCCCCTGTGCATCACTGAGTGTGACCCAAAAAGCAAAAAGCAAAAAAAAAAAAATTTATAAAGCTACACCCCAGCTTGTAAAAACATCAGCAGCGGTGTGTACCGCGGCGTGTCAGCCCACCTCTGCGTGATCCTTGGGGACAGAGAGAGCTGGCTGATTTGGGCAAACTGTACTGTAATGCCAAGCTCTCCAATCCTGGAGGCTGTAGAAAGCCGGTGAAGTTAGCAAAGTCAGAGGCAGCCGAGCTTATTAAACCCAGCGTGACAGTTTCTGAGCAGATGGCCTTACCCTTCCTGTTTACCCACATGTAAGGCTCCGAGAAGAGGGAATCTAATTTACAGGGAAGAACAGGTGGTGTGTATATGAAGACCCCACTTGTTCTGGCAAAAAACTAGAAAGCCTGCAGAAGGGGAGCATCCATTTGGTTCTCCAATGCAACGCTACCACAGAGTGACCATCACAGACTGGGTTTATTTGTGCTCTAAAGTACTTAAATAGCAACATGCATCTTTCCACGGAGACTTCACGGGTCGTGGCCAATGTAGAACTTGGACAGAAAATCCTTTGGCCTCGGCGCTTCTGTTTCATGGAAGAACCGCATAACGTGTGTCCGCTGCTTCCACACTTTAATCGTTTCCTCCAGTTCCATCTTCCCCTGCACACGTGGGGGGGACAAGTGGTCAATGGAAAGGGCACAACACAAGATCAGGACCTGGATCTGCTCTGGCATGGACCTGCTGAGTGGCCTTGGGAAAGTAACACACTCAGGCCTAGACCAGTTTCTGCATCTAGAAAATGAGGGAGCTGAACTAAATGATGACCTGGAGGCCTTTCCACTGCTCTCCTCTGGCTAACCGGCTTTAAGAGGTTTCCAGATCACTTGCAAGCCCTGAATGCCTCACCTGACTGGCTTCATATGTTTCTGCTTAACAGTCCTTCCTTGTTATTTCCCGGGTTCGTGCTGAAATCTTATGCTCATGTGAGCTCAAGAGGGCCCAAGATTTGATTCTGATTTCAGAGGACTCGCCTACAGGCCTACATAGTGCAGCTCTTTTTTTTTTTTTTTCCTTTTTTGGTCACAACCCAGTGATGCTCAGGGGTTACTCCTGGCTTTGCACTCAGGAATTACTCCTAGCGGTGCTCGGGGGACCATACGGGATGCCGGGGATCGAACCCGGGTCGGCCGCGTGCAAGGCAAACTCCCTACCCGCTGTGCTATCGCTCCAGCCCCACAGTGCAGCTCTTAAGCTGGCAACGGGGAGAAGCAGTCGCCCTTGGGGACAACCTTCAGGAGGAGTTCAAAGTTTCCTCCTGCTCTCTTGGCTTAGTTCTTTTTGTTTTTGCTTTTTAGGCCACACCCAGCAGTGCCTAGGGATTTACTCCTGGCTCTGGGCTCAGGGATCACTCCTGATGGGCTTGGGGGACCACATGGGGTGGCGGGGCTCGAACTTGGGTCAGCTGCATGCAAGTCAGGCACCTTACCTGCTGCACTTTCTGGCCCTCTCTTGGTTTAGTTTTAAAATGCAACCCCTAGGTGAACTTTTTTCCCTTGAATAATCTTATTTTCTATTTAACCAGGTGATAAGATCCAAATTCAGCTGTTCTTTGAAAATTAAGCAACTGCGTGCTGGCCTCGCAGGCCTTTTAAAACCTGGGAGACAAAATGTCCACCTGGAAAGAGAGACACAGCACGAGCTGTGGCTGAGTTAGTTACCTTAATGACCAGCAGGTCCACCACCCTGGGGTCTGTGACGTGGGCGTTCTTCTTAAACATTTCCCGAACTTTATCCCGACCCTGTTTCACAGTGATATCCAGCTGGAATAGGTGCACTAAGAGAGAAAACACGACGCAGGGTAGAGATTACGTGGCTATTCAGGTGTTCAGAAAGTGGCGTCAGGACCTGACACTGAACAGACAGGCGCTCGTTCATTTCACTCTCCGATACAAGCTGGACCCAAGCCAGGTGCTGGAGAAGGCGAGGCACAGGACGCCCAGATGCTCCCAAAGAGCTTCCAGCCTGGGGAAGCCAGACCAGTGCATTTTGACAAGGAAAGTCTAGTTCAAGAGCACAAACTGGGGCTGGAGTACAGCGGAGAGGGCGTTTGCCTTCCATGCGGCCAACCAAGGTTTGAGCCTCAGCATCCCATAGGGTCCCTGGAGTACCACCAGAAGTAATTCCTGAGTGCAGAGCCAGGAATAAGCCCTGAGCATCGCTGGGCGTGACCCAGAAAGCAAAAAAGAAAACAAAAAAAGAACCCAAAAATCACAAGGCTTACATCCCTGCTCTGTGGCTCTGAGAACATGAACTTCTCTGTGCCCAACTCTGAGAGAACTGAGGAGCGCCCTGAGCATCAGCGCGGTTTGTGTCCATCCTGAGGTAGTCCAGGAACCTGTGGCCAGTGGCCGGTGTGAAGTACTCAATATCACTAGCCCTGTTAGTAGTATATGGGCCAACTTGCAAAAGATGAGGGGGTCGACACATGACAAACAATGGTCTAGGCTTGTACCCCACGCAGGCTTTGAGCTGACGGACACAGTGGAGGGCCTGTGGGCATGACAGCGTCTCAGCAGCAGTCACCACTCTGTGAGGTTACTTAGGGGATGGAAAGACGTTTCCAAGGAACCTCTGTTCTCTCGGGCGGGAGCACCATCCATGAACACAAGGGTAAAAACCACAGCAGCGCCTCAGACTCTGGGACTTAGGGGCAGGTACATGGACATCCTGGGAAATCAGCTTTCAGTCATCAGTAGTCCCAGCCCCTGGCAACCTTCTGCAGACCTGCTGGGTACTAGGAGAGGAAGAGAGGGGCCCTCAGCTGAGGGGGCAGTGGAAACCAGGATGGGGCTGGATCAAGGACTGGGATTGAGGAGACCCACGTGCTGTGGTCATTCCCGCGACATCTCTACAGAACAACCAGGAGAACCACAAGGGCTAGTTTTTGGTTTTGGGCCCCACCTGGCGATACTCAGAAAGACTCCTGGAGAGGGAAGCATATGGGGTGCTGAGGATCGGACCCAAGTAAGCAGTGTGCAAGGCAAGCATGCTCCCCACTGTGCTGTCGCTCTGGCCCCTCACAAGGTCTAGTGACAGAACTGACAAAAACTAAAGCTGGACTGTGAGTACACACCTCCCGGCGCTTACCAGGCCATAAGCCAGTCCACTAGAACTGGCCTCCCGGCCTTGCAGGGAACTGCTCGCAGAGACAGGAGTCCTCACTCTCCCAGGACTCAGCACCCAGCGAGCGGCTTCCACCTTGGGATCTATACCTGGGTGGTGGTGGGGCTCCTCGCAGCATGGGACTACTGAGCACTGTGATGCCCGGTTTCTCTCCAGAGAGCTGGCAGGCGCCAGCTGTCTATCAGGAAGTTCAGAAAAGAGCAAACCAAGGAGTAGGTGCAGGCAGAGAAGCAATGCACAGGCGCAGGAATCCTGGAGAGGAGCCTCTCACCACTGCGGGATTGAGGGAGCGCTCTGGGTCCTGCCTTAAGTCTTTTTTTTTTTTTTTTTTTTTGCTTTTTGGGTCACACCCGGCAATGCACAGGGGTTACTCCTGGCTTTGCACTCAGGAATTACTCCTGGCGGTGCTCAGGGGACCATATGGGATGCTGGGATTCAAACCCGGGTTGGCCGCGTGCAAGGCAAACGCCCTACCCGCTGTGCTATCGCTCCAGCCCCCCTGCCTTAAGTCTTAATACCAGCGTCCTACCAATGTGAGCCCTGAATTTAAGGTGTCTGTTAATTTATTTTTTGTTTTGGGGCTCAGGCTTAATCTTGGTTCTGCACTCAGGGATCACTCCTGGTGGGCCCCAGGGGACCATATGTGGTTCCAGGGTTGGCCACATGCAAGGCAAATGCCTTACCCGGTGTACTACATTGCTCTGGCCCTTCCTTGCATCTGGATTTGTTGCCCTGTTCGCCACCTGCTGCTCCTTCCTGCAACTAGAAAGGGTTCTGCACACTCACAGGAGCATGCTGCTTAGCAAACAGCCTGTTCCCAAACATGAACGTGCATACACGGGTGGTCACGACATACCCTGCCACACCAACATACCCACGGTACCTCGCCTACTAGGCTCCACTCCCCTACACTTATACACCAGTTCCCTGAGGCACGTGAATCTGCAGTCCCTGAACCAGATCATTTACAATTCTTCCCTCCTGCTACTGCCTTTTGGGTTTAAGTTCTGTTCATCAAAGAACTGGTTAGGCAAATAACAGGAACAATAAGAACAGCAATTTAATGTGTTCCCCAGGGCCAGGTCCTATCCTAAGTGCCTGAGTTATACTAAGCAAATAAACTCACATCTTTGAAGGAGGTCCTGTCATCAACCTCATTTTACAGAAGAGGAACCGGAGGCACAGCACCACTAAGTAAGTTGCTCAAGGACACACAGCTAGTGAGGGGCAAAGTCTGGAATCAAATTCATGCAACTAGGGGCTAGAGCGATAGCACAGCGGGTAGGGCGTTTGCCTTGCACGCGGCCCACCTGGGTTTGATTCTCAGTATCCCATATGGTTCCCTGAGCACCACCAGGGGTAATTCCTGAGTGCAGAGCCAGGAGTAACCCCTGTGCACCGCCACGTGTGACCCAAAAAGAAAAAAAAAATTAATGCAACCAGCATGTCTGGCTGCCTCTCACCCAGGCGGGAAGTGACTGCCCTGAGTGGGTGCCACGGACTCCTGCTGCTTAGAAACACTTTCTGCGCTCAGACAATCAGGGATGCACATATGAAAACACTCAGTCAGCCAAATATCCACCAACTCTGACATCTATGACAATTTGGGGAGTGTGTATGGGGGATTGTCTCCTAATTTCTTCCATCAAGTACAACAGGAAACAGCATGGGGACAGTTCTAGTTAAACCTTTGAGTGAACAGCCATCCATCCCTGCACAGGTGGGGGTGGGTGGGGGCAGGCGCTGACCGAGCTAGGGGACAAGGTAGGAAGCCGGGCAGGAGGGGCTGGAGGAGGCACCGCTGACTTACAGGATGACCTTGGGCAAACCCCCTCCCTTTGTTTCTGTCTTCGTGGGTGTTGTGGGAACCAGAGGATGGCTCAAATCCTACACCTGGCCCGTAGGCACCCTTGGTCAGTTATCTTCAGGTGCATGCGAGTTGACCTGAGCGGTCCAGAGCCCGCACGGGGGCTGGTGCTGGGGCGCGCCTGACTGTCCCTGCCAAGTGCCTCCGCTGCCTCACCTGTGCAATAAGCATGTCACAGACGGTCCCTGTTCCCCCGATCAGGGGGTCCGATTAAAAAAGTGCGGGGGTGGGGGGTTGTCAAGCGATCCAAATCGCCGTGGGCGCCTAGGCGCGCGATTTCGGAGGTGGGGCCCCGCAGGTCTGACCCCGAGGTTGCTGCTAGGACGGACCCACCATGGTGATGGTGACCCTCCTCCCCTCCGGGCCCCGAAGGCGTCTGTGCCCCAGCTGGTGACCTCAGCGGGACCCAGGAGACACGGGCGGCCGGGGCGGCTGCGACCTTGGGCAAGCTGCCCCCGGCGGGGGGCCCGAGTGCGCCGCTGCCTCTCACCGGTGTTCGGCACCTCCCGATACCAGGCTCGGTAGAGCTCGCGCACCCTCCGCTTGGCCTCGTTCATGTCCCGACTGAAAATGGGCTTCACCGACGTGCTGGTCGCCGCAGCGGCCCGTCGGAGGCCGCTCGCCGCCATCTTGCTCGGGAAGCCTCGTCCCAGGCCCACCCCCTTTTTTTAACTCGGGAGTGTGGGCGAAGGTCGAACCTCTCTTCCTATTGGCTGAAATGGAAAGCCACACCCCCAAACCCGGGGATGGGCGGGAGGAGAGCTGTTGAGGCTCTCTGATTGGCGGGAAGGCCTTTCTCTCGAAGGGATGGACAGGCTCTGCGAGAACTGCGTGCGCTCCTTCGCGAAACCGCGAGATCGGCCGTTAGTCGCTAGAACTGCCGCCAGGGGGCGCGCGGACGTCAGGCTGGCCGCTGGGTCGCGCGACGACCAGTCTCGGCCCGCGCTCGCGGCGCGCCCCTCAGGTGGCGTGTGGGACTCGCGGCCCCGCCGAGCTTCTGGAATATTCTGGAACGTTCTCCTTCGAAACCTGCGGTCTCTGTGAAAGCTCCTCAGGCCCCAGAGCCCGAAATATTTGTCGGACCCCGAATCTGCTGGTTCAGGTTCGTCCTATGAGCCCCGAGCCTTAGGGAAAGGAACCGAGGTGGGATCGAGTTGGGGTCACCTGTGGTGTTAAGGGGCACCCCCCCGCCCCACGACTGACTCCCGTTTCGAACTTTTGCAGAAGCGCAAAAGTGTGACAGGGACAGGTGTGACAGGGACACAGGTCACAGGTGTGACGTGTGTTAAGGGGCACCTCCCTGCCCCCCAACCGACTCCCGTTTCTGAACTTTTGCAGAAGCGCAAAAGTGTGACAAGGACAGGTGTGACAGGGACACAGGTCACAGGCTGAACGTGTGACGTGTGATAGGGGACATGTGTGACAGAAGGAACAGAGCTGGACTTAGCGCTGATTCCGGAGCCTGCGGTGCACCCATTTTTCCTTAAAGGGTCAGAAATCAGAGTTGATGGCCAGCGGGGTGACCCCAGAGGGCTGGAGCACAGGATTTGCGGGGTTCGGTCCCAGAGCAGCAAGCTGGGATCGCTTGTGAGAGTCGTCTGTTGTGGTCCCAACACTGCCCCCCAAATGGATTTCCCTCTTTTATTATGTGTTGTGGTGTTTTTGTACGTTTGAGTTTTCAGTTAAAAGAACGCATGCAGGGGGCTGGAGCGATAGCACAGCGGGGAGGGCGTTTGCCTTGCACGCGACCGACCCGGGTTCAATTCCCAGCATCCCACATGGTCCCCTGAGCACCGCCAGGGGTGATTCCTGAGTTCAGAGCCAGGAGTAACCCCTGTGCATCACCGGGTGTGACCCAAAAAGAAAAAAAAAAAAAGACCAAAAAAAACGAAAAAAAAAACCCCACATGCAGCATATATGTTCTGAAGTATAATGAAAAGGAAACTTGAAAAAATTTAATTTTAGGAAAATTAAATTTTCCTAAAGCACCGCCAGGAGTAATTCCTGAGTGCAGAGTCAGGAGTAACCCCTGAGCATCGCCGGGTGTGACCCAAAAAGCAAAAAAACAAAAAAATGCATGCAGCATATATGTTCTGAACTATAATGAAAAGGAAACTTGAAAAAATTTAATAACAAAACAAACTTGATTTGTTATTGTAGGGTTTCCTGCATTCAGCGTCCAACACCACACCTCCCACCAGGGTGGCCCTGGCGACCTCGCTTCCCCTCCCTGCCATGGTAAGCTCCATTCTGCAGACCAGTTCTCTGGCTCTGTTGTCTTTGGCCATTCGTTATTTCGCCGTGTGTTATTTCTGCCCCCTATGTGAGAGATCATTCTGCATCTGTCCCTCTTCTCCTGGCCCTCAGTATGATACTCTCAGATCAATCCATGTAGCAGGAAATTGCGTGGTTTTGTCTTTTCTTGTAGTCAATTAGTAGTAGTCGTGTATATGTGCTATATAGTTTCTTTACCCGGTCATCTGTTCTTATACTACTGTGAACAGTGTTGCAATGAACATAGGAGCACGCTTGTCTTTTCTGAATAGAGGTTTTGGGCCCTTGGGGTAGATACCAAGAAGTAGAATTGCTGGGTCATATGGGAGTTCAATTCTGAGTAGGTTTTTTTTTTTTTGTTTGTTTGTTTGTTTGTTTTTATTTATTTTTTTGTTTTTTTTTTGCTTTTTGGATCACACCTAGCAACGCACAGGGGTCACTCCTGGCTCTGCACTCAGGAACTATCCCTGGCGGTGCTCAGGGGATCATATGGGATGCTGGGAATCGAACCCGGGTCGGCTGTGTGCAAGGCAAACGCTTTCCCCACTGTGCTATCACTCCAGCCCCCTTTTGTTTGTTTTTTAGAAAAGGGAAACTTTTGAACTCTAGCTATCACTGTATCACTGTTATCCCGTTGTTCATCGATTTGCTTGAGCAAAAACCAGTAACGTCTCTGTTCGTCCCAGCCCTGAGATTTTAGCAGCCTCTCCTTACTTGTCTTTCCCAACGATTGGAGGCTCTTTCAGGGTGAAGGGAATGAGACCTGTTATTGTTACTGTATTTGGCATATCGAATACACCACGGGGAGCTTGCCAGCCTCTTCCGTGCAGGTGGGATACTCTCGGTAGCTTGCCAGGCTCTCCGAGAGGAACTGAAATGTATATCAGAGAATACAAGCAAGTATGTTAAAATCAAATACTTCTATGCTGCTTTTAGGCACATCGGCGGGCTAGAGTATAAGAACTCGCATGGCTGCTTTGCAGCTGAGCGCTTCCAGGAGCTTTGTTTTATGTAGTCTCTGGATCTTGGCCGTTGTGGCACTGGGAGCAGTTTGTGGGTGTGACTGCCAAACTACTGGAGAGTGGGGGGGTCTGGGTGGAGGAGGCCCAGTCCCAATCCGAGCAGGCTTGGAGAGCTCAGCCCCAGGTCCTGCATGCCTGGGTTCCTCTGCCAGTTCCTTCATACGTGAACTGAACTCTCATCATCATCCTCATCATCCGGTTGATCGTCGAATTTGATTTTCTCGAGTGCTCTCAGTAATGTGTCTATTCGTCCTGGCCCTGAGATTTTAGAAGCCTCTATTTACTTTACTTTACTGTTTACTGTTTACTCTTTACTTCCTAATGGTGCCACATTGGAGGCTCTTTCAGGGTCAGGGGAATGAGACCCATCATTGTTACTGATATGAATACGCCATGGGGAGCTTGCCAGGCTCTCCCATGCGGGCAGGAAACTCTCAGTAGCTTGCCAGGTTCTCTGAGGGAGAAGTAGGCTATAAGATGTCGCTTCCGGGAGCTTGGTTTTACAGTCTCTGGATGTTGGCTGTTGATGCGATTACAGGGCGCCGGGGGCAGTTTCTGGGTGTGACTGCCTAGAACTGAACTCTAGTGTTAAAAAAATATATAGGCACATATGCTGCCTGAGCCCATGTGCTGCTTGTGCCCACGTGGCCGAGCACATTTGGTGCCCAAGCACATGTGTCGCCCGCATCTTCCCCCTTGAGATGTGTACTTTCATGCTTTTGTGTCCAGTGCTAGGATGTGTGTAGAGCTCTCTCCACCCTTTGGAGAAGCCTGCATTCTCTCTTGAGCGTGTTATTCTTACTATTATCTCTCCCACTTATCCCTTCCTCCTTCCCTCAGAAACCTCTAAATAAATAAAATCTGTTTACTTCAAAAAATTTATATATGTATATTATATATTGTGTTATATATACAAACATATATATGGCGTTTGGGATATACCTGGCTGTACTCAGGACTGACTCCTGGCTCTGTGCTCAGGAATTACTCTTGGCAGGGCTTAGGGAACCATATAGGATGCTGGGGGTCATACAGGTCAACTGTGTGCAAGGCAAGTGCCTTACCTGCTAGACTATCTCTCTGGCCCTCTCCTTTTTATTTTCACAAAAGGTCTTTAAAACAATGTATACAGGGACCACGTAGGGAACTTGCCTTGCACAGAATGACTGGGGTTTGATCCCAGGCACCCCATAGGGCTCCCCAGGCCCCTTCAGGCATGATCACTGAGTGCAGAGCCAGGAGTAAACCCTGAGCACAGCCAGGTGTGATCCCCACCCCAAGTAAAAACCCACAAACTGGGTCCCATTTTGAACTTGAGTTGGAAGAGGCGGGTTCGGTCTCAAAATGGAGGTAAAACCGCCACCCGGTCGCCCCCAGCCCAGCCGCCGCCGCCGGGGGGGAGGAGGGCCATGATCCAAAGGAACCAGAGCAGTTGAGAAAACTGTTTATTGGAGATTTGAGCTTTGAAACTACAGATGATAGTTTAAGAGAACATTTTGAGAAATGGGGCACACTTACAGATTGTGTGGTGATGAGAGACCCCCAAACAGAACGTTCCAGAGGCTTTGGTTTTGTGACTTACTCATGTGTTGAAGAGGTGGATGCAGCTATGTGTGCTCGACCATATAAGGTTGATGGGCGTGTGGTGGAACCAAGGAGAGCTGTTTCTTTTTTCTTTTTTTTTAAAGAAATATTTTATTGAACCACCGTGAAAACAAGAAAAAAAAATACAAAGCTTTCAGGTTTAAGTCACAGTCAAATACTGATTAAACCACCATCCCTTCACCAGTGCACCCATTCCACCACCAAGAACCCCAATACACCCCCCTCCCACCCCACCCCCCATCTAAGTAGCTGATGATATTCCCATTATTCTCTCTATATATTGAGTACATTTCATATTTCCATACAGAACTCACTATTGTTGATTGGAAATTTTCCCCAACAATCAGGCCTGCTGAATAAGCATCATCTAATAATTTCTCTTCCTTGGTAAAAGTGAAGACTTTGAGTCCGCGCGGCCGCTACTGCGGCCGCGCGGTTTTGGGTTTCTAATATTTTAGCTCAGTTCACAGTCAAAATGGATGGCTGCAAGAATCTGCTCTGGTGCCAAAATGGGTTAGGAGACCTCAGGATCACAGTCAGTAGGCAGGAGGCTCTGCTTCTCGTACCGCGGCTCTTGGTTCATCTCTGGGCGGAAGGCGCGCCGGGAACACCTCCCCTCCCAGGATCACCTACAGGCTACGTCACTAAAGAAAGTCCTACCTCCTGGTGGAGGGGTCTTAGAGGGTGGCTCTCACCGCGTGGCTGCTGCCGCTGCCGCCATTTTCGCTCAGAAAAATGGGGTGGAGAGGGAAAAAAATCCCTCCCCGGGCTGCACGAGGTTGTAGTTCAGTTCACAGTCAAAATGCATGGCTGCAAGAATCTGCTCTGGTGCCAAAATGGGTTAGGAGACCTCAGGATCACAGTCAGTAGGCAGGAGGCTCTGCTTCTCGTACCGCGGCTCTTGGTTCATCTCTGGGCGGAAGGCGCGCCGGGAACACCTCCCCTCCCAGGATCACCTACAGGCTACGTCACTAAAGAAAGTCCTACCTCCTGGTGGAGGGGTCTTAGAGGGTGGCTCTCACCGCGTGGCTGCTGCCGCTGCCGCCATTTTCGCTCAGAAAAATGGGGTGGAGAGGGAAAAAAATCCCTCCCCGGGCTGCACGAGGTTGTAGTTCAGTTCACAGTCAAAATGCATGGCTGCAAGAATCTGCTCTGGTGCCAAAATGGGTTAGGAGACCTCAGGATCACAGTCAGTAGGCAGGAGGCTCTGCTTCTCGTACCGCGGCTCTTGGTTCATCTCTGGGCGGAAGGCGCGCCGGGAACACCTCCCCTCCCAGGATCACCTACAGGCTACGTCACTAAAGAAAGTCCTACCTCCTGGTGGAGGGGTCTTAGAGGGTGGCTCTCACCGCGTGGCTGCTGCCGCTGCCGCCATTTTCGCTCAGAAAAATGGGGTGGAGAGGGAAAAAAATCCCTCCCCGGGCTGCACGAGGTTGTAGTTCAGTTCACAGTCAAAATGCATGGCTGCAAGAATCTGCTCTGGTGCCAAAATGGGTTAGGAGACCTCAGGATCACAGTCAGTAGGCAGGAGGCTCTGCTTCTCGTACCGCGGCTCTTGGTTCATCTCTGGGCGGAAGGCGCGCCGGGAACACCTCCCCTCCCAGGATCACCTACAGGCTACGTCACTAAAGAAAGTCCTACCTCCTGGTGGAGGGGTCTTAGAGGGTGGCTCTCACCGCGTGGCTGCTGCCGCTGCCGCCATTTTCGCTCAGAAAAATGGGGTGGAGAGGGAAAAAAATCCCTCCCCGGGCTGCACGAGGTTGTAGTTCAGTTCACAGTCAAAATGCATGGCTGCAAGAATCTGCTCTGGTGCCAAAATGGGTTAGGAGACCTCAGGATCACAGTCAGTAGGCAGGAGGCTCTGCTTCTCGTACCGCGGCTCTTGGTTCATCTCTGGGCGGAAGGCGCGCCGGGAACACCTCCCCTCCCAGGATCACCTACAGGCTACGTCACTAAAGAAAGTCCTACCTCCTGGTGGAGGGGTCTTAGAGGGTGGCTCTCACCGCGTGGCTGCTGCCGCTGCCGCCATTTTCGCTCAGAAAAATGGGGTGGAGAGGGAAAAAAATCCCTCCCCGGGCTGCACGAGGTTGTAGTTCAGTTCACAGTCAAAATGCATGGCTGCAAGAATCTGCTCTGGTGCCAAAATGGGTTAGGAGACCTCAGGATCACAGTCAGTAGGCGGGAGGCTCTGCTTCTCGTGCCGCGGCTCTTGGTTCATCTCTGGGCGGAAGGAGAGCTGTTTCTAAAGAGGATTCTGTGAAGCCTGATGCCCATCTAACAGTGAAGAAAATTTTTGTTGGTGGTATTAAAGAAGATACAGAGGAATATAATTTGAGAGACTACTTTGAAAAGTATGGCAAAATTGAAACCATAGAAGTTATGGAAGACAGGCAGAGTGGGAAAAAGAGAGGATTTGCTTTTGTAACTTTTGATGATCATGATACAGTTGATAAAATTGTTGTTCAGAAATACCACACTATTAGTGGGCATAATTGTGAAGTGAAAAAGGCCCTTTCTAAACAAGAAATGCAGTCTGCTGGATTGCAAAGAGGTCATGGAGGTGGATCTGGCAACTTTATGGGTCATGGAGGCAATTTTGGAGGTGGTGGAGGAAACTTTGGCCGTGGTGGAAACTCTGGTGGAAGAGGAGACTATGGTGGTGGCGGTGGTGGCAGCAGAGATAGTTATGAAGGAGGTGATTGTGGATATAATGGATTTGGAGGTGATGGTGGCAACTATGGCGGAGGTCCTGGTTAAAGTAGTAGAGGAGGCTATGGTGGTGGAGGACCAGGATATGGAAACCAAGGTGGTGGATATGGTGGAGGTGGTGGAGGATATGATGGTTACAATGAAGGAGGAAATTTTGGCGGTGGTAACTATGATGGTGGTGGGAACTATAATGATTTTGGAAAGTATAGTGGACAACAGCAATCAAATTATGGACCCATGAAAGGGGGCAGTTTTGGTGGAAGAAGCTTGGGCAGTCCCTATGGTGGTGGTTATGGATCTGGTGGTGGAAGTGGTGGCTATGGTAGCAGAAGGTTCTAAAAACTCAGCAGAAAAGGGCTACAGTTCTTAGCAGGAGAGAGAGGAGTTGTCAGGAAAGCTGCAGGTCACTTTGAGACAGTCGTCCCAAATCCATTAGAGGAACTGTAAAAATCTGCCACAGAAGGAGCGATGATCCATAGTCAGAAAAGTTACTGCAGCTTAAACAGGAAACCCTTCTTGTTCGGGACTGTCATAGCCACAGTTTGCAGAAGTGCAGCTATTGATTAATGCAATGTAGTGTTAATTAGATGTACATTCCTGAGGTCTTTTATCTGTTGTAGCTTTGTCTTTTTCTTTTTCTTTTCATTACATCAGGTATATTGCCCTGTAAATTGTGGTAGTGGTACCAGGAATAAAAAATTAAGGAATTTTTAACTTCTCAAAAAAAAACCCCACAAACTGAAAGAAAAATTTGCTCATATTTAGAATGTATAAAAGACTTAAAAACTCAATAATAAAAAAACAAAATATCCTAGTAAAAATGAGCAAAGATGGGCTGGAGCAATAGCACAGTGGGTAGGGCGTTTGCCTTGCACGCGGCCGACCCGGGTTCGATTCCCAGCATCCCATATGATCCCCTGAGCACCGCCAGGAGTAATTCCTGAGTGCATGAGCCAGGAGTAACCCCTGTACATCGCCGGGTGTGACCCAAAAAGCAAAGAAAAAAAATGAGCAAAGGTGACATAAAAATGAGGATTGATACGTTCACTACTGGCAGGAACACAAAATCATACAGCCACTCTTGGAAAAATGTTTCTTACAAAACTAAATATACTTTTACCACATGACTGAGCAACATGTTCCTTGATATTATCCAAATGAATTGAATACTTACGTGCACACAGAAATTTGCATGCAGATGTTTATAACAGCCTTATTCCCTGATTGCCAAAACTTAGGTGCAACCAAGAATTTCTTTAGGATGTGAATGAATAAATAAATTTGGTTCTACCCCTCAGATAATCGAATATTCTTTACATTTAGAAAGAAATGAATGCTCAAGCTTTGAAGAGACACATGGAGGAAGCTTAAATGGATATTACTAAGTTTTATACAATTTTAAAAGGCCAGTCTGAAAGGCTTCATGCTGTCCATTCCATATGTGAAATACTTAACATTCTTGACATACTTGAAGAAGGCAAAACTGTGGAAACAATAAAAAGATTACTTTCAGGGACTGAGCATAAGGAAGGGAGAATGTTTAAGTATAGCAAGAGGATTTTTAGGGTAGTAAAATTATTTTGTATGATAGTAAAATGATAGCTGCCTGCCATTGTGGGTTGAGTAAGTGCACAATGCTAAGCTTATTTTTGGTAAGCTATGAATGGGTGACAGTGCTGTATCAGTGTAGGTTTTATGGTTATAAATTGGAGGGAGGTGTTGAGAGTGGAGGGTGTGGGGAGGGCAGTGAGGGATAGAGGCAAGGAGTATATGGGAAGTTTGTACTTTCCACTCATTTTTTTTTCTATTTGGGTCACACCCAGTGATGCTCAGGGATTACTACTGGCTCTGCACTCAGGAATTACTCCTGGCAGTGCTCGGGGGACTATATGGGATGCTGGGAATTGAACCCGGGTCAGCCACGTGCAAGACAAATGCCCTACCCGCTGTGCTATCGCTCCAGCCCCCCTTTTAAAATGTTTTAAAATTTTTATTGCTTTCCACTCAATTTTGTGTGAACCTAAAATAGGCTTAAAAAAAAATCTAATTTTGGGTCAGAGTGATAGTACAATGGGTAGGGCGTTTGCCTTGCATGCCGCTGACTGGGTTTGATCCCCAGCATCCTTTATAGACCCCGAGAACTGCCAGGAGTAATTCCTGAGTACAGAGCCAGGAGAAACTCCTGAGCATCTCTGGGTGTGACGCCAAGAACAAATATATATATATATGTATATATATATATACATGTATATATAATTTTAACGACAAAGGATTTGAATAGTTCTTTCTTATAAGATATCATCATCACCATCATCATCATCATCATCATCATCCTGTTGATCGTCAAATTTCTCGAGCGGTCTCAGTAACATCTCCATTCATCCTAGCCCTGAGATTTTAGGAGCCTCTCTTTACTCATCCTTCCCAACGATGACGCATTGGAGGCTCTTTCAGGGTCAGGGGAATGAGACCCAGCATTGTTACTGGTTTTGGCATATGAATACACCACAGGGAGTTTGTGAGGCTCTTCCATATGGGCAGGAAACTCTCGGTAGCTTGCCAGGTTCTCCCAGAGGGAGAAGTAGGCTATAAGATGTCGCTTCCGGGAGCTTGGATTTATAGTCTCTGGATATTGGCTGTTGATGGGATTACACGGCTGGGGGGGGGCAGTCCCTGGGTGTGACCCCCTAGCTACTGGAAAATGGGATAAGAAGATAATCTGGGCAGAATATCTTCTCCTACAAGATATAAGGATGAATAATAAATATTTGAAAAAATATTAGTCATTAAGAAAATTGAGGCTCTCTGCTGGGATGCCACCCGGATCAGCGCTGTACTGCTGATCCACCACGATCTGGAGGCTAGCTAGACTACTTTTGGTACCAGCAGTTGCTTGCAGAAATGTCTCTAGACTGTGAACTAAGTCATAGCCCCATGCCGATCGAGGAGGGGAAAGTTCTTTCTTTCTCGGCTTTTTTTCCCTTTTCAGGGAAAGACGGCATGGCGTCCTCCATTTTATAAGGACCATTAAGGAGGTATGAACTTGGAGGTGCAGGAAGAAAAGAAAAAAAAAGAGATATGAACTTGCAACAGTGGGACGCGTGGGTGTTCTCAGGATGGGGGCGATACCGGCGTGCTCTCTGCCGAGGTGCGACCAGGTAGCTGCACGTTTGTGCGGCCGCTCTGCTGCTGATCCACCACGATCCGGAGGCCAGCTAGACTACTTTTGGTACCATCAGCTGCTCGCAGAAATTTCTCTAGACTGTGAACTAAGCCATAGCCCCAGGCTGCCCCAGTAAGGGAAATGATGCAATTTTTGACATAAATCTACCCTGGACTTAGTTACTAAAATACTATAATACAGAAATCCCAAACCGCGTGGCTGCAATAGCGGCCGGATGAAAAACTAATTGTCAAATGCTTCCTTTTCAGCAGGGCTGGTTTTTTTGGGGGAAACTCCAACAACAATAGTGAGTTTTGTGTTGAAATATGGAATGTAATCAAGATAAAGAGAAAGTGAAGTGAAATTTATCAGCTACACAGGTGAGGGTGGGGGGTGGGAGGGTGGGAGGTATACTGGGGTTTTTGGTGGTGGAATATGTGCACTGGTGAAGGGACGGGTGTTCGAGCATTGTATAACTGAGACATAAGCCTGAAAGCTTTGTAACTTTCCACATGGTGATTCAATAAAATAAATAAATTAAAAAAAAAGAAAATTGAAATCAAATTCAACACAAAATAACATTTCTTACAAACTAGAACAATAAAAAAGACAATTTATAATCCATATTCAGGATATGAAGAAATTACAACTCTGAAATGGAATTATATTAATGGGAATATGGTTTCATGGGATTTTAACATGATGCAGCCACTGTGGAAAAAAGCACAGTGGGAAGGGCGTTTGCCTTGCACTCGGCCAAACTGGGTTCGATTCCCAGAATTGCATATAGTCCCCCCGAGCACCGCCAGGAGTAATTACTGAGTGCAGAGCCAGGAGTAACCCCTGTGCATCGCCGGGTGTGACCCAAAAATAAAAACAAAGTTAAATATATGACTGGACATAGTTAAGGGGTTAAGGTGCTTGCCATGCATTCAGCCAGCCCTGGCTTAATCTCTAGTATCACATGGCTCCCAAGCATGATTGGAATCAATCCTTGAGCACTGCTGGGTGTGCCCCTAGACCTCCCCTCAAAAAGAAAAAACTTAAGCGTAGACTTATGTGATCCAGCAGTTCCAATTCAGGTACTTACCCAGAAGAAATTAAAATATTTCTCCGCACAAAGACTTTAAAACAGCATAATTCATAATGCCCCAAAGTAAAAATAACCCAAATCCTATTGAATGGACCGAATACACTTTAAATATACCTTCTTTTAAAATAAATGCACTTTAAATATACTTCATTTTTAAGAGAAAATTTAGGTTCTCTGCAGTATAATTCATTTTTAATCTGGTTTATCTGGTATTCTTCAGCCTGGCTAAAATATCTAGTAGCTTTATTTTCTGCTTTGTAACTATATCTCATGGTGATTCAATTAAAAAAAAATGTAGCTTTTGGAACCTGCTGCGGAGCCAGCACGATGGAAGAGCCCAAGGAAGCGCCCTTGGACTCTAAGCTGCCCACTGAACTAATTCCGGCACGGGACCAGAGACCTCACGGCGCTGAAACAGTGGGAGCCGGGCATCCCCCAATTCCTCTAACCTCTCTCTCTCTCTCAACTCCTTCTGAACAGAGCGCAGGACCCGCGGTTTTCCTGAGCGCAAAATGGAAATGCTGAGCGGGCTGAAAGAGGATGCGCGCGGCTGCGGGAGGCCCCAGGGGGCGGGGGCAGTGACCCCCGCCCACCGCAATAGATACTTAAACCCACCTCCCCCACGTGTGCCTCCTTTTGGAACCTGCTGCGGAGCCAGCACGATGGAAGAGCCCAAGGAAGCGCCCTTGGACTCTAAGCTGCCCACTGAACTAATTCCGGCACGGGACCAGAGACCTCACGGCGCTGAAACAGTGGGAGCCGGGCATCCCCCAATTCCTCTAACCTCTCTCTCTCTCAACTCCGAGTCTCTCTCTAGATTTCTCCATCTTAGGAGCACCATATAAGGGTAAAAGTTTGTAGTGATGTTATTTCTGGTTGTACTTTCCCTGGACTTTATACACAAACCCAAAACCGCGCGGCCTAATGTCATCTTAGCATTAGCAATATGTAATGGTTCCTCTTTAACAGGTCAGACTTTTGTGGGAGATCCTAATCAAGAATAGTCTGTTGCTGAAATATTGAAGGCAATCAAAGTGGTAGCCATCTCTCTAGACTGAACTAAGCTATATCCCCACACCGGCTGAGAAGAAATACCCTTCTTTCTCGGGAAGAAGCGCGGCGTGGTGTTAAACATAGTGTGATGTCCATTAGGCGAATAGACCTGGTGGCGTGGGAATGGGATATAAGGGGGAAATTATGTACATGGAACAGTGGGACGCTGGTGGAATCTCGAGCCGGAGCCGATACCAGCGCAGGACCTCTGGTTCCAGAAACTGCCTGCAGACACTCTGCTGGTCTATCAACTAAGCCAGAGCCCCACGCCTGCTGATGACGGGAAATAACCACCCTTTTTGGTTTTTTTTTCCCTTGTCAGGCAGCGTGGCGATTACAAAACAGGCGTGAACTCGGTGGCGCGGGGCAAGGGGGAAAAAGAAAAGTTAGGTAACAAACAGCGGGACTTAATATCTCTATATTCTTAGCAGTGGAGAACTATCAAATGCCTCCTTGGCAATAGGACTGCTTTTCTTTTTTGGGGGAAACCCCAACAACGGTAGTGAGTTATGTGTTGAAACATGGAATGTAATCGTGATAAGGCGTAAATGAAGCGAAGCATCATTTACAAGGGTGGGGACTGGGGAGGTGGGAGGGGGCGGCGGGTATACTGGGGGGGTTGGTGATGGAAGATGGGCACTGGTGAAGGGAAGGGTGTTTGAGAATTGTATAACCGACATAATCCTGAGAACTATGTAACCCCCCACATGTTGATTCAATAAAAAAAAAATAAATAAAATAAAATAAAAAATAAAAAAAAATGTAATGTGGATTTCGTGTCCAATTCAATCAGCTTGATCAATGGCTGACAAAATAGCAGTACTCCTACACTTAAAAAATAGCACTGTAGCACTGTTGTCCATTGTTCGATTTGCTCGAGCGGGCACCAGTAATGTCTCCATTGTGAGATTTCTTATTACTGTTTTTGACATATCGAATGCGCCGCGGGGAGCTTGCCAGGCTCTGCTGTGCGGGCGGGATACTCTGTAGCTTGCTGGGCTCTTCCAGAGGGATGAAGGAATCGAACCCGGGTCGGCTGCGTGCAAGGCAAACACCCTACCTGCTGTGCTATCACCCCAGCCTCCCAAAATAAAATATCTGGTAGCTTTTTGGATGATCTAAGAGGGTTCTTTTCTCTTTTCTTCCCTTTGCTATATCCTTTTGTTGATGGGGGGAGATTCTCAAGAGGTATTCAGGAGGTTGGGGCCACCACAGATGATTCTCAGCCCACCGGGCCAGTGATTCAGTTCAAGGCGTGAGGATGCAGTGCTGCTCAGACTTTGTGGTGCTGGGAACACCTGCCCCCTCCCCCCTCCGATGGTTTGAGGGCTAGTAGGACTGTGCCCAGTGATACTCAGGGGGCCATGTGATATCAGGAATGAACCTGGATTGGGCCTGTGCCCTAACTGTGGCATTGTCCCCCTGCCCTTTGTTTTGTTGTTGCAGTGACAAGGGAGACATGCAGTTAGTTTTAGTGTTTGGACATTTGGCTGTGGTCCACCTTTCAGTGTTGTGCGTGCACACAAGCTTGTTGGGTGTCACCTTCTCTTAGTCATTGTATTTGTGCATATTTGGGTTGTGGTGCTTGCTGTTGGTCAACAGCATAGCTACACAACACCTGGCCACAGTGCTTAGCGATCACAGGCTCTGTTGCAACATCAGGAGGCTCAGACAGCAAACCCACTGGGACTGGCTTGCACATGTGGGCCGCATCGGGGATTGAACTATAGCCACAGGCTTGCAAGGCAGGTGCTCTTGATGCTGAGCCCCTGGGGCCTCTGGGTGCCCCCATGTGATTTTGATCCAGTCATGTTATTTGCAGAGTAAATACAGCAGTTTTACTTCATTCTTTCCAACATTATTGCCTTTTATACTTCTCTTTTACTTTAAGCTTTGTTGTTCATTGAAAGGAATTATATTTACATACTTTTTTTTTTGGTGGTCATACTTGGATATGTTCAGGCCTTATTCTTAGCTCTGTGCTCAGGGATCACTCCTGGCAGTGCTTGGGAGACCACACAGGATGCGGGGATAGAAACCTGTCTGGCCGTGTACAAGACAGAGTCCTTACCTGCTGTACTATCTCTTGACCTCTATATTATTATTTTTTTATTTAAAGCACAATGGTTTGGGCTGGAGTGATAGCACAGCGGGTAGGGCGTTTGCCTTGCACGAGGCCGACCCGGGTTCGAATCCCAGCATCCCATATGGTCCCCTGAGCACCAGTAGGGGTAATTCCTGAGTGCATGAGCCAGGAATGACCCCTGTGCATTGCCGGGTGTGACCCAAAAAAAAAGAAAAAGAAATTAAAAAAAATAAATTAAAAAAATAAAGCACAATGGTTTATTATACTGTTAATAATAGGGTGGAATGATCATAAGAAATTGGGGGAAGGTTGTTTGTATGTTTGTCTTTAGGCCACACCCAGAAGTACTCAGGTATTACTCTTGGCTCTGTGCTCCAGAGATCACTCTGGTGGTATTCTGGGTGCCATGTGGTGCTGGGGATTAAACCAGAGTCTGCATTGTGCAAAGTAAATGCCTTTCTGGCCGTGGTGATTATTAATGTTGAAAACAGTATTACTGGGCCTGAGTGATAGTACAGCGGGTAAGGCACTTGCCTTGCATACCATCAACACAGTTTCCATCTCTGGCATCCCATATGGTCCCTTGAGCACCACCAAAAGTGTTCCTGAGTGTAGAGCCAGGGGTAACCCCTCAGCATTGTTGGATATGGGCCCCCAAACAAAAATCACAACAAAAAAGAAAAACAGTATAATTTATGGACAATATTACCAAGTTAAAATCTTTTTTTCTAGTTTGCAAACTGCAGCAGGATTGATGGAGAAAATGTTGCAACTTTTATGAAATGGACAAACAGTATTTTAAGAGATGTGTATATGTGTGTTAGTATGTAAAGACGAAATAATTGTAGTAACGATGCTCTATCCATAGATAATTCAGAGTGTGCAGTTTGACTTTGGGGGTGGGGGAAATAAAGTGGTAAATTTGAAAAAATCGTTTCCAATTTTAGATGGCTATTAGGCTAGATTAGATATGAGAAAGTGAAGTTTGATATAACACTTCCCATTGATATTGTTTGTTGATGAAGTAAAGGACAATTGCTTCTTTTTTAAAAGCTTTGCTTGTTTGAGGGCCACACCTGACATTGTTCATGGGCTACACCTGACTCTGCTGGGGACGTTCACTTCCAGCAGTGTGTGGGGGATTGCGAGTTCCCCTGGAGATCTCTCCGGCCCGCGGAGAGACAGCAGTGGAAAGCGCTCCTAATTGGGTGGGTTCTGTGAGCGGTTCCGACCTGAAATAAAACTAGTGAGGATAATAAATAGGGGGCCCAAGACGACACATGCCGATCAAGGGCAACTTTATTAACTGCCACGCTGGTTTTATACTTTTCTTAGCAGGGGGTTGGTACATAAGTTGTCAATCATCAGGGAAGTGTCTTCTCAGACCAAATAAGGAAAGGTTCGGGGTGTATTAGGTGGGCTTACAACATTCTTCAAGAGTAGATTGAGAAATAGTGGGGAGGGGAAGGCAAGGGTCTATCTGGCAGGAGCATCTGGCAGGAGGAATGCACAAGGTAGAGGAAGGTATTCTACTTAGGGGCGTCTCTTAGTTAACTGCCCTGGGCTACTTTTACCTCTTGAGTTTGGCTATTTCCTTTGTCACAAGGGCACCTGTGCCTCAGGTCAAGCAAAGCTGGTAATGGAATTTTCTGGTTTGTCCAGGGTAAAGGTTTCGGGGTCCTCTTTTGTTCAGGGTCCTGAGCAGTCCCCAACATCTCCCCCCTTTTTCTATTATAATAATGAGCGAGTGGGTGGAGTGCCTGTCTTAGGTTACTTGGTGGGCTCCCAGTTCTGGACATGGCAGTGACCAAAAAAGGTTAGAAAAAAATGTGTGCACGACTCTGGGTGGTGCCATGTTTGCACCCAGATACTGGCACCAAGCTATCCCCGTCTTAGGCATTTCCACAGCCGGGAACAGAGTGAGCGGGGGCGGTATGCCAGGTACTCAGGTGCTCGAACTCCGCAAAGCTCAGGGGCTGAAGTGTGGGCTTTTCCAAGTTATCCAGCCCTTCGGGGTCGTGTTGGGAGAGCTGCTGAGAGTGCACCTGTACTGAACGTTTGGTTGCCTCATCAACCTGGTTCTTAATGAAATTTATGAGTTGGCGGAATGCCCATGGGCCAAAGGAAACTAGCAGTAAGAACCCGATGAAGGGTCCAAGGAGGCTAGGCAACAGGGTCGAGAGCCAGGGTGAGGTGGAGAACCAATTTTTATACCAAGATTCCTCCTGGTCTCTCAATCTTTTACTTTCCTCTAAGTTTTCTTCCACTCGTCTAATGCTATCCTTAACTAGCCCAAGCTTATCTTTAAAGAAACAGCATTCCTCCTAAAGAGCGGCACATACTCCCCCCTCTCTCAAAAAGGCCAGGTCAGGGCTGTGTCTGTTAAGGTGGATGACCTCAGCCAGAGAGCCAACAGTGTCAGTTAGGTAGTTAAGGCCCTGTTTAAGTTCGCGGACATCAGCCTCCACAGCAAGGGACAGTTGGTGGAGGGTTTTCTGAGAGGAGACAAGGGAGTAGATGCCCGTACCGGCGCCTGGAGCACCCAGACCGAGGAGGAGGGCAAAGGTGATGGCAGTAACAGGCTCACGGCGGTGGCGCAGGAGAGAGGAAGAAGAGGAGAAGACCAGGGCATTGGCAGGGCGAACCGTGAGGCGTGGCAAAAGCAGAACCAAAATGCAATAATCTCTATGTGCCAGGAAGGCAGATGTAACAATGTGAGGAGTCAGGCCAGAGGAACAGGCGAAGTAGGTATCAGCGGGGGCCACGACTTAGGAAGGATAGAAGGTGGCATTAACGCGGAGGGAGGAATTGGATATAACAAGAGTCTGATTGCAAACGGGTACTAAATCATACGGGGGGAGCATATTGGGCCCCAATAGGCAAAGTCCGGATCCCACCACATGTCCCAAAGTCAATCGGTGCGTGGGCCCCACTTCCCAGCAGAGTTCGTTGGTGTCAGAGACGTTCAATGGAGAGCCGAGGACAGCAATGCCTTCGTAGAATGGCGGTTGAGAGGAGTAGCAGATCCAGCATTGGTCATAGGCGGGGTCGGTGATGGCGGCAGCAGAGGCGTTGACCATATCCAGGATGGGCTGAGAAGAGGGTGCTGGACCCGCAGGCAGAGTAGGACGGAAGAAGGATGTGGGTGGCGGGGTCCCGGAGGGCGCCGGTGGGTAGCGACGGGGGGTAGGGGGGCGATGATGGTGAAGGGTGTTGTTGGGGCCCATGGAAATAGGGCGTGAGGAGAGGGCAGTTTTTAGAAGGCGAAGGGAGAAGGTGAAGCCTTTATCGTAGCTGAGGTGATACAGGCGAAGAGCCCAGGGCAAAGTACTGGACCAGGGATGCCCTTAGCCAGCAGAAGTGAATTGGATGGTGAGGAAATTTCACGCACGGTTGCAATCGACAGAGGGCCTGTGAGGTGCTCATCGGATCGTGATAAAGTCCCAGGGGGAGGAAGGTTTCCTATAGGTGTCACCCGTGGTCTCGCAGCCCCAGGTGGCACAAAAAAAAATCAGGGCGATCGCCACAAGTGCGGGCAAGAGAGGTGTAGCCTATGGCGGCCGCCAGGGCAAACGTAGATGGGGTCGGAGAGAAGTTTCTGGCGGTGGCGGCGGGTGGAGCATTCAGAAATGACACCATGGCCAGGAATGGCTTTGGGCGCGTGGCCGCCAGCGTAATCAGGGAGAGACCAGAAACTGCTGGGCATTGGGAGGGCGCAGAGGTCAACCCAGAGCTCGGGCCAGGGTGTAGTGGAAGCAAAGTGGAAGTGGAATTGACAACATCGCCCGCTTCATTAAGGACTTGCCAAGTAAAATTAAAAATCTGGGAGGAATCAGGGGAGGTACCCAAAAAAAAGGAGGGGGGCTAAAAATCAGAAGGAGATGGGGAAAGGGGAGATAAGGGGGCAGGGGAGGTGGAAGCATGAGCCCCGTCATGGTGGACAGGAGAATCGGGCGTCACGGCGTCCTGGACAGGGTCAGCGAGGTTGCGAACCGCAGCAGTCAGCTCGGCAGGACCTTGTGGGTTGTGGAGTCTGAGTCAGTACCAGGAGGATGAAGTTTACTCCAGATGAAGCCATAGCAGGACCAGGAATACATTAGTAGGTGTTATCTGTTAAAATATAAGCATAGACTTCTCCTCCTACAAGGAGGTTTCCCACTATTTCTTTTTTGTGTGTTCTAATGCAAATATAAGAATCAATTGTTTCCCAAGCCCTTTCTCATTCACAAAGTTGCAAGAACCAGATACTTGGAAGAGTCAAAAAACTGGATTAGCCAGTCTTATCTGTTGGGCAAAAGTGTGATTAGAATTCACTGTTGAGGAGGGTCTGCATTTTCCAGTCTGACTGGGGCAGAGCTGGGAATGCTGGGGGTGGGGGGATCCAGGGAAATCTTTAAAAACCCTCGAACTGACATCTGAGATTAACTCCTTATAACCCTGAGCTAAGTAGCTTAAATTTTTTTTTTTTTGTTATCTCAAATCAAATAAAACACTGGTAGGACAAGTTTTGCAACCAATTTTAGAACTCAAAAAAACTCATGTTTTAACTAAATCATTACTCCCCGAACCTGTTTTTATTACAATTATTTCAGCTCACATTCTAATGCAGATGTATATGTACATTGACACAACAGCATAAGACCTTTAAACCATCAATTTTCATGAAACATGAGTAAATCTTCTTTGGCTTAAGTTCAACAGCTTTTGTACCTTAGTTCAAATCATGAGCTTTCTAACTTTATCAATTCCACAATACAAGCATGCTGTCAAACACAGAAAGAGCCCTTCGGGTATACATACATATATATATATATATATTTTTTTTTTTTTTAACCAAACTTTGATAATAGCATAGGAAAAAAAATTTTGACTATCAAATGTCTATGGAAACACAAGTAACTTTGTTTATTTTGAGGGTTTCTGTACCTCTGTTGTTTGAAAAACAGCTAAATTCCTCATTAAAATTGGCGGAGGCTTATAAGATAAACCTTGCACTCTGAATTCTCAATTCACTTTTAGATTTCTGGCTCTAGTTCTGTAGCTGTTTCTAGATAGTACAGATACTGGAATTCAAAAGAATTTCAATTGGTAATAACTATTAATGTTCTTCCAATAAAAAATTTAGACTAAAAATTTCAATTTCGTTGTAGGCGCCACATTCTAATTAGAAATCTTTGTTTAAACCTGGTCTAACAGGTTCCAAAATCACATAGATCCTTTAAATTGCTGAACTGCATATCACCCTGATCTCTCGAGATGATCCTGTTTTCCCCAGGCCTAATTTTTTTACCACTGATTTTCATTCTGGCTCCAGCACTCAAGTGTTCCACATAGAGAGACAGACAGACAGACAAACAGACAGACAATAAGTTCACTAAAAAACACCACATGTACATGTGCACACATCTGCAGTTGATCTATCGATCTGACCCCCCTCAGAAATGGCAGGGAAAAAACTGATAGACTGAGAAAAGAAGGAACAAGTCCCCAGGGCAAAGTTAAGCCCTGTCGGCCGATTGGGAACATTGCTCCCCGTTTCTCTGCCTGACCAGCCAGTTTCCTTGCTTGTGAAAAACGGGTCAAGAAAGCGCTTTTGTTGATATAAGCCGGCAAAACAATCCATGACAAAGTTGTTGAAACCTAAGATGTCAGATGTCACAATTTTAAGATCAAGACTACTTCTGAGGTGGATAGACCACCTTAGCGACACTCTGTTTCATTCCTGATATTATTAAACACTCAACCACATGATCTTGCATTTTCCTGACTTCTCTGCTGATAATAATAAGCATAACTAAGAGAAATATAATGAGGCAAATATACACACACACTAAAGGCACACGCACAAATCACACTCCTGCACTCATTCGGACCGGTCCTCTTTCATTCCGGTGCGCACCCCACGCACCACATTCACACAGAAATTCTTAAACCTGCCCTACGGGCATCCACATTACCTTTGGTCTAGTCCCCCTGACAATGGGGTTGCTCCAATGTACATCGGGCTCTTTCTAATTAGAAACTAGCAAACTAGAGGCAAAGCAGGGGTGATCATCAGGATGCAAGGGAATTGAGAAAAAGCAGTCTTTTAAATCAAGTACTATCTTACACATTTCTGAAGGAATGGCTGCTGGGGACGGCAGTCCAGGTTCAAGTACCCCAAAAAATGATCATGGTATTATTTACTGCTCATAGATCCCGTAGCAGTCACCAACTGCCAATTTTTTTTTTTTTTTTGGTGTGTTCCAGGGAGAGGGGGTGGCAATATAAAAGCTATCTGTATAAAGATTAAAGGGTTGAGGGGTCGAGGCAAATAATTTGGACACGGCAGCAAGTTCAAAACCAAGGAAAAGCTGGGGAGGGTGCATCTGTATTATCCTAGGAAATGGGGAAACCCCTGTGTCGCAGCGTCTGAGTCAGACGCTGCGCAGCCGAGTGAAGCAGGTCAGCGGCTGCACCGGCCAAGAGGATGTTGTCCATGTAACGAACAAAGTAAAAGGAGGGATAAAAGAGCGCAAAAAGGGTAAATTATGGAAACAACGTATTTTTGGCAAAGGGTAGGGCTATAGGACATGCCTTGGGGCAGGACTTTCCAATGGAAGCGAGGGCTGGGGCCCAGCACAGTTTGTGACAGGGAGAGAAAAGGCAAACCGTTTGCAATCCTCTGGGTGGAGGGGAATGGAGAAAAGGCAATTCTTAAGAATAAGGACAATCTTAGAGCCGCCGTGGGGAATAGCCGATGGGTAAGGGAGGCCAGGCTGGGTGGCGTCTATGGGGATCATAGTTTTATTTATTTCCCGGAGGTCATGGAGGAGCCTCCAGCTACCGGATTTCCTTTTTTAATCACAAAAATGGGGGTGGGGTGCCGGGCTGTTCCTGTACTAACAACTTGGCGGCCTGTAATTTTTCAATGGGAAGGGGGCCCTAGGTGTCAATTAGTAAAAAGCCCATTTGTGAGAGAATATCCCTGCCCCAGAGAGTGACAGGGAGCCCAGGCAGAACATAAGGGCATACAGTCCTGGATTTGCCCTCCTCGGTGCGCCAATCAAGTGGGGACAAACTTAACATAGGGTTTTGGGATTGGCCTGTACCCTGAAGGTGAGTCAGCGAGGCGGTGAGGGGCCACTCCTTTGGCCAGTCTTTTTTGGCAATGATCGTTACATCTGCACCAGTGTCAATCAGACCCGAAAGCACCTTCCCGTTGATTTCTAAAGTCATCATGCCCTTGTCCGGGGGCAGGGATTTGGGTTTCGGAGGGGAAGGATTAGAAGCAACAGTAGGAAGGTCCAAGAAGGATTGGGCGTGAGAGGCGGCACGGGAACAGCCCCTGGAGACCATCTCTAAGCGCACTTGGGCCGTGCTAATAATCTGGGCTGAACGGGGGTTGTTGTGGGCACTAGTGATAATGGATTTGAGGAGTGACCAGTATTGGAGCATAAATCTTTTGTCAGCCTCCGACCCTTTAGAAGCAAAAAAGGAAGTGAGCTCAGAGCCTACCCGCTCCCAAGAAACACAATTGATAGTGGGACAAGTAACAACAAACCAGGGACAAATCTTGTGAACAAAAAGGAGGAACTTTAAAATAACCCTATTCCTAACCTCGAGATGTCTATCACGCAATTCTTCTGAATGCCTTTAATAAATCCAGCCTCCTGGCTAACACGGGACCCCATCTTTAAGAGGGGTGGATGGGACGGCGGTGGAAAGGTACCTTATTAGACTAACCCAGCTCTGCGTCGCCCTAGAGGGAGTACCTGACGTCTTACGAGTGGCTCCGGACTCGTCGCTCTGCCGTCCGATCGGTGACCTTTCTCACGAATCCACGCTGGGCGCCAGTTGCGAGTTCCCCTGGAGATCTCTCCGGCCCGCGGAGAGACAGCAGTGGAAAGCGCTCCTAATTGGGTGGGTTCTGTGAGCGGTTCCGACCTGAAATAAAACTAGTGAGGATAATAAATAGGGGGCCCAAGACGACACATGCCGATCAAGGGCAACTTTATTAACTGCCACGCTGGTTTTATACTTTTCTTAGCAGGGGGTTAGTACATAAGTTGTCAATCATCAGGGAAGTGTCTTCTCAGACCAAATAAGGAAAGGTTCGGGGTGTATTAGGTGGGCTTACAACATTCTTCAAGAGTAGATTGAGAAATAGTGGGGAGGGGAAGGCAAGGGTCTATCTGGCAGGAGCATCTGGCAGGAGGAATGCACAAGGTAGAGGAAGGTATTCTACTTAGGGGCGTCTCTTAGTTAACTGCCCTGGGCTACTTTTACCTCTTGAGTTTGGCTATTTCCTTTGTCACAAGGGCACCTGTGCCTCAGGTCAAGCAAAGCTGGTAATGGAATTTTCTGGTTTGTCCAGGGTAAAGGTTTTGGGGTCCTCTTTTGTTCAGGGTCCTGAGCAGTCCCCAACAGGGGATGATGTTGTGCCAAGGGATTGAACCTGGGCATCCTGTGTGCAAAGCATGCACCCAGTTCATTTAGGTATTTCTCCAACACCCCCCCCACACAAAAAATTGCTTCTTTTTCTTGATTCTTGTCATAGTCCATGACTTCCAGTTTGGTGTTTTATAGAATTGGCATGGTCAGCCCTCCATGGATTATTCCTGAATGTAGGGAGAAATTACTCCATATTTTACTACTGAGTATGTTGGTAGCTCTAGGTTTTGTGACATTTTTTCTTTTTGGGTCACACACAGCAATGCTCAGGGGATACTCTTGGCTCTGCACTCAGAAATTAGTCCTGGTGGTGCTTGGGGGACCCTATGGGATGCTGGGGATTGAACCCAGATTGTTTGTGTGCAAGGCAAACGTCCTCCTCGCTATACTACCTCTCTGGCCCGCTCCAGGTGTTTCTTTTCTTTTTTTTTAACTGCTGGCCTTTATTAGGTTAAGCATGTCCTCCACTATTTCTCATTTGCCAAAAGATTTTTGTTATTTTTCAGAAACAGATACTGATTTTGTTCATTTTCAAGTGCAGTGATTGAGATAATCACATGACTTTAAAAAGTCTGTTAACATAGTGAGTTGTATTGGTTTGTGTTGTTGTTTTTGAGGTGCTTGAGATTGAACCCAGGACTTCACATGTGCTCTACTGCTAAGCTACACCCTGTCTGTTGATTGATTTTTGAATGTGAGCCAGTTTGGCATTTCTGAAGATAAATTACTTTTGTAGTCATATATAGTCCCTTTTATATGTCTTTGGTTTCAGATAGATACATTTTTTTTTGTTTTGCTTTTTGGCCTGGCTTTGCACTCAGGAATTACTCCTGGAGGTGCTTGGGAGACCATATGGGATGCCAGGGATCGAACCTGGGTCAGCCATATGCAAGGCAAATGCCCTACCTGTTGTACTATTGCTCTGGCCCCTCAGATAAATACATTTTTGTTAATAATATTTGTGTCACATAGTGGAGGGAAGCAGTCACTCTCGTGTTAGGTGTGGTGTTGCAATTATATATACATGAAAAGTATAATTAATGGTATTCTAAATCCCATGTCTCAATAAAAATGATAAAAATTATATTATTTGTGTTTATGAGAGATATTGCTTTGTAGATTTCTTATGTAATCTTTGTCTGCTTTGGATTTTTGGTTTGTTTTTGTTTTGGGGCCACACCTGGCAATATTCAGGGCTTACTCCTGGCTCTGTTCTCAGAGTGACCCCTGGAAGGACTTGGGGGACTAAACCTGAGTTATGGTGCCAAATCTGGGTCAGCATGCAAGGCAGGTGCCCTACCCTCTCATACTATTACTTTGGCCCTGCTTTTATTTATTTATTTTTTAAATTGAGTCACCATATGGAAAGTTACAAAGCTTTCAGTCTTAAGTCTCAGTTATACAATGCTCAAACACCCATCCCTTCACCAGTGCACATATTCCACCCCCAGGCCCTGCTTTGAATGTTAGATAATGGTATCCTCCTGGAATGGGATTTTAAGTGTTCCCACTTTTTCTGGGTTGAGTTTGTGTGGAATTGGTCTTATATCTTTCTAAAAACTTTCATATTCATTATTGAAGCTGGTGGACAGTTTTCTTTGTGGGAAAGTTAATTCAATGTCTTTAGTTATTCAGGTTATATGTTTCTGTTTAGGCCTTGGTACTTCTAGTGTCTATTTATTTACGCATTTTTTTTTTTTGCTTTTTGGGTCACACCCAGCAACGCACAGGGGTTACTCCTGGCTCTGCACTCAAGAATTACCCTTAGCAGTGCTCAGGGGACCATATGGGATGCTGGGATTTGAACCCGGATTGGCTGCGTGCAAGGCAAACGCCATACCCGCTGTGCTATTGCTCCAGCCCCTACGCATTTCTTTCTAAGGCTATCTTTTTAACAATGTCTTATTCACTTTTATTGCATTGGGAATATCCCTAAATATGCACAGGGAAATGTATTAAAAATAGGAATGACAACCATCATGATCATGTGTTGTATTGGAGAACCCCACTTCCCCCAAATTAAAAAGAAAGTGAAACAAGCGCAGTATTAGAAATAAGCTCTCTGATCAAAATATGTGTCTGGTTAATTTTTTTTTTCTTTTTGGGTCACACCCAGCGATGCTCACGCTCAGGGGTTACCTCTGGCTCTGCACTCAGGAGTTACTCCTGGTGGTGCTCAGGGGACCATATGGTATGCTGGGGATCAAATACAAGTTGGCCACATGCAAGGCAAACACCTACCTGCTGCACTATCACTCTGGCCCCAATTCTCTTTTTTCCCTTTAGGCCATACCAACTGCATTCAGGGTTTACTCTTGGTTTTGTGCTTAGAGATCAGTCCTGGCCATACCCAGGGCACCATATGGTGTGCCAGGGATTGAACCCAGGATAGGCACCTGCCTTTTGTGTTTTTTTTTTTGCCGTTTGGGTCACACCCAGTGATACTCAGGTTTACTCCTGGCTCTGCACTCAGGAATTATTCCTGGCGTTGCTGGGGGGTATCATATGGGATGCCGGGGATTGAACCCGGGTCGGCTGCATGCAAGGCAAACGCCCTACCTGCTATACTATTGCTCTGGTCTGGCACATGCCCTTTCCACTGTACTATTTCTCCAGCCCCAATGACTGGGTAATTTTCTAATTTACACATGATGCCTCTCACATAGTAGGGAATCAATACATTTTCTGAAAGAGTTAATGAATGTAGTTCAGTAGGTTAATCCCTTCCAGGGATTATTTTCCCTCCTCCCATTACCTTTCTATACTCTGCCACCTTATCTTCCATTTCCACAGTTTTCCTCTAAAGTAACCTTAGTTCTGTTACCAGTTTCTGCTGGTTTATTTTGAAATTTATTTTTGTCGTTATTTTATTTTTTTATATTGCACATATGGGTAAAATAATCCAGTACTTGTCTTTTTTTTAACTTCTTATTTATTTCACTTCACACAAATTCCTCAAGCTTCTTCCATTTTGTGAATGGCAAAATTTCAATTTTTTTCCCTTTCTTTCTCTCTTTTTTTGTACTTTTTTGGTCACACCCAGCGATGCACAGGGGTTACTCCTGGCTCTGCACTCAGGAATCACTCCTGGCGGTGCTCAGGGGATCTTATGGGATGCTGGGAATCGAACCCAGATCGGCCATGTGCAAGGCAAATGCCCTACCCGTTGTGCTATTGCTCCAGTCTCCCGCCCTCCCCTCCCCTCCCCTCCCTCCCTCCCTCCCTCCCTCCCTCCCTCCCTCCCTCCTTCCTTCCTTCCTTCCTTCCTTCCTTCCTTCCTTCCTTCCTTCCTTCCTTCCTTCCTTCCTTCCTTCCTTTTGTTCTTTCTTTTCTGTGGGGGGAGATTTGGGTCACATCTGTAGTACTCAGATGCTATTTCCAGATCTGTGACTGGGAATTACTCCTGGTGGTGATTGGGGAACTATATGTGATACTGAGGATTGAACTTGAATCTCTTGCATGCAAAACATGTTCTCATTCCATGTTGCTGTCTCTCCAGTCTAATTTCATCTTTTTTAAAATAGCTGAATAGTATTCCAACATACAAATATAGCACATTGTCTTTAATTATCTATAATAAGTACTTTGGTTGCTCCATATTTTTTATTGTAGGTAATTATTGAATGAACATTGGAGTGAATATACCTTTCTATCACAGTCTACATTTTTTTAAATATCCTTTGGGTAGTAACCCAGAGTGGTAATAACTGACTCATGTGGCAGCTCTACCTTTATTTATTTATTTATTGGCATTTTGGGTCACGCATTCCAGCTTTTTGTGGGGGGACACACCCATTTGTGCTCAGGGCTTACTCCTGGCTTTGTGCTTAGGGATCATTCCTGGTATTGCTTGGAATGTCATATGGAGGTGCCAGGGATCAAACACAGGTATGCCACATGAAAAACAAAAGCCCTGCCCACTGTTCATTCTCTTAGAACCCCGTGCATTTTGTTAAGGTGTATTGTTCTTTTTTTTGCTTTTTGGGTCACATCCGGCGATGCACAGGGGTCATTCCTGGATCTGCACTCAGAAATTACGCCTGGCGGTGCTCGGGGGACCATATGGGATGCTGGGAATTGAACCTGGGTCGGCCTCGTGCAAGGCAAACGCCCTTCCCGCTGTGCTATTGCTCCAGCCCCTTGTTAAGGTGTATTGTTGAGTTTTTTTATAACTAGTTACAGAAATTCCTGTTTCTGATGTCCAGTACCAGTGAGTTGAAGAACATACTTGAAATGAGTTTAATCTTTTAAATTTATTTTTTGGTTTTTGGGTCACACCTAGTGTGGACTATATGTGGTGTCATGGATTGAATTAAAATTTTTCAGTTGGCCAAAGTATGTTTTATGAATGGGAATATAGTGTTTCTTGGTAAATATCTCATGCTTATTAGAACTAAGATACTCTTCTAGTTCTACCATCCATGATTTGGTGATTTTTAAAAATTTTTGGTTTTGTTTTTTTGGGCCACATCCACTGTGCCCAGTATTTACTCGTGGTTCTGCATTCGGGATCACTTCTGGCGGTTTCAGGGTACCATATGGAGTGATAGGACTTGAATCTAGGCTGTCCACGTGCAAGACCTAATATACTGTCTCTCTGGTCCCATTTTGTAATGATTTACAGATCATGATAATTAGTGAACAACTTTATAGTAATTTGAAGAGGATAGACTTTTTTTTTCTTTTTGGGTCACACCCGGTGATGCTCAGGGGTTACTCCTGGCTCTGCACTCAGGAATTACCCCTGTTGGTGCTCGGGGGACCCTATGGGATGCTGGGAATCGAACCCGGGTTGGCCGTGTGCAAGGCAAACACCCTGCCTGCTGTGCTATCGCTCCAGCCCCTAGACATTATTATTTTGAGTGAGAGGATGTTTGTGGATTTCTTCAGTTTCCTCAAGGGCAGATTCTGGATCCTTGTTGACTTTGCTGCTCCCTCAGCATTCTTCCTAGTGCAGAATGGAGGCTTAGCAGACCCTGGTTTAATTAATGGATGACATTTAGGAATGGCCAGGCCATGTTTTGCTTTTGATTCATAAATACACTCATGTGTTACATGACAGGACTTACACACCTCTAGTCTTCTGTGGAATTTTGAGCAGGTGTAGGCACTTGGTTGGTGCTTGTTCAGACTGATATATCGCCTGGAGCCCAAGAGTCACCTACAGAGGATTGCTTCTGGCTGACAAGGATGTTTAAACATCTCCCCTCATTGAGGCAACTGACAAACTGTGCTGACCAAAGTTGGAGAGGTGGTCCTGTCACAAAGCCCCCTAAGACATGATGTCACACACAGACACCATTCTCCCTGCAAAGGGAGGGGCTGTGCACTGAACTCCCAGACTTTGCTTGGCTCCACTGCCCGTCTCGGGCTCAGTCCTGGAGCATAAGGGGAGCAGGCTGCCAGCACACAGATATGGTCAAAGAATACCCTACACATCGCTGAATTCGTCAGGGGTGGCAGAGTTGGTAAGCAGACACTAAAGGCTGCCTGCCGTAAACTATCAAGTGGGTGGAAATAGGCTTTTTGACTAGTACCTTAACTTTTCTGCGTCCCCTCCTACATGACTTTCTCCTTCTGCTTCTCCTCTTCTTCCTCAGGACTCAGATCCGCTCCCTCCAAACTCCAAAACTCTCAGAAAAGCCTGATAATTTCACTCATTCTAAGTTATAAATAATTGAAAGGCTTGCATGGAGAATATGGTTAGCAGTATTTTCAGAGGTGACTCAAGGGAGGCGCTGTTGTACTATGCAGGGTGAGGAAGTGAGCCAAGGTTGAGAAAGGTCCCCATAGTGGTGACTAAGAGCTGGAGTGGACATAATAAGAGGCTTCAGAGCTCATAGGACCAGGAAGGGATTGAGTGGGAGAAGGGACCAAGGACAATGCTCTCCTATAGACTGATGTGAAGGGAGAGATGAGGTGGATGGAAGCTGAGGAAGACCTCTGAGTTCAGATATGTCCAGAGATGTTTTAATGGAAGAGGCCATGTGTTTAAATGCTGCTTAGAAGAAATCAGAAGGAAAGACCAAATGTCCAAGTGAAAGAGGGAACCTCTAAACAATATCAGGTTGTGAGAAACCCAGACACAGTGGAGAGCAGGAAGCAGGGGATCATCCTCAGAGATAGAAGCTTTTTCCTCTGAAGAAGGAAATGGTCTTTCAGAAGCCAAGAAGTGAGCTTGGTGGCAGGATGTTGAGAGAGCTCCATTCTTACGGTGCCTGGGTTCTCTGCAGAAAGAGAGGGAGGAAGAGCTGGAACTGGAGATGATTTTTAATGAAATATTCTGAAATAGTCCCACTAGAGAGTGGGGAGCAGACCTAGGAAATGGAGGTTTAGCAGGACATACAAGGTTCCAACTCACATTGGAGACTCAGTGGATACCTAACCCAACTTTGATGATTTGCCTCTTGAAAGCAAATATTCAAGAAACAGGAACGGGTCTGAGGAAAACAGGTTTATTCAGGTGGTAGTAACCTAAGAGGGCAGACTTGTTTTGTCTGTTTGTTTTGGGTCACACCCAGTAGTGCTCAGAGGCTACTCCCAGTCTAGTGTTTAAAGGGTTATTTCTAGCAGTGTTTGGGGGACCATGGGGCTAGGAATTGAACCCAGGCCTCCAGCATGCAAAGCACATACCCAGCTTGTTATTTCTCTGGTCCCCCAAACCAATCTTTTTTTTTTTTTTTTTTTTTGGTGGGGCTTTGGGGTTAGGGCACTCTGGACAGTGCTTAGGGCTCACTCAGCTCTGAGCTCAGGGTCACTCCTGGCAGTATTCAGTGTGCGGGATAAGTTTGGATTGAATACATGCACGACAAGTTCCTTAACCCTTGTGCTCTCTGTCCTTCAACCCCAGCCATCTTATTCTTAGACTATTATGTGTTTATTAAGGGCTGCATGGGAAAGTAAGTTAGGAGAAAGTTTGGGGAAGTGGGTGATCAGGAAGAAGAAGTCTGCTAAGCTTCAGATATCTTTTCAGAGTGTTTGTGTTGGCTGTTCTCTGTGGCATCCTGGGGCAGGGTAAGCTTCAGGAGTCTCAGCAGGTCCCCCCTTCCATCTATAAGAGGACCTGGTTCAATTTCAAACACACAATGCTTAAGAATATCTTTTAATGTCAGAAGGCAGGACAAGAGCCAAAGGGGTGTGAGAGATGATAAAAAAGACATTAGTAAGTACTGAAGCAATAGTACATCCACTAGGGTGTTTGCCTTGCACGTGACCTACCCGGGTTCAATCCCTGGCATTCCATCTGATATCCCCAATCCCTACAAGGAGTAATTCCTGAGTGCAGAGCCAAGAATAACTCCTGAGTATTGCCGGGTGTTGCCCCAAAAAGAAAAGAAATGCATTGTTGGGCCAGAGTAATAGCACAGCAGGTCGAGTGCTTGCTTTGCACACAGCTAATGTGGGTTCGATCCCTGGCAACTCATGTGATTCCCCGAGCCCACCAAGAGTGATCTCTGAGTGCAGAACCAGGTGGGAGCTCTGAGCATGGCTGGGTGTGCCCCAACCCCATTCCACTCCTACCACCTAAAAAGGGAAAAGAAGGAAATACATTGGTGAAGAACAAAGTGCAGTCTTTGATGCTAGTTTATGGATCCAGCTGATTTCATGTGTAGTTTCCGCAGAATTTGATGCTGGTGAGGGATTTCATACAGGGTATCTTTAAGTAGACCAGGGATCTCCCCAAATACTCCTAAACTTACTTTAAAAACATAGCATGACATAGAAAATACTTTGAAGTGTTGGTCGGATGGGATGGAGTGATAGTACAGAAGGTGGGGTGCATACCTTGCATGCTGCCAACCTGGGTTTGATCCCCAGCACCCCATATGGTACCCTGAGCCTGCCAGGAGTGATCCTTGAGCACAGAGCCAGGAGTAAGGCCTGAACAGCCCAGAAACCAAAACCGAAACAAACAAAAAAATTAAAGTGTTGGTAGTTTTTAGACTGATGAGGTAGCATAGAGGTTAAGGTTCTTGCTTTGCATGTCCCTGACCATGATTCAGTCCCTAGCACCATATGGTCCCCTAAACACAGAGCTGGGAATAACCCTGAGCACTACTGGGTATGGCTCAAGCTTCCCTCCCTCCAATACATAAAATATTGATTATCTTTAACTTTATTATTCAATGTTATTATTAACTATTATAATAAAATTTTTGTTTAGTAGAGTTATACCTTTTTTTTGTCCCATCTGGCAATATTCAGGGCTTACTCCTACCTCTGTACTCAGGAATCACTCCTGGTGGGGATTGAGGGGCCATATGGGGTGCCAGGAATTGAACCCAGGGGGTTGGCTGCATGCAAAGCAAGCATTCTACCTCTGTATTGTTGCTCTGGCCCTCTTGCTTCTCTAATCCTGTGCCAAGCCTTTTTCCCATTCTGAATTGCTGAGACCCACATCTTGAGCAATGAGGACAGTGAAGCCAACTTTGGTTTGTGACTCCGAAGTCTGTAGAAATTTGGGAGTATTTTTCAAGTTTTTGGCACACTTCATCCTCAGTTTGACCTTCAGCTGTGAATAACAGGCCTTCCACTGGTTTGAGTAAGGGAGGTAGAGAAACTTGTCATAACCTCAACTGCCTCTGACCCACTGCCGCCCTGCCACCACAGGTAATGGGAATGTGATCCAAAGACTATGTGGTGCATTAACTGTTGCCCATCTTTTCTTTTTAGACTGAAAATGGTGTTTGTTCTCTGCTACCTGAGAGAGAGGTAAAGTTTAGGTGGGCTCTGCTACCATGCCCCAAATGGCCAGAAAGGACCCAAGATGGAGGGAAAACAGGGTTCCCCTTTTCTTAACTGATCTTCTGTATCTGAGACTCAGAATTGCTCTATTGGGTCTGATATTGGCAGGAGGAATCATCCTTCCAGTGTGTGCATGTGTGTGTGCATGTGTAGGCAGGGAGACACATTCTGGCAGTGCCAAGATACTCTACTTGTCCCAAGGCAGTGGGGTGGGGGTGGTCCCTGAAGAGGAAGAAGTAATAGAACATTACAGACATGGAATGGATTTGGAACACTGTGGGGAGAAAAGTTGGTCCAGCACTGAGTGAACAGCTATGCATGCTCAGCCAAGACCAAGTAACTGGAGATAGAGAAGCAAGATGGGACCTGTAAACAGGGGCGGGGGGAAGGAGAAGGGAAGGGCAGAGGTCTTTGTGTGTACTCCAGGTTCTAAGTTTGGATTTTGAAATGTAAGAGGCACAAAGTCAGCAGAGAACCCAGGCTGATCCTCTTAGAGCCAATAGATTGATTCATCCCCAGATCCCCAGATGTTTGGACTTGCCCTGGTAGAGCAGGCCCTGAGGCTTGGACGGGGAAGGAAAGCCAGTTTCACTGGTCAGGGCATAAGAATTCCAGTGTCACATCAGCTCTGCTTTCCACCTAGGCTCTCCAAGTTCCTCTACATAGTACAGATCCTTGTTCTTGCAGGTAAGCGCTCAGATGCTGGGGCAAATAAAAGGTGACAGCAGGACTCAGGAAAGGGGTTCTCACTTCAGGACCACTCCAGTGACCAGTAGCTCACTGCGCATTGGAGATCTTCCAAGGCTTCCCACTTCCCCAGGGACTGCTCAAAGCTATTCTTCTTGATCTCCTTCTCTCCTCTGCACTTTTATAGTGAAACTGGGATTTGAGCACACATTATCTCTTAAGTCCCTGATACCCATGCCCTCTGCCCTCCCCATCACACACAAAGAATACACCTGAAACAATGTCATGCCCTGTTAGGAGTGGTATTAAAGCTTTTGCTTGGAGTCGAATCGATAGTACAGTGAGTAAGGTGTTTTTCTTGCACACATCTGACCAGGGTTCAATCCCCAGCATTCCATATGGTCCTTGAGCAATGCCAGGAGCGATTCCTGAGTGCAGAGACAGGAGTAACCCCTGAGCATCACCAGGTGTGACCCTAAAGCCAGTAAATAAATAAATAAATAAATATATTTTTTAAAGCTCTTGTTCAGAGCTGGAGCAATAGCACAGTGGGGAAGGCATTTGCCCCTTGCATGTGGTCAACCCAGGTTCAATTCCCAGCATCCCATATAGTTCCCCGAGCACTGCCAGGAGTAATTCCTGAGTACATGAGCCAGGAGTAACCCCTATGCATCACTGGGTGTGACCCAAAAAGCAAACAAAACAAACAAACAAGAAGCTTTTGCTTGCAGACTTTTTGGAAAATTATCCTCTCTCTTAACACCTTTAAAGCTAATAACTGGTCCCTTTCATTTCAAGTTTTGTTTTAAATTGGATGACTTTTTGGACCAAGGATGCAGCTCAGTGGAAGAACATGTCTTTTATGTCAAAGGTTCTGAGTTTGATCCCCAAGAGCGTATACTTTTGTTGTATTGTAAATATAAACATTTTAAAGTAATGATATCACTTTTTTTTAATGATATCACTTTCAAACGCTTCAACAAGTCTTCCTTCATTATTTCCAGGAGTGGTATACTACTGTTTTCAGGGATCTGTGAGGAAAACATCCCCTAAACATGAGATTTCTGAAGAATCATCACAGGTAGGGATGTCTGCTGGTATGTGAAGACTGAGGCAGTCTTGCTGTAACCTCTAGGAATCATCCTCTGTGTGTGTGTGATGTGTTGTTCTGGGGTTGTTCTGGAGACATCAGAGGTGCCCCCTCCTGTACTGGATCTATGATCATTTCTGTCTGCCATAGCAGCATTTTAGACCTAAAGGAACAGTACCCTTCAGCACGGAGTATCTGTGGAATCTGTGGAAAGGGGTTCAGCACTCCTGTGAGTGCATGGAGGGGCCCAGAACCTTTGCTTGAGTTGCATACTTCAGTGTCTCAGGCCCAAAAACCTATGGCGGAGGCCTTGCCTCTTAGGCCTGGACAGAAGACCTGCTGAGTGCCCACCAAGTAGTGTGCTGATTGTGTGCTGCCCACTTGTTTTTTCTTTTTGGGTTTTCTTTTGCCCACTTGTTATGTCACTGAAATGTCACAGCATCCCAGCAGCTCCCACTTATGGGAAAAAGATTCCCATGGCAATGACTGGACTCAGACTGTCCAAGGGGACAGAGCAGAATTTCATATCTGGAGCTGGAGCAATAGCACAGTGGGTAGGGCGTTTGTTTTGCACTCGGCCAACCCAGGTTTGATTCCCAGCATCCCATGTGGTCCCCCTGAGCACTGCTAGGGGTAATTCCTGAGTACAGAGCCAGGTGTAACCCCTGTGCACCGCCAGGTGTGACCCAAAAAGAAAAAAAATTCCATATCTGGTCCCAGGAGGTCTCCAACTGTTCATCCAGTGCTCTCAGTAAGATGGGATCCCCGTGGGTTCAAGCCTATCTGTGACTCAGAAACACCAAGTAGTTTGCTCTGCATGGAGCCCATTGTAAAGCCCCCATTAAGTCCATAGAGACCACTGAGTCTAGCTTTGCAGATTTTTTTTTAATAAAGGTTAATTTCCCATCTATTTATTTAGCATAGCCACAGCCACGCTCAAAGCCACTCTCCACATGTTCAGACAAGCCTGACACATGAAGGGACCAGCAGAGGAACCCAAGTGTGCAGGACCCGGGGCTGAGATCTCCAAGCCTGCTCAGATTGGGACTGGGCCTTTTCCACCCAGACCCCCCATTTTCTAGTAGCTTGGCAGCCACACCCACAAACTGCCCCCAGCACCATGTAATCCCACCAACGGCCAACTTCCAGAGACTATAAAACCAAGCTTCCAGAAGAGAGCAATGTGCTCTCTTGCCCCCTGCGTGTTCGATATGCCAAAAACAGGCATATTTAGGTCTCATTACCCTGATCCTGAAAGAGCCTCCAATCGTTGGGAAAGACGAGTAAGGAGAGGATGCTAAAATCTCAGGGCTGAGAGTAATAGAGATGTTACTGGTGCCCGCTCAAGTAAATTGATGAACAATGGGATGACAATGATACAGTGATTATTTAGGTTTATTTTGGGGCCTCCTAAGCAGTGAACAGGGGCCCCGGACTATTCCCAGCAATACTTGGACAACTGGGCTGAGTGGTTCAGTACTATGCCCGAGGATGCGGTGCTGCTTGGGCAACAGTGCAGGGGAATGAGACCCCACACCTGGGGATGCTCAGGAGCGATGCATAGCTAGGGATTGGACTGGGGTCTGTCCTGTCTCCCTGGCCCCCAAATTTCCATTTAAAAAAGTTTTCTTGGAGCTGGAGTGATAGTATAGCAGGTAAAGCACTTACCTTGCATGTGCTGACCCAGGTTCTATCCCTGGCATCCCACATGGTCCTCTGGGCCTGCCAGGAGTGAATCGTGAATGCAGAGCCACAATTAACCCTGGGCACTGCCGGATGTGACCCCCAAATCAAAATCATATCAAAGTTTTGTTACCACTGTAGATATATATGTGCATAGTTTGATGGATCAGTGTTGTGCACTGGAAGGAATACTGCTGTCCTGGTGGCCCAAGCCTCCTGTTTATGATTCACTTACCTAGCATGGAAATCCTCCAGTTGTAGCCTTGGATTTGAAACTTCGATGCTTCTTGGGGCTGGAGCAATAGTACAGCGGGTAGGGCATTTGCCTTGCACGCGGCTGACTTGGGTTTGATTCCCAGCATCCCATATGGTCCTCTGAGCACTGCCAGGGGTGATTCCTGAGTGCAGAGCCAGGAGTAACCTCTCTGCATTGCCAGTTGTGACCCATAAAGCAAAGAAAAAGAAAAAATAACCAATGCTTCTAAACAGATCTTAGCCTGCTTTGCCTCAGATTTTCAGATGTAAACATTATCCATGAACTCCTGCAGTGGGGGAGGGAGTAACCACTACATCTCTGCACCGCCACTTCCACATGTACCTCACTTCCCTCTGGACTTCCTGATTCCTGTTAGAGATTGCTTTAAAAACACCAGCCCCAGGGCTGGAGCAATAGCACAGCGAGTAGGGCGTTTGCCTTGCACGCGGCCGACCCGGGTTCGATTCCCAGCATCCCATATGGTCCCCTGAGCACCGCCAGGAGTATCCTGAGTGCATGAGCCAGGAGTAACCCCTGTGCATCGCCGGGTGTGACCCAAAAAGCAAAAAAAAAAAATACAAAAAAAAAACACCAGCCCCAGCCCCCTTTCTCTTCCCTTTTTGTTGTGTGGCCTGGGGCCTACACACTTGCTTTGGTTATGACACTCACACGTTTAGTTGTGCTCAGGGGGGTGCATGCGTCAGATGCTTGCACTCTCAGCCACAGTGTTTACTGAGGCTTCCCTCCTCTAGTTGGGTGCTCATGCACACACCTACCAGGTTCTCACTTGCCCTGTGCTTGTGTGCGTTCTGGTCACCATGCTCACCAGGGGCCGCACTCCTGGCTGCAGTCACCTCTGTTTCCTTCCAGGTGTGCTCACTGGGGTTTGCGTCCTTATAGCTGTGATGCATGTACTCAGCTGGGATGCAGCCAGAAACTGCGGTGGCACTGGACCTCACAAAGTTTCAATTCAGTTTGAATAAGAGTGTGGTTAGTTCTAGAATTCTGAGACTGCAAATTGTTTCCTCTCAGATTTTAAAGATCTACATTGTCTTTTAGCTTCAAAGACTGGTGTTGAAAAGTGTGATGAAAGTTGAATTCCTAAAAGACAGTCAAATTCCTGGGGCTTGGGTGGATAGTTCAAAGGGCTCATATGCACACTTTATGTGCCAGAAACTTGGATTTGATCCCCAGCACCGCATGGTCCCCTGAGCACTGCTGGCAGTGACGCCCCCTCCCCGCCACAGCCCCCAGCACGGAGCACAATGAGCACTGCCAGATGTGGTCCAAAAACACACACAAGAAAGTTGAGTTCCTTTTTTACCTTGTTTCTCTATAGACATTTTCCAGTTTTTTTTTTTTCTTTTTGGGTCACACCCAGCGATGCTCAGGGGTCACTCCTGGCTCTGCACTCAGGAATCACCCCTGGCCATGCTTGGGGACCATATGGGATGTTGGGAATCAAAACAGGGTTGGCTGTGTGCAAGGCAAACTCTCTACCCGCTGTGCTATCACTCCAGCCTCCATTTTCCAGTTCTTTGTCCTTGGTACTCTGAAAGGCATCAGTAGTAAGCTCTGGGGTATTGCTCTTTAATCTGGACACTTAACTCCTCTCTTGGAAACTCATGTCTTTGACAAGAAAGAAATGAATTAGGGTGTAGAGTTAGTACAGTGAGTAAGGCACTTGCCTTGCATGAGGCTGAACAGGTTCAATCCCCAACAACACGTACCGTCCCCAGAGACCTGCCAGGAGACTCCTGAGCACCAAACCAGGAGCAAGCTCTGAGCACTATCAGGTGTGGGCAAAAAAAATTTATTTGGTATCCACCCCAGTCTGTCAATCTCTGTCTCAGATTTCAGAAAAAAACTAAGATCTAGTTGTTTTCTTCTCCCTATTCTTTTTTGTATTTCCCCCCTCAACTTTACCTGTTATAACTTTTATTGAGTTTTCTATTCCCCTCCCCCACAGAGCTACAGGTTGGGCTGGGTGTAGCTCAAGTGACATCAGGTAACGGGCCTGTGCCAGGCACCACAGGACTCTCTGAACACCACTGGGTATGGCCCTGGGCCCCTGGCACCACTGGTTGTTGGTCACATAAGCTTAAAAAAGAGGTAGTACTATCTAAACATTTCTAGGCTAGAGCCTTCTATTCTTGTGCGCATGCAAAGTTTTAATTTCTGAAGACATCAAGTGTAGTTTGACTTCGGTTTGCTCCTGGAGTTTTCCTCTTGCTGCCGGGCTTTTGGGTCTGCATAAGCAGCGGGTGTCTAAGGCCTCCCCTCAGCCCCTCTTCCTTTCTCCTTCTCATCTTGCAGCCCAAAGGGGAGACCATAAGGCCAGTGTGGGGGCTGATGGATAAGTGCTACCCTCGGACTGCTCAGGTGGGTGAGGGCCGGGCACCCCGTTCCTGGGAGTGGCTGGCTTGTGCTCAGTTCCTGGGGGAGGCATGGTGGGCCCGGGGAGCACTGGGCATCCTAGGTGGCAGCCTCTCTCTTGGTTCCCTCTGCAGAGACGCAGAGTCAAGCCTGGGACACAGCGGGCCTCAGAGGTCAGTGAGCCCCACAGGGATAGGGCTGGGGGACTCTCCTGTTGCCGTGCCATGCAACCCAAAGAGGCCCCAGCTGCCCCTGCTTAGCTCATGGCAAGGAGCTCCAGGGGTTGTGGCGGGGTCCCTCCACCCCTGCTTAGAAACTTGGACCCTCTACTACTCTGGAGGGAGGGAAGGGCGCCCCGGAAAAGCAGGATTACCCACAATGCTGGTGCAGGGAGGTGAGACGGGATGCTCAGGACCATCCGGCCCAGAAGCTGCCCTCATGTTTCTCCCTGCAGAAGGATGCTGCCCTTGGGAAGGGGAGTGACCAGTCTCAGGACAAGGGGAAGGTGAGGCCCCGGGGCAGGAGGCAATAGATACAATCCTGCTGGGAAGGAGGCTGCTTGGAGGGACCCCAGAAAGGAGGAGGAGAAGACTGGTCACCGGAATGTTACCTGGAGCAAGAGCACAGCGGGTGGGGAGGGGCAGAGGCTGGTGTGCAGCACCCCTGAGACCACTGACCAGGCAGCAGCCAGTGAAGCAGGCAGCTGAGAGTCTCCCATAGCTCCCCGACTTCTAGTGAACCAGGCCTCCACTTCCTCTTTTTCACTGGCCCAACTGGTCACTCTGTTTCCTTTCCAGGAGAATGGAAAGGCCCGAGAAGCGATCGCTGTGTATCCCACAGGTAGGAGAGCAGACTCCACCCTGAAAAGCAGGACCATGTTCCCCCCAATCCCGAGACCTTGCTGAAGTCACGGAGAGTCATGCTCCTCTCGGACCTTTGCCTGGAGGGTGGGGAGGGAGCCCCGTAGTCAGAGACCCATGAGAAAGCCTCCGCAGCTTCCTGCTTCTGCCTGGGGTGGGGGGTGGGGGCGGGAACTCCCAACCACTATTCCTGACTGGAGAGCACAGAGTGACTTGCCCCTCAGGGTCAGAGGGTCCCTGGACCCTGGGGTTGGTTCCTCCGGCAGGGGACCCACAGTGCCTGCCTGTTTGTGCTGTTCTAGAGGCCTCTGAGGAGAAGCGCAAAGAGGAGAGTCCTGGGGACTTGGTCCCCTTGTTGCTGAGGAAGTTCTGGCCGGACTAGTTCCCAGCCTCCGGTATCCCCAAGACTCTGAGTCACAAACAGTGAAGCACCCAATAAATGTGCCAGAGGACACCCCTGCAGGCCCATTGCCTCCTGGCCCCCAGCTGCCCGTAGACTGCGAGAATAGCTCGGGAAGGTTCCCCGGTTGGGTGTTAGAGAAGCCCCTCACACGGGGGCTGGGAGTGCGCTCTCTCCGGGGCCTTGAAAGGATCACTGGACCCCTAGGGGTGCTGTTGGGTGGGTCCAATTGGTATCCTGCCAAACTCCTGGGTTGCTTCTGCCCTGTGGATCTCTGGTCTCATCCCGAACTCTTCCATCAGAGTGTCTGCCCACACGTGGTTAAGCACTCAGCCCTAGGTGCTGCCTGTGTGCTTAGTCCAGAACCTTCCATTGTGGGGTAGGGGTACAGATGGAAACGGGCAGTCCCTGCCCTCAGTGGGACTCCAGGCTAACACCTTTTCACAGCCCAGAAGACAGAGTAGGGAGATAGAGCTGGCCAGTGCCACCTCATTGACTGAAGGGTGCTAGAAGTACAGGGACTCAGGGATGTGTCCTCCAGGGCCCCCATCTACCTGCTCATCAGGCCACCCCAGTGTCACAGGGTTCAAGGTTGCCACTATCCCTAGGGCATGTGGGTTTAGGGAGTTTGTTTCTTGCCTCGGGGTAGATCTTGAGGCCCCACTAAAGTCTCCGCTCAGAGGACAGTGCCCCTGGTTGAGCCGAAACATGTTTCCCCCTCACACTGCAGCCTGGCCTCCAGGGCCACTCCCAGGGGGCAGATGCCTGGACAAACATATTCTAGGCTTGGGGAGGCAGCGATCTTCTCTCGGGGGACTCAGGGCTTTGCGCATGCTCACTCCTGGCGGCAGTCAGAACCCAGGGTGCATTCTGGCCCCTGCTATCTAAGTCTTGTATTTTGGGTCCCCGATAGCCATCTGAGACATGTCATAGACAGTGAAGGTTCGGGATCAGTGGTGCACACTGGGTGCTGGTCTGTGGGGCAGTGTGGAATTTGCCCCGACTGTGGACTCAGGCTGAGCAGTTTTACCTGTTACCATGAGGTGAGTGTTTCTGAGCCTGTTCAGGGAAAGCAAGACTAGGAGCAAACTCTTTCCAACCTGAGTACCCACATGGGGGCTCCATGGACCTCAGGGCTTAAGTGGCCGGGCCACCTTCTGAGCGCAATATCCCCACTTCTGATATGGGCTGGTTGTCAGGTTCAGGTTCAGTAGATCTGGGGTAGGGAGGGGGCCTGTAAGTAAAGGGAAGGGGACTTGGTAAATTCAGATCAGGCCTCAATCCAGATTGGTTTATTGAGCTTTTAGATCAAAGCAGAGAGCAGGTGGGGCACGGTGTCTCCCCTTATCGAGGCACAGCACAGAGCTCATAGGGGGACGGGACCACCATGCCGGAAAAGACGCCGTGGTCGCTGGGCCTGGGCTGGCCCGCGGGCACCGAGAAGCTGAAGCGCTGCAGGAGGCAGGTGAAGAAGAGGAAGAGCTCCATGCGGGCCAGGGGCTCCCCGAGGCATGCGCGCCGACCTGTGGGGAAAAGAGCCTCAGTGAGTGTGGGCTCCTCCCCCCAAGATGCCCCAAAGAGGCACAGACACCGGGCACCCGCAGGCACCTGCTGAGAAGGGCATGAAGGCCTCGTGCTTCACGAAGCGACCCTGGGCATCCAGGAAGTGCTCTGGGTGGAAGCGGAGGGGCTTCGCCCAGACAGTCTCATCCTTCAGCACCGATGACAGGTTGGTGAGCAGCGTCGTTCCCTGGGGACAGAGGCCAGCCTGGGTGGGGCAGCGGCTGGGCACACCTGGACTCAGGTAACCCAGCACCTCCTGAGCCCTGGGCAGGACAGGGACCCCTCTCCCCAGGCACCTCAATCCACCCGTCCTGGTGCAAGGCCCCCTCCAGGGCCCAGGCCTGTCATCATTCATCCTCCTGGGACCTGAGGGACGGGGCTGACCCTCTGCACAGCCCCAGCCAGCCAGGCTGCACAGGGGGCCCTGGGGAAAGGGGGGGCTCATCCTGCCCCAGTGGTGGCCTGTGGTGTGTGAGGCTGAGGGGTCACCGCCTACCTTGGGGATGAGGAAGCCCTGGATTTCAATATCACGGGATGTCATGTGGGGTACACCCATTGGGGTAATGTCCCCAAACCGCTGCACTTCGTGGATCACGGCCATGGTGTAGGGCATGCGGGCCTGGTCTCCCATCTCTGGAGGCCGCGACTGCCCCACCACCTCATCGATCTCCTGCTGGACACGACCTGGACAGACAGGGTTCCCTGAGAGTCAGAGGCTGGGCCTGTGCTCTAGCCCCTCCTGATTCTGGACTGGAGCTGAGTTTACAGGGCAGGAGGCTGAGCTTCCCTCTGAGCTCTCGGCCCAGCCAAGGTTCGGGCCCCAGGTGTGCCCTTGGTTGTTTGGTACCACCCCCCAGCCCAGTGGCGCTCACGCTGCACATCGGGATGCAGGATCATGAGCAGCAGGGCCCAGGCCAGTGTGGTTGAGGTGGTCACCATCCCGGCAGAAAACAGGTCAGCCACCACCATGTGCAGGTTGGCATCATTGAAGCTGCTTTCGGGGTTCCCCTTGGCCTGCACCATGCAGAGAAAAAGGCTCGTGCCAGGAAGGAGATGACCACTCTGCTCCCCCTTCCCCTCCTTGGGCTCACTGGGTAACTCAGCTTCCACCCGCACCGAGCCGAAACCGTGGCCTCTCACCTTCTCCACCTCCTCCAGGAAGGCGTCAGTCAGGTGTCGAGGTGGCTGGGTGGGGTCCCAGGTCCCCTTGTGCTCTGTGATCAGCTCATCCAGCATGCGTTTGAAGGCAATCTGCGCTGGGAAGGCCTTGGCAGGGAGCCCCGGGATTTTCAGAACCACTGGGACGGCATTCAGAATCTGGGGGCCAGGAACAGAAAGGATCTGGGTCTCCTGTCGTCAGTGGTCCATGGATCCTGCTGCCTGCAGGCTCGCCCATAATGCCCTGATTTCTTCCTGGGCGGGGGGGTCAGTGGGGTAGAGTGAGGGGTAGGCCCAGACTCTCTGCACAGAGGATAGATCTGAAATCGCATGGCACTGGCTCCATGATGGAAGTGCAGGACCCAGCCTGCTCCTGGGGCCAACTCTACAGGAAAGCCATTTCTGCCTCAGTGGCCTCAGTGGATGTGTTTAGTCTCCCGTACCTGGGCCAGGAACCCCGATTGTTCTCCCAGGGCTGTGTCCATTAGCTCCAGCATCTTGATAATGCGCGGGTCCCCGTACTCAAAGCGGCAAGCGTAGATGAGGGAGGAGATCACATTGCTCACGGCTTTATTCAGAAGGAGGCGGGGGCTAAAGGGGCGTCCTGAAGGGGCAGTGCACGTCAGTGGTCACCTCCCTCGGGATCCCGGTCCCGCAACCCTCATCCCTTCACTCACCAGCGTGGTCGCTGAAGGCCTCGCAGAGGTAGCCGGCCTCCTCGGTCACCCACTGCTCCAGTGACTTCTTGCCCAGGCCGAAGTTGCGCATGGTGGACACGGAGAAGCGCCGCTGCTCGCGCCATGCCTGCCCGTAGCGTGCTAGAATCACACCTGGGGGCAAGATGGGCACGTGGTGGGTTTGTTCTCCCAAGCTTATGCACCAGGACACTGCCCACTTTTAGCTGACCCCTCTGTAGGACGGCTCTGGCCCCTCTACCCACTCCAATGCTTCCGACCCTTCTGCAAAGGCCCCACTCAACCCTAAATGTCGCTCAGCTCCTGCTCCACACAGTTCCCGCTGTTCCCTGGCCAGCCCCGCTACTGCTCCTCAAGAGGGCGAGGCTGGCCGGGAACCTGTCCCTCTGTGGCTCAGTCCCTCAAGGCCACGGGAAAGCCATTTCTTGCCTTGAGAGCGGGGGCCCCAACCAAAGCAGGTAGTGATGGGTATAATAAGGCGGTCAGAGGTGTCCTCGCTCTGGTGCACCAGCGCCTCACGCACCGCCTCTAGCCCGTTGAGCACTATCACGGGTGTCCAGGCCATCTGCAGGGTGAACACATTCCCGAAGCGGCTCCGTAGCTGCAGCGAAGGGACACAGGCTTTTGTCAGGTCCAGCACTTCCAGCTGCCCACCCCAGTCTCTTGACTGTTTGGGGGATGCCTGGGTGCCTGTAGTAAGCAGTGAAGGGCGTTATTTGTCCTGTCACTTTGCAGGCAACAACACTTTGGATGGGTGTAGGATAACATTGGGTTTGTCCTTGCGGCAGGGAACTTAGTTTACCTTAAAGCAACGTTCTTTCTGTATGGACACAGGAAGACAGTTAATATTATGCTTTGAACTTGGGAGCTGATTGACTCCAATAATATTTACTCCTGGGCATCTGCTTTCTCAACTCAGTTGCCCTTTGTTCCTAGCACCCCAAAAGCAGGGTCCCAATGAGGGACGGAATGGACCCAGGGCAAGCTGTGAGCTACCCTGGCATCGAAATGGGCCAGGCCAAAGCACCACAATACTCAACTATAAGTTGAGAACATGGTCATAGACAAATACTGTCATGATCCAAAAGTAACAACGAGACTAGGACCCTGCTGGGGTTAGGAAGACTAACCTGACCTGAGGACTGTGGTCTGGAATATACAGTGAAGTGTCCTCAGGAAGAACCAAACTCTAAGTTTGATATATCTCTTTGCTCATACAGAATGACATTGTCAGAAATATTAGAAGTAAATTTACTATAACTATTTAAGTGGATTACTAGCTGAGGAAGGAAGAAGTCCACACACCCTTGTTTGGATCCCACCCTTGAGCTGATCTCCTAGTAATCTGGACTAATATCCTTAGATGCGATTTTGTTAATCTCCTGGAGAAGTGGTTTTACCCCTCTTTGTTGATTTGTTAATATTCAACCCACCTTTCTCTTACTGCCCTATGTGATTGTTATGTAAACTAAGACTAACAGAAGTAGGTAGAAGGCACAGAGGGAGGGAGAAGAAGCAGAGGTAAGACAGAAGCAAGGAGAAGAGACAGAAGTGGAGAGAAAACGGAGGCAAGACAGAAGACACAGGAGAAGACACGGAAGCAACAGGGAAGACACAGAAGCAGAGAGAAGACACAGAAGCAGAGATAGAGAGAGGTCGGAGGAGACCAGAGAAGAGACTACAGAGATAGAGATAGACAGAAGAGAGCACAGCGGCACACACAGAAGCAGAGCACAAGGAGGAGCCATCCCCGATCTGGTCCATACATGAGAGCACCAAATGCAAGCGGCGAGAGAGAGAGCACGCTGCCTTGAGAGCCCTCGAACAACTCGACACACATCACATCACCCCCTCCCGCACACGTGCCTTTGTATGTTTTACAGATGGGGCCTTCCAGTTAGGACTCACCCATGTCCTCAGAACTGTCAGTGGGCTAGTCAGTGTCCCATGTACAGATGGAGACTGTGGTCACAGTGGGGAGAGTGAGGGCCAGGGACCCCCAGAGGAAATGACCTCACTCAGGTCACTGTACTTCTCTGAGCTGCATTTCCTGCTCCCCATCACCACCCCAGCAGGCTGCCAAGCAGCAACCCCCCCCCCGCCCCCCATGGGCAGGCCTTTGCCTCTCTGAACTTTTAGGCAAAGTCCAGGCTGTCTTTGGGCCTGTATGAGGCCCTCCCCCAGGAATCCTGTCCATCTGCCTCTTCTAGGCCTGGCTTCTTGTCCCATCTAGTTTTCAACCCCTTGCCGGGTCAGGGGTGCCAGGATGTGCTCTACCACCCCCCTTATGGTCTTTCCCTCCTCCCCTTCCCCCTCTTCTTTTTCCCTCCTTCTCATCCCTCCCCTTTCCTCTCCCCTCTCCCCATTCCCCTCCTTCCCTCCTCTCCCTCTTCCCCCTTTCCCCCCTTCCCTTCGCCCTCTCCCCTCCCCCTTCTCCACCCTCCCTCTCTTCCTCCCTCCCTGTCTTACCCGGTTTATGGAATAGTGCATGTTCTGAAAGTCCATGTGCAGTAGGTTGCCCAGCCCAGGTAAGGGCCAGGGGCCTGGCGGGTAGCGAGGGGCCCAGCATACTCGTCGATGCATGAAATCTACGAGGAGCAGGAAGATGGCCACGGCCACTGCCAGTGGCTCCAGTAGACCTCCAGTCAGCAGCCCCATGGCTGTGTTGGTTCTGTTGGCAGCTTTACTTACTCCAGGAAGTCTCTGAATTCCTACTGTGAATCTTTCTATAAAGGGAGTAATACTACCCTTTGCCCTTTGTCCCTTGCACTCAGATATGGGTGTAATATATAACAGAGCAGGATGGGGTTAGGGAAGGTGCTGGGCGTCCACTGAGTCCTGTCCCTTCTGCCTTCTCTGGGCTTTCTCCCGCTGCAGAGAGTACAGGAGAGAAACTGGACCCCTCCCGGTCCTGGCTCAGCACTTGTCAGGACCCTGAGGGAGGAGCTGGTGTTTCTGCTCGATTCTGATGCCTGCAGCTTCCTCTAGGCCCACAGGTTATTGTTTTTTGTTTGTTTGATTGTGGGCTGCCCTTGGCTATGCTCAGGGCTTACTCCTGACTCTGTGCTCAGGATCACTCCTGGCAGGGCTCAGGAGACCATGAGGAATCAAACCCAGGTCAGCAGCATGCATAGCAGATGTTCAATTGCTGTACTGTCTTTCTGGTCTCGGGCCCACAGGTTGTCTTTTATTGATTTATTGGGTGTCCCAAGTCGAGGCCAGGAAGACAGAGGCCCTGCTGGCCATTCTTGGTCTGGCTGTCCATTCAGAACGTGATCCCAAGGATTTCGATGCATTATCTGGGCCACCCAGCAAGTGCTGGGGGCCTCCAGGGCCACCACTCTTAATGCTCAGGGGACCATGTGGTCCTGGGGATCATACCCAGCTTGGGAGCACGTTAGGCCTGGGCCCTAACCACTTGCTGTACTGTCTCCTGGCCCTTAGGCTCATGGCTTGATTGTGGTCACAGTCTCATCTCAGGAAGAGATCCTGCCCGTAGATATGTCAAATGACCCTCTTGATTGCCTTTTTTTGGGGCTCCCTGCATTTTCTTTTTTTTTTTTAATTCTTTTAGTATAGTAGTTTTTTTTTTTATTTATTTTTTAATTGAGTCACCATGAGAACAGTTACAGGGCTTTTAGGATCAAGTCTCAGTCATACTATGCTCAAACACCCATCCCTTCACCAGTGCACATGTTCCACCACCAAAACCCCCAGCATTCCCCCCCTTCCTACTCCTCCTCTGCCTGTGTGGCAGATGATTTTCACTTTACTCTTTCCTTACTTTGATTAAATTCAATTTCCGACAAGGAACTCTCTATCATTATTTGGAGTTTTTCCTCCAACAGTCAGACCTGTCGGAATGGCATCATTAGATTGTATGTTTTCTGTTGTTGGTAACAAAGAGCATATGATGTTGCATGGTCTTGAAAGCAGCCGCCCAGTTTTGGAATTCTGGTATTAAGCCCAGAGGTATTTCTGCCAGCAGCTGCTGCATTCTGAGATTGGTTTGTGTGGTGCTGGGATCATGGCTGTTCAGGAGCAGAGGAGCTGTTCATGGGCGACGGCTCAGGGTCTCATTTGGGCAGGAGGCAGGGCCGGTTCTGCCTCCCCCATCACAGGATTCCCCATGCATCCCATCCCGTCACTGAAAACTCCTACCTCTCTGTCCAATTGGTTCTGAACGGTGGCGGTCGCCATGCTGTCCAGGGGAGAAAAGGCCAAGGGACAGAAACCCTTCCCCTCCCGGGGCTGGCCCCCTGCATTTTCCTGATGAGACAGGAACCTGGGAGGGGAGCAACATCCCTACCAACCCCTTGACTGCCTTCATCTTCTAATTTGTTTTTAAATTTTCACACTGCGTTCTGTCACCAGACCTTGCCTGCAAACACACAAATATTCACACCCTTCAAAGCACCCAGCCTCAGACATTGGAACACAGACACATACACAGCATCAGCATCCGGTGCCTGTCCCAGCATTTCCTGGACAAAAGCCTCTGTTGTTGGAGAGCTTTTCATGCTGCCTGTGGAGTTTGCAACAACCGTTTCTTCAGATACTCCTTCTGAGCTTTTCTCCTGCACTCCACCTCCTTGTGTGTGTTCTACACCTGAAGGCATCTCACAGGTCCTAGTTTCCATTGCTTGTTCTTCATTCTTGTTTCTGATCTTCAGGCTCATACTGTCAGCCAGCCTCATGCTCACCTGTTTTCTCTATCTGGTCAGAGAGTTCCATGAACCTCTGCAGTTATTGGACAATTTGTATTTGGTTTTCTTCTAAAAAAAAAATCCTATGTCCTTTTTATTCATTGTCTTTGCAGTGTTGTGGAATCAAGCCCAGCTCACATGCATGCCAGGGATGTAGATCACTACTGAGTCACATCCACAGGCTAATTCTCTCTCACGGATATTCCTTCCACTGGTGACACTTCATATCCCAAATGACCAGTTTGTGGAGATGGTCTTCATTCTGCACACATATGGACTCAGCTCAGGTCTGGATTTGGCTAAAAGCTTCCACACCAGGGAATGCTTCCGTTCGGCTTCTTCCTCTGGATTGGTCATACTTTCCTCTCCCTTTGCCCATCCTGGTAGTTTTTTTTTTTCTTTTTGGGTCACACCCAGCGATGCTCAGGGGTTACTCCTGGCTTTGCACTCAGGAATTACTCCTGGCAGTGCTTGGGGGACCATATGGGATGCCGGGGATCGAACCCAAGTCCGCCTCGTGCAAGGCAAACGCCCTACCCGCTGTGCTATCGCTCCGGCCCCTGTCCTGGTAGTTTTTATTGAAAACAAGACACTTGAAATAACCCGGCCTCTGGAAATCAGATTCTCTTTGATCCCCAGGGCTTGCTCATGATTGTTTAATGGTGCCTGCTGGTTCTTTCAGTGACTTTTTAATTTTCTTTTTGGGTCACACCTGGCGATGCTCAGGGTTAGCTCCTGGCTCTGCACTCAGAAATTACACCTGGCAATGCTGGGGGGACCATATGGGATGCCAGGAATCGAACCCGGCTCAACCATGTGCAGGGCAAATAGCCTGCCCACTATACTTTCACTCCGGTCCCTTAGTGATTTTTCTGACCAACTCTATGGTCACAACGTTATTTCCTGTGACACCAAAGTCTCTTCTCTTGGGAGTTGTGGGTTAATGATTGGCAGGTTAACAACAGATTTCCAAATATGCCTGTGACTGAGTCTCCCAGTCTTTGCTGTGATATTCTCTGTGGGTGTTGAACACACTTTTAACACCCTAGCTTGTGGCTAGGGAGTGGGTAGGGAACTTGCCTTGCAAGTGGCCAACCACTGCATGTGGTTCCCTGAGTCCTGACCCCCAACAGGAGTGACCTCTGAGTGCAGAGCCCGGAGTAAGCCCTGAGCACCGCTTTGTGGGTACAGCCCACAAAGGAAGTAAAGCAAAAGTTGTTTAAAAACATTACAGGGGCTGGAGAGATAGCACAGCGGGTAGGGCGTTTGCCTTACACACAGTGGACCCAGGTTCGACTCCCAGCATCCCATGTGGTCCCCCGAGCACTGCCAGGAGGAATTCTGAGGCAGACCTAGGAGTAACCCCTGAGCATTGCCGGGTGTGACCTAAAAAGCTTAAAAAATTAATTTAAAGATTGAACATTTACAACTTTTCTTAGCCTTCACGTCTTGTGTGCAAGGGCTCAAGGTTACTGAGGAGTACTCTGGCTCCCCTCGCCTACTAGTGTTTACAGGCTCACACCCGGCTTCATTCGCAAAAGTAGGTGCCTAGGCTTTTTCCTCTAAAGAGTCAGAAATGGACATTCTTGCCCTCAAACCAAAAGCCATTCCTGAGGGGTGTGAGAATTCTCTTTCCAGATGCCAAATTCTGGTGGGCTGTTTAGTTTTACAACTTGGCAGTCAACTGAATTCTGAAGGTCCTTGCTAGAACAATAGGAGAGGAAAGAAAAAGGCTCTAAGTTGGAAGCAGCCGCACCAACCTGAGATCAGGAGCACAACGACCATGTATGTCGATGCCAGCCACTCCAGAACAGACCGGCCAGAGCTCGGGCAAAGCCAGCATCAGACAGGGTAAGAAACCTGTGTACAAAGGTCAGCTGGCAATGGCTGTACAAACAGCACAGTCTGAAAATGGAATGAAGCAAACAGTGACTTACAGAGAAGAGAGAGGCAAAGGACTATGAAAACAAATCACTGCTGAGAAATGCAGAACCCAATAAATGAGAGGCTGCTTGACACCCGTGGACTGGGAAGTCATGTAAACGTGTGATCTACAGATGGACTGCACTCTCTGCCTACCAGTATCCAGTGACTTTGCATAGAAAAATTCCTTAAAAACATATGGTGCAGCTGGGTGATAGGTGGAAGCCTCCTAGAGTGCATGCCTGAGGGCAGCCCTGGTGACTTCCAGCTTCTAGTTCTGTATCATGAGGCTGTGTATTGCTGAGGGTGGCCCTTGGGCTCCCTCAACACTCTGCCACCCCCTAAAAGTATGGAATTTATAGGGATTTCACATGGTACAAGAACTTCAATCAGAACTACACTGGAGGAGTTTCTGATATCAGAAACCACACTACAATGTTCTGTAGGAACACTGATGTCAGCATAAAGACAGATAACAGCATAGAGACCAAGAATGAAACCCATTATAAGGTCAGAATTTTGGGCTGACTGCCAAAAATACTCATTGGGGGAAAAGGCTGTCTTTTCAGCATATGTTGGGAAATCTCAATATCTAACTGCAAAATAACTAAGCTGGACCCATATCTAAATTCTTGTATGAAAATTACCTGAGTAGGTTACAGACCTAACTATAAGAGCTAGAACAAAAAACTCTTTGGAAGGATCGGACAGCACCTCACCACAATGGTTCTCGGTGATATCTGGGATATGATGGCAAATACAAAGGTGAAAAGAAAAAATACTTGCTGGATTTTGTGAAAATGGAAAAGCATTATACATAAAGTGATTCACTGTTCACTGTCATCCCGTTGCTCATCGATTTGTTCGAGCGGGCACCTGTAACGTCTCTCATTGAGAGACTTATTCTTACTGTTTTTGGCATATCCAATATGCACGGGTAGCTTGCCAGGCTCTGCCGTGCGGGCTCGATACTCTCAGTAGCTTTCCGGGCTCTCTGAGAGGGGCGGAGGAATTGGACTCGGGTCAGCCGCGTGAAAGGTGAACACCCAACCCCTGTGCTATCAATCCAGCCCTGTGCTATCGCTCCAGCCCATAAAGTGATAGTAAGAAATACTAGGCAACCTACAAATAGGTATGAATTTGCAAATCATGGATCACTATGATGATAGTCATACATGATTATATATAATGATGATATATTTGTCTATATATTTGTATGGATATATATGATTTTTTTTTACTATAGCTGGTAGTGTTCAGGGCTTGTGGTGGGGTTTAGGGGGCCATATGCAATTCCAGTGATTGAATATGGGTTGACTGTATGAAAAGGAAGTTCTATACCCACAAAAATGATGGCTTACATAGAGAACTACAACTCAGCTAAGCAATGAAAACACAACCTGATTTTAAAATGGGCAAAGAAATGGAATAGACTTTTCCTTTTTTTTTTTTCTTTTTGGGTCACACCCGGTGATGCACAGGGGTTACTCCTGGCTCTTCACTCAGGAATTACTACTGGTGGTGCTCAGGGGACCATATGAGATGCTGGGATTCAAACCCGGGTTGGCCGAGTGCAAGGCAAACGCCTTCCCCGCTGTGCTATCGCTCCAGCCCTTAATTTCAAATTCTTAATGACGACCCATTTCTTATCTTTTTAGGTGCTGAGTGCCCATTTGCATAACTTCTAAGAGAAAAGTCTAGGGGCTGGAGTGATAGCACAGCGGGTAGGGCGTTTGCCTTGCACACTGGCCAACCTGGGTTTGAATCCCAGCATCTCATATGGTCCCCTGCGCACCGCCAGGGGTAATTCCTGAGTGCAGAGCTAGGAGTAACCCCTGTGCATTGCCGGGTGTGACCCAAAAAGCAAAATTAAAAAAAAGAATTTGAAATTAAGAACTATCAGAGGGACTGGAGCTATAGTACAGTGGGTAGGGCATTTGCCTTGCATGCAGCTGACCCGGGTTCAATCCCCAGTATCCCATATGGTCCCCCAAGCACTGCCAGGAGTAATTCCTGATTGCAGAGCCAGGAGTGACCCCTGTGCATCGCCGGATGTGACCCAGAAAGAAAAAAAAAGCTCATGTGGTGTAGTAACCACACACACTAACAAATACTAAATAGGCATCTGAGAGATAGTACAGTGGGTAGAAGGGGCTTGCATTGCTCAGCTGAGCTGATACCCAGCATTCCATTTGGTTTCCTGAGCACTGCCAAGTGTGATTCCTGAAAGCAGAGCCAGGAGTAGGCCTTGAGCATTGCCGGTGAGATACCTCTCCCAAATACACACACACATGCACACAAATATGATTACCTTGGTGTTTTAGTATCAGGCCGGGGACAGCCTGTGACATAAAACATTAACTCATCACAAAAGGGAATGCTAATATTGATTCCTCAGCTACTGGGACACAGACCAGGCCCTGCACTGAGGTCATGGGTCCCAGGACACACTGTGACTTAGGAGGCGCCTTGACCATGTGCGCATTTGGCCTTGCAGGGCGATGCTGAGTGTGGAGGCAGCCATGTGCCCGTCCGGACTGGCGGGATCCCACCAAGGAGCCTGGGAGCAGACTCATCTCTGGGGAGACCCACAGCACCCACAGCTGAGAGCTGAAAAGGCCTCGGGAGGCAGCGGGAGCTGTGCTGGCTGCTCCCAGGCACCCTTATCGCGGATTGTAGGGAGCCATCTTACAGAGCTTGGCTCTTATCGTCTAGTCAAGCAGAGGCTGCTTGGGATTCCTGTGATCTTATCATTTCACCACTTGTCTCACTAGCGAACGGCCATGCCTGATCAACATTTTACTATTGTTCCTGTGGGGGTCCAAGCATGCATACCACCCCCTCCCACCAAGAGGTATAAGTATTGTAACTGCTGTGAATAAACTCTCTCTCTTTTTCTCCTCCTTCTGGCTCTGCGTCTCTTCATTCGGTTGCGTCCCCTCCTTAGCCCCACGAAGGGTCCTCCCTGCGGGACAGGATGATGCCCGCAGGGGGGACCCCACAGCGGATGACGCTCCTGGGCCCGTCCATGAGAACCTCCTCATGAGGACAGCAGCAAACACAGCCGTGAGGACAACGGGGAGTCCCTGACAGCCAGGAAGCTCTTGGCACCCCTGGCAGCCAATAACCTCACTCAAGCTTTGGGCCTAGTCCCATCAGAAGTCCCCCCCTCACTTTGCTTGACACACCAGCAGCCAAGACGTCTCATGACTGATAGTAAAAAGAAATGGTAAGGCAAGCTGGAGCCTATTGCGCCTCAGTATGCCCACGTCTGAAATGGGCTGTTAGGGTCAGTGGATAGTGGTAGGATGGGGCCCCAAGAGAAGCTGCTTGGGTGGATTCAGATCAGGCCCAAGCCTAGGATGCTTTATTGAGCATTTGGATCCACAGCAGAGACTGGATGTCGGGGCTTAGCGAGACACAGCACAGAGCTCGTAGGGGGCTGGGGTCACCACTAAGGCAGAGACACCGAATTCGCTGGGCCTGGGCTGGCCTGAAGGCACCGAGAAGCTGAAGCGCTGCAGGAGGCAGGTGAAGAAGAGGAAGAGCTCCATGCGGGCCAGGGGCTCCCCGAGGCACGCGCGGCGGCCTGTGGGGAAAATGGGGTTCAGTGTGTGTGGGCTCCTCCCCCAGGACACCCCAAGGAGGCACAGACACCGGGCACCCGCAGGCACCTGCTGAGAAGGGCATGAAGGCCTCGTGCTTCACGAAGCGGCCCTGGGCATCCAGGAAGTGCTCCGGGTGGAATTGGAGGGGCTTCGCCCAGACAGTCTCATCCTTCAGCACCGATGACAGGTTGGTGAGCAGCGTCGTCCCCTGGGGACAGAGGCCGGGCTGGGTGGGGCAGTGGCTGGGCACACCTGGACTCAGGTAACCCAGCACCTCCTGAGCCCTGGGCAGGACAGGAACACGTCTCCCCAGGCACCTCAGTCCACCCATCCTGGTGGGCAAGGCCCCCTCCAGGGCCCAGGCCTGTCATCATTCATCTTCCTGGGACCTGAGGGGCGGGGCTGACCCTCTGCACAGCCCCAGCCTGCCAGGCTGCGGGAGGGGCCCTGGGGAAAGGCGGGGGCTCATCCTGCCCCAGTAGTGGCCTGTGGTGTGTGAGGCTGAGGGGTCACCGCCTACCTTGGGGATGAGGAAGCCCTGGATTTCAACATCACGGGATGTCATGTGGGGTACACCTATTGGAACTATGTCCCCAAACCGCTGCACTTCGTGGATCACGGCCATGGTGTAGGGCATGCGGGCCTGGTCTCCCATCTCTGGAGGCCGCGCCTGCCCCACCACCTCATCGATCTCCTGTTGGACACGACCTGGACAGACAGGGTCCCCGTGGGTCAGAGGCTGGGCCTGTGCTCTGACCACTCCTGATTCGGGACTGGGCTGAGTTTACAGGGCAGGAGGCTGAGCTTCCTTCCCTCTGAGCTCTCGACCCAGCCAAGGTTCGGGTCCCAGGTGTGCCCTTGGTTGTTTGGTACCACCCCCCAAACCAGTGGTGCTCACGCTGCACGTCGGGGTGCAGGATCATGAGCAGCAGGGCCCACGCTAGTGTGGTCGAGGTGGTCACCATCCTGGCAGTAAAAAGGTCCCCCACCACCATGCGCAGGTTGGCATCATTGAAGCTGCTTTCGAGGTTCCCCTTGGCCTGCGCCATGCAGAGAAGAAGGCTCAGGGGCCGGGGAGGAGATGACCAAGGATACCCCCAAATGCCACCGTCGCCTGCTCACTGGTGACTCAGCTTCCACCCACACTGAGCCCAAGAGGCAGCCCCTCACCTTCTCCACCTCCTCCAGGAAGGCATCAGTCAGGGCTCAAGGTGGCTGTGTGGGGTCCCAGGTCTGTCTGTTCTCCGTGTTCAGCTCATCCAGCATGGCCATCATGGCAGTCTGCCCTGGGAAGGCCTTGGCAGGGAGCCCCGGGATTTTCAGAAGCACCGGGATAGAATTCAGAACCTGGGGCCCGGGATCAGAGAGAGGCCCTGAGTGCTGGCTGCTCAGGTGTCCGGGAGAACAGCCAGGCTCAGCCACAGCCTGAGGCTCCTTGTGAGCCTCAGACTCCAGCCCTGACCCGGGAAGATCCAAGTGCATCGGCTCCCCTGGCCCCTGAGGGAGGTCCAGGACCCCTGGCAGCCCATCTCTCCAGTCCTGTAACCGGAGGCAGGGTGTTCCTGGTCAGCTCTGGAGCTGCCCCACACCTCACGCTTCCAGCCAGAGTCTTCCTGCAGGGCCACGTCCATTATCTCCAGCAGCTTGGTGAAGCTCGGGTCCCTGTACTCAAAGCGGCGCGCGTAGATGAGGGAGGAGATCACGTTGCTCACGGCTTTATTCAGAAGGAGGCGGGGGCTAAAGGGGCGTCCTGAAAGGGCAATGCAGGTCAGTGGTCACCTCCCTCAGGATCCCTGCCCCAAGCCCTCATCCCTTCACTCACCAGCATGGTCGCTGAAGGCCTCGCAGAGGCAGCCGGCCTCCTCGGTCACCCACTGCTCCAGTGACTTCTTGCCCAGGCCGAAGTTGCGCATGGTGGACACGGAGAAGCGCCGCTGCTCGCGCCACGCTTGCCCGTAGCGCGCTAGGACCACGCCTGGGCACGGGGGAAGGTACTTGAATTGGACTCGGAACCCTCTACTACCCAAATTCTCCCTGTCAATATTGCTGTCACTCTCATGTACATGACAAGTCCCAGAACCTGTGCACACCCACCAGCATTAGCGTCACATCAACTGGGGCCCCTAGCACCAGCAGAGCCCCACCCACCAGGCCCCACCACCACAGAAAAAATTCCCACCTCCTTGCCGATAACATGGTCTCCACTCTTCTGGGTTTTCTCTTCCTATTTTAAGTGCTCCACCTTGAACCCTTCTTCACATCGGGAGTGTCCTTTCCCACCCAACTGACACCTTTTCAGCCCTCCTGACTAGGGCTTCTGGCAATGACCCGCATCTGCCCCTGCAGGCTCACACTGACATGGCTGCCCTCCCTGCCTAGTGGGTACTGGCCTCTTGCACCTGCTTCTCTGTGCCCACTGACCACACCTTTCTCTGCTGAGTAATAAGCGCAGCCATCTCCTCCCCGCCCCCCCCCCCACCTCTGCTCCTCCCTCCCTCCTCTCCTTACCTTCAGAGTGTGAGTGGAAACCCAGGTGCTCGTAGGAGGGTTCAGGGGGCCTGTCTGAGGTGGCCTCGCTAGTGCTGCACCAGCGCCTCTCGCACCGCCGACAGCCCATTGAGCACAACCATCGGTGTCCAGGCCACTTGCAGGCTGAAAACGTCCCCGAAGTGGCTGCGTAGCTGTAGGCCAAGGACACAGGCTTTTGTCAAGGCCAGCCCCTCTGGCTGCCCAGCCCAGTCATGGCTGTTTATTTGGGGGACCCTGGCTGCCTGAACATGCAGTTGTAGGGCATTTTGTTTGGGGGGGGGGCACACTCGGCAGTGCTCAGAGCTTACTCCTGGCTTTGCACTCAAGTCACTCCTGATGGTGCTCAGGGGACCCTATGGGCTGCCAGGGATTGAACCTGGGTGAACCTTACACAAGACCAGTGCCCTGTCTGCCTGGGGTACACTCTGATGACCTCCAGCTGACAGGCTTTGTCTGTCCTGTCATCTCGCAGGCAGCAGCACCTTGGATGGGACCTTGGCCTTGTCCCCAGAATGGCCTTTGTGCAAGTCAGTGTCCAAAGTACAGTTGGAGACTATGGTCACAGTGGGGAGAAAAGGGCCAAGGACCCTCAGAGGAAATGACCTCACTCAGGTCACTGTGCCTCTCTGGCCGCACTTCTGCTCCCCATCACCAGCCCAGCAGGCTGCCAGCACCCCCTCCTCCATTGGGCAGGCCTGTGCCACTGACATTTCAGGCAAAGTCCAGGCTGTCTTTGGGCCGTACAAGGCCCTCCTCCAGAAAGCCTGTCCATCTGCCTCTTCTGGGCCCAGTTTCTTGTCCCACTCAGGTCTTTAGCCTCCTGCCCGGTCAGGGATGCCAGGATGTGCTCTGCCCCCTCCCTCCGTCCTTCCCTTACCCCCTCCCGGGCCCCTCTCCCCTCGCTCCCTGTCTTACCCGGTTCATGGAATAGGACATGTTCTGAAAGTCCACATGCAGCAGGTTGCCCAGCCCAGGCAAGGGCCTGGGGCCTGGCGGGTATCGAGGGGCCCAGCGGACTCGCCGGTGCATGAGGTCCACCAGGAGCAGGAAGATGACCACGGCCACTGCCAGGGGCCCCAATATTCCAGTCAGCAGCCCCATGCTGGGCAGAACAGCTGTCGCCACAGCCGGTACCTCAGCCAGAACAAGAAGGACGCGTGCAGGGTAAGTCAGGGCCGACCCACCAGCTCTTGTGAGGCTGTTGATCTGGCCTTTGCTCTCTGCCCTGAGTCAGATTCAGAGTGTGGCATGCAATGAGTGTGAGGTCCTTGCTTGCTGGGCCAGTTGCCCAATCTGGGTGTCCTCGGATCCGAGGGTTGGGGGCTGGAAAGTACCCCCTTCCTGTGCCAGGCTCCTGCTTGCTTGGCTTGAGGAACAAGGACTACCTTGGTCTCCAAGTCTCTAACTTCAGTTTTTGTGGTCACCGATATCTCAGAGGAGGGGTCATATATCACCTGAGTCCTCTGCAGCAACCCTCACCTTCCTGGCATGTAGCTCGACCTGCCTCTGCTGTAGAGAGGTCACCGTGATCAGAGGGACTTGAGTGGCAATTAGGTGGTCATTGAACCCTCACCTTGTATCAACACCCATAGCACACGCACCAGCAGGCATACGCCGAACACTCCCGCCGACGCCATTCACACGCTTAGCCAAACCAGCACATGCACCACTTGCACATCTACAACCCACCATGCCCTGAATCCCCCAGCCCCCAGACTGCCAGGGAGGCCAGATCATTACCCGGCCCCTCAGGCAGTGACAAGTGTCAAGAGAATCTCAGCAGGCTGCCTGCTGGCCCAGCTTTCTGGGTTTCAGCCTAGTGGATGGGGGTGTCAGAGTGCCAGAAACTCCCCCTGCCACTGACCAGCAGCAGGGGGCCCGAGACCGTGGCCTCGGTTTGCTCAGAGTGGCCGGACCTCCTCGTGGCCAGTCTCCCGCCTGTGTCCACCTCCCCGATTAAGCCATGTGGTGCGGGCACGTGCCCTGGCTGCCTGCTGTCACTGCCCTGCTCTTTTAGAAAAAATTCTGTGTCCTTTTTATTCATTGTCTTCACAGTATTGTGGAATCAAACCCAGCTCACAGGCATGCCAGGGATATAGATTATCCTGGAGTCACATCCACAGTCTAATTCTCTCCCATAGATAGTCCTTCCGCTGGTGACACTTCATGTCCCATATGACCTGTTTGTGGTCTTCATTCTGCACATGTGGACTCAGCTCAGGCCCGGCTTTGGCCAGTGGCTTCCACGCCAAGAACTGCTTCCATTCAGCTCCTTCCTCTCGATAGATCATACTTTCCTCACAATGGTATGGCTTTTTGTTTGTTTGTTTGTTTTTGGCATTTCGGATCACATCCAACTATGCACAGGGGTTACTCCTAGCTCTGCATTCAGGAATTACTCCTGGCGGTGCTGGGGGACCATACGGGATGCCGGGAATTGAACCCGGGGCGGCCACGTGCAAGGCAAATGCCCTACCCGCTGTGCTATTGCACCAGCCCCGGCATGGCATTTTTTATTGAAAACAAGACATTTGAAATAACCCGGCCTTTGGAAATCAGATTCTCTTTGATCCCCAGGGCTTGCTCATGATTGTTTAATAGTGCCTGCTGGTTCTCTCAGTGACTGCTTTTTTTTTCATTTTGGGTCACACCTGGTGATGCCCAGGGGTTACTCCTGGCTTCGCACTCAGAAATTACCCCTGGCAGCGCCTGGGAGCCCATATGGGATGCCAGGAACCAAACCTGGGTCAGCCATGTGCATGGCAAACAGCCTACCCACTGTACTTTCACTCCGGTCCCCTTAGTGACTTTTCTGACCAACTCTATGGTCACAATGTTGTTTCCTGTGACCACCAAAGTCTCTTGTCTTGGGAGTGGTGGGTTCATGATTATTGGGTTAACAAATGTGCTTTGAATGAGTCTTCTAGTCTTTGCTGGGGTATTCTCTGTTGGTATTGACACACTTTTAACGTCCTAGCTTCGGGCCAGGGGGTGTGTAGGGCAACCATTGCATGTGGTTCCCTGAGTCCTGAGCCCCAGCAGGAGGGAGACCTGAGCACACTGGGTGTGGCCCCAAAAGAATCAGAATAGAGCCAGACAGGAGTTCTGACACTTGCCTTGCATGTGGCAGACCCCAGTTCAGTGCTTGACAAGAGGAGACACAGATGTAATTGAAATAGTTGTTAATCATTAATCAATGATTGATGATAATGATATTTAAGCTCTTAATAAATTTAGGTTATTACTAATCAGACTAATCTATGACCTAGCAGTTCCACTTTGGGTGTAGAGTCCCCAGGAGGGAACGCAGTGTTTCAAAGGGAGCTTGCGCCTCCTGTTCAGAGCAGCAGTCTCCAGAGGAGCTGGAAGCAGAGGCAGCCTGGCCTCTCTGGGCTCGTGGCCTTCAGCCTTCACAGGGCAGCTGTGACACCTGCTGCAACAGGGCCGGAGCCTGAGGACTGGGAGACAGTGATCACGGGCCAGACTCCATCCCGTGAGGTAGGTCTCTGGTTATGAAGTTCACAGAGAGGAAGTGGATGATCTTAAGGCCTAAGAGTGGAGGGGACATAATGTCTGGCGAGGACAGAGTTCCTTGATGCCCAGTGAGGAAGATTCTGGGAAAGGATGTTGGTGACTCCATACTTGAAGTCAGTGGGGGCAATTCAAGTGCCTTGGAAACAGTTAAGAGAGGTCATGTGGTGGTGGTGTTACCACACACACTAACAGATGCAAAATAGGCAACAGAGAGATAGTGGGTAGGGGGGCTTGCCTTGCAGTCAGCTGACCTGACTTCTATACCCAGCATCCCATTTGGTTCCTGAGAATTGCAAAGAGTGATTCCTGAAAGCAGAGCCAGGAATAGGGCCCAGGATGGAACGCAGTGTTACCCTCCCTATATACACACGAGCACACACAAACAAATATGATGGCATTGGTGTGTTAGGCACAAGCCAGGGACAGCCTGTGATGCAAAATATGAACTCTGCACAAAAGGGAATGTAATATTGATTTCACAGCAGCTGGGACACAGGCCAGGCCCTGCACTGAGATCATGGTTCCAGAACACACTGTGACTTGTGGAAGTGCCTTGACCATGTGTGCATTTGCCCTTACAGGGAGATGCTGAGTGTGGAGGCAGCCGTGTGCCTGTCCTGACTGCCTGGAAACCCACCAAGGAGCCTGGGTGGAGATTCGTCTCTGGGGAGACCCACAGCACCCACAGCTGAGAGCTGCAGGAGGCCTCCGGAGGCAGCAGGAGCTGTGCTGGCTGCTCCCAAGCACCCTTATCTCAGATGACGCTCCTGGGCCCGTCCATGAGAACCTCCGCACAAGGACAGCAGCAAACTCAGCCGTGAGGACAACGGGGAGTCCCTGAAAGCCAGGAAGCTCCTGGCACCCCTGGCAGCCAATAACCTCACTCAAGCTTTGGGCCTAGTCGCATCAGAAGTCCCCCCCTCACTCTGCTTGACATACCAGCAGCCAAGACATCTCATGACTGACAGTAAAAAGAAATGGTAAGGCAAGATGGAGCCTACTGCGCCTCAGTATGCCCACGTCTGAGATGGGCTGTTAGGGTCAGTGGATAGTGGTAGAGTGGGGGCCCCATTGTGAAGGAACTTGGTAGATTCAGATCAGGCCCAGGCCTAGGATGCTTTATTGAGCATTTGGATCCACAGCAGAGACTGGGTGTCGGGGCTTAGTGAGACACAGCACAGAGCTCGTAGGGGGCTGGGATCACTAGGAAGCCAGGGATGCCGTGGTCGCTGGGCCTGGGCTGGCCTGCGGGCACCGAGAAGCTGAAGCGCTGCAGGAGGCAGGTGAAGAAGAGGAAGAGCTCCATGCGGGCCAGGGGCTCCCCGAGGCATGCACGCCGACCTGTATGAAAATGGGGGTTCAGTGTGTGTGGGCTCCTCCCCCAGGACACCCCAAGGAGGCACAGACACCGGGCACCCGCAGGCACCTGCTGAGAAGGGCATGAAGGCCTCGTGCTTCACGAAGCGGCCCTGGGCATCCAGGAAGTGCTCTGGGTGGAATTGGAGTGGCTTCGCCCAGACAGTCTCATCCTTCAGCACCGATGACAGGTTGGTGAGCAGCGTCGTCCCCTGGGGACAGAGGCCAGGCTGGGTGGGGCAGTGGCTGGGCACACCTGGACTCAGGTAACCCAGCACCTCCTGAGCCCTGGGCAGGACAGGGACCCGTCTCCCCAGGCACCTCAGTCCACCCATCCTGGTGGGCAAGGCCCCCTCCAGGGCCCAGGCCTGTCATCATTCATCTTCCTGGGACCTGTGGGGCAGGGCTGACCCTCTGCACAGCCCCAGCCTGCCAGGCTGCGGGAGGGGCCCTGGGGAAAGGCGGGGGCTCATCCTGCCCCAGTGGTGGTCTGTGGTGTGTGAGGCTGAGGGGTCACCGCCTACCTTGGGGATGAGGAAGCCCTGGATTTCAACATCACGGGATGTCATGTGGGGTAAACCCATTGGAACTATGTCCCCAAACCGCTGCACTTCGTGGATCACGGCCATGGTGTAGGGCATGCGGGCCTGGTCTCCCATCTCTGGTGGCCGTGCCTGCCCGACCACCTCATCGATCTCCTGCTGGACACGACCTGGACAGACAGGGTCCCCGTGGGTCAGAGGCTGGGCCTGTGCTCTGGCCCCTCCTGATTCGGGATTGGGGCTGAGTTTACAGGGCAGGAGGCTGAGCTTCCCTCTGAGCTCTCGGCCCAGCCAGTTTTGGGTCCTGGGTGTGCCCTTGGTTGTTTGGTACCACCCCCCAGCCCAGTGGCGCTCACGCTGCACGTCGGGGTGCAGGATCATGAGCAGCAGGGCCCAGGCCAGTGTGGTCGAGGTGGTCACCATCCCGGCAGTAAAAAGGTCCGCCACCACCATGCGCAGGTTGGCATCACTGAAGCTGCTTTCGGGGTTCCCCTTGGCCTGCGCCATGCAGAGAAGAAGGCTCAGGGGCCGGGGAGGAGATGACCAAGGATACCCCCAAATGCCACCGTCGCCTGCTCACTGGTGACTCAGCTTCCACCCACACTGAGCCCAAGAGGCAGCCCCTCACCTTCTCCACCTCCTCCAGGAAGGCATCAGTCAGGGCTCGAGGTGGCTGTGTGGGGTCCCAGGTCTGTCTGTTCTCCGTGTTCAGCTCATCCAGCATGGCCATCATGGCAGTCTGCCCTGGGAAGGCCTTGGCAGGGAGCCCCGGGATTTTCAGAAGCACCGGGATAGAATTCAGAACCTGGGGCCCGGGATCAGAGAGAGGCCCTGAGTGCTGGCTGCTCAGGTGTCCGGGAGAACAGCCAGGCTCAGCCACAGCCTGAGGCTCCTTGTGAGCCTCAGACTCCAGCCCTGACCTGGGAAGATCCAAATGCATCGGCTCCCCTGGCCCCAAAGGAGATCCAAGACTCCTGTCAGCTCCTCTGTCCAGTCCTGTAACCGGAGGGAGGAAGTGCCTGGTCAGCACAACCCCATCCCCCACTCCTCGCACCTCACGCATCAAACCAAAGTCTTCCTCCAGGGCCGTGTCCATTATCTCCAGCAGCTTGGTGAAGCGCGGGTCCCTGTACTCAAAGCGGCGCGCGTAGATGAGGGAGGAGATCACGTTGCTCACGGCTTTATTCAGAAGGAGGCGGGGACTAAAGGGGCGTCCTGAAAGGGCAATGCAGGTCAGCGGTCACCTCCCTCAGGATCCCTGCCCCGAGCCCTCATCCCTTCACTCACCAGCATGGTCGCTGAAGGCCTCGCAGAGGCAGCCGGCCTCCTCTGTCACCCACTGCTCCAGTGACTTCTTGCCCAGGCCGAAGTTGCGCATGGTGGACACGGAGAAGCGCCGCTGCTCGCGCCACGCCTGCCCGTAGCGCGCTAGAATCACGCCTGGGCACGGGGGAAGGTACTTGAATGGACTCGGAACCCTCGACCACCCTAATTCTCCCTGTCAGTATTGCTGTCACTCTCATGTACCTACAAGTCCCAGAACCTGTGGACACCCACCAGCTCTTAGCGGCAAGCCCACCGGGAACTGCCCACAGGGAACCCCACCCTTGCCCACAGCATGTTCTCTCCCCCGGGGAAGCCTGGCAAGCTACCCTGGCTTCTTTGATATTCCTAAAACAGTAACAGCAAGTCTCACAATGGAGATGTTACTGGTGCCCGCTTGAGCAAATTGATGAACAAACGGGAGGACAGTGACAGTGACAGATTTTACGTTCTCCACCTTGACCCTTCTCCACATCTGGAGTGTCCTTTCCCACCCAACTGACACCTTTTCAGCCCTCCTGACTAGGGCTTCTGGCAATGACCCGCATCTGCCCCTGCAGGCCCACACTGACATGGCTGCCCTCCCTGCCTCGTGGGTACTGGCCTCTTGCACCTGCTTCTCTGTGCCCACTGACCACACCTATCTCTGCTAAGTGGTAAGCACAGCCCGTCTCCCCCCACCCCTGCTCCTCCCTCCCTCCTCTCCTTGCCTTCAGAGTGTGAGTGGAAACCCAGGTGCTCGTAGGAGGGTTCAGGGGGCCTGTCTGAGGTGGCCTCGCTGTGCTGCACCAGCGCCTCTCGCACCGCCGACAGCCCATTGAGCACAACCATCGGTGTCCAGGCCACTTGCAGGCTGAAAACGTCCCCGAAGCGGCTGCGTAGCTGTAGGCCAAGGACACAGGCTTTTGTCAAGGCCAGCCCCTCTGGCTGCCCAGCCCAGTCATGGCTGTTTATTTGGGGGACCCTGGCTGCCTGAACATGCAGTTGTAGGGCATTTTGTTTGGGGGGGGGCACACTCGGCAGTGCTCAGAGCTTACTCCTGGCTTTGCACTCAAGTCACTCCTGATGGTGCTCAGGGGACCCTATGGGCTGCCAGGGATTGAACCTGGGTGAACCTTACACAAGACCAGTGCCCTGTCTGCCTGGGGTACACTCTGATGACCTCCAGCTGACAGGCTTTGTCTGTCCTGTCATCTCGCAGGCAGCAGCACCTTGGATGGGACCTTGGCCTTGTCCCCAGAATGGCCTTTGTGCAAGTCAGTGTCCAAAGTACAGTTGGAGACTATGGTCACAGTGGGGAGAAAAGGGCCAAGGACCCTCAGAGGAAATGACCTCACTCAGGTCACTGTGCCTCTCTGATTAGACTTCCTGCTCCCCATCACCAGCCCAGCAGGCTGCCAGCACCCCCTCCTCCATTGGGCAGGCCTGTGCCACTGACATTTCAGGCAAAGTCCAGGCTGTCTTTGGGCCGTACAAGGCCCTCCTCCAGAAAGCCTGTCCATCTGCCTCTTCTGGGCCCAGTTTCTTGTCCCACTCAGGTCTTTAGCCTCCTGCCCGGTCAGGGATGCCAGGATGTGCTCTGCCCCCTCCCTCCGTCCTTCCCTTACCCCCTCCCGGGCCCCTCTCCCCTCGCTCCCTGACTTACCCGGTTCATGGAATAGGACATGTTCTGAAAGTCCACATGCAGCAGGTTGCCCAGCCCAGGCAAGGGCCTGGGGCCTGGCGGGTATCGAGGGGCCCAGCGGACTCGCCGGTGCATGAGGTCCACCAGGAGCAGGAAGATGACCACGGCCACTGCCAGGGGTCCCAACATTCCAGTCAGCAGCCCCATGCCGGGCAGAACAGCAGTCGCCACAGCCGGTACCTGAGCCAGACCAAGTAGGACGCGTGCAGGGTAAGTCAGGGCCGACCTACCAGCTCTTATGAGGCTGTTGATCTGGCCTTTGCCCTCTGCCCTGAGCCAGATTCAGAGTGTGGCATGCAGATGAGGGCATGGGGTCAGGTGCTTGCTGGGCCAGCTGCTCAGTCCTGGGCAACCTTGAGTCTGAGGGTGGGGGGCAGGATAGTACCCCTTCCCATGCCAAGCTCCTGCTTGCCTGACTCTGAGGGACAAGGACTACCCTGGTCTTCAAGTCTCTTGGGTCAGGTTTTTGGGTTTTTTTTTTTTTTTTTTGCCTTTTGGGCATACCCGGCGATGCACAGGGGTCTCTGGCTCTAAACTCAGGAATTACCTCTGGCAGTGCTCAGGGACCATATGGGATGCCGGGAATCTAACCCGGGTTTTCTGCGTGCAAGACAAATTCCCTATATGCTGTCCTATCGCTCCAGCCCAGTCTAGCTTCAGTTTTTCTGGTCACTGATATCTCAGAGGAGGGGTCATATGTCATCTGAGTCTTGCAGCAACCCTCACCTTCCTGGCATGTAGCTCGACCTGCCTGTACTGTAGAGAGGTCACGGTGATCAGAAGGACTTGAGTGGCAATTAGGTGGTCACTGAACCCTGACCTGGTACCGACACCCTCAGCACACGCACCAGCAGGCACACGCTGAACACTCCCTCTGACGCCATTCACACGCTCAGCCAGACCAGCACATGCACCACTTGCACATCTACGATCCACCATGCCCTGAATCCCCCAGCTCCTGGACAGCCAGGGAGGCCAGATCTTTACCCGGCCCCTCAGGCAGTGGCAAGTGTCAGGAGAACCTCAGCAGACCACCCGCTGGCCAGCTTTCTGGGTTTCAGTCTTGTGGTGGGGGTGTCAGGGTCCCTGGCACCTTGCCCACCCCTGAGAGCAGCTGGGGGCCCGAGATGCTTGCCTCAGTTTGCTCAGAGTGGCTGGACCTTCTCGTGGCCAGTCTCCTGCCTGTGTCCACCTCCCAGATGAAGCCATATGGGGCGGGCACGTGCCCTGGCTGCCTGCTGCCGCTCCATCACAGCTGCCCTGGCGTCAGCACCGCAGGCTGACGAAGAGAAGGGGATGGAGAACCACGGGACGTAGCTTCCCCGCGTACTCCAGGTCTCAGCCCCAGCCCCTCTCCTGACCCCCTCCATGGTCCCTCAGGGATTGCCACCTTGACACCACCTGGCCAGCAAGTTCACTGCAGGCAGGAGCTGAGGCCACCAGTATCTACTGACAGGCAGTGCCTCCTCCCCGCCCAGGAGTGGGTGACTAAGGCAGGGCAGGGGCGCGGCCTGCCAGCTTCCCAGTGAAAGGGCTGTATTCAGAACTAAGGGTGGAAATCGAGGAGATTGGCAGGGGTGAAGAGGTGCGGATGGGACTCTGAGCCCGCACACACTCAGACGGGGGAGGGCCTTCCCTCAGACCCAATGGGATAACCTTGCTCCTTTCTGGAAGCAGCAGGTCTGTCCAAGCACTGTGTGGGCTCCCCTGCAGCTGAAGTGGGGCTCCCCACACCCCGTAAACAGCGTCTCCCTCTCCAGCAGCACGAGAATTAAGTTCTTCCCAGGGTGCCTCTCGGCATCCCCAAATCCCTCCCGGCTCTGCAGCCGGGGGGAGGGGGGGGTCACGTGGTCCTGGGGATTGGCTCCCCAGAGCTGCAGCCCTGCCTGGTGGCGAGAACTGCCCTTCCTTTCTCACAGACACCTCCAGCCCCACTGTTTGCAAGCACACACATGCACACACATGCACATGTGCTCTCCCAGTCACACTCAGCGCAGGTCATGTCAGGCTCAGGGTGTGGGACAGGTCTGGCATTTCAGGAAAAGTGAATTCCTGGCCAGCCCAGCAGTGCGGGGACAGCTGATGGGGTGTGTAGGGAGGGGTCTGGTCGTAGAACAAAAGGTCTGGCTCTGTGCAGGGAGGGGCAGAAGGGGCGGTGGGCACTGGCCACAGGACCAAGGACTGGACCGTGGGGTTTGGGCCCCCACCTCCAGAAGTCAGATCAGTTTTGAGGTCACTCGAAGGCCTGGTGGGCTAGCCCCAAGGCCCCTTGGACCTTCCTGTGAAGCCTGTGGAGTCTCTGGCCTCAGGTGAGTGTCTCGGTCAGTGGGTGACCGACGGGTCCAGGTCACACACAGCACCTCGCTAGTTGTAGGTGTGCACGTGAGGCACTGGCTCTGCGGTTGGCTCTTGCATTCTTCACACAGGGTGAAGAGGTGTGTGTGCTGGATTCCTGGGGGTCTGTCAGGAGCCCCAAAGTGGCATTGGGCCCCCCTCAAAAACATGTGCTTGGGCCAGATGGCGTTTGCCTTCCATGCAGCTGACCTGGGTTCAATCCGGGCACCCCAAAGGGTTCCCAAGCACCCCCAGGAGTAATTCCTAAACTCAGAACCAGGAGTAAGCCCTGAGCATCGCCGGGTGTGGCCTCAAAGCAAGAAACAACAGGGGCCGGAGCGATAGCACAGCGGGTAGGGCGTTTGCCTTGCACGCGGCCGACCCAGGTTCAATCCCCGGCATCCCATATGGTCCCCCAAGCACTGCCAGGATTAATTCCTGAGTTGAGAGCCAGGAGTAACCCCTGAGCATGGCTGGGTGTGACCCAAAAAGCAAAAAAAAAAAAAAAAAAAAAGCAAGAAACAACAGACACATTCGCAGAGCTATTGTTCCCCTTGATCCAAACGTCTAAGTGGTTTCGGTTTGTGATTTAGGAGCCACCCCCACCCCCCAAGAGAACGGTCCTGCATCACTGCCACTGGGGCTGAAGCAGTAAGGCAGCAGCGAGGGGGCCCCCAGAGTCAGAGGGACCCCCCCCCACACACACACACACCCCGTCTAGAGGCCCCACCTGCGCCAGTCCAGCCCCTCCCTGCCGCAGGCTGGTTCTTGGCTGCAGCGTTAAAAACTTGGATTCCCGCTCCTGCGGGGCCAGAAGCGTCTCACCTGACGTGCCCCCAGCAGCAAGCAGCGGTGCCCGCAGCGATCCTGGATCCCGGCTCTGGCTCCACATAAGCCTTGGGGCGGTGCAGCTCCACGGGGCGGGGCCAGCCCCCGAAGTGCCCATTTGGCAAGACAAATTCAGGGCGTATTGCACAACACGAAAATCCTTAACACTTACGGGGCAAGATGGTAAGAGAATTTTTTTTTTTTTTTTATAGTAACAGAATCCGAAGAACTGTAGAAATAAGTGCGTGACCACTACACTCCTTAGAACTCTCCAAATGGGGCAACGCTGCAGGATGCAGACGGCTGGCTGCAAGCCCTCTGTCTCTCTCAACTGAAGAAACACACCCCTTGGGGCCAGAGCGATTGTGCAGCAGGTAGGACACTTGATTGGCACGCAGCTGACACAGCTCCACCCCTGGCACCTATGCCCTGCCAGCAGCGACCCCAAAACGAAAAGTGCCCTCACCACCAGTGGAGTCCAGCAGCCACACTTGGGGTGTATGTATGGTGGTGGCGGGGAGTTTGCTCTGGACTGACGAGTGACCCCTAGTGGTGCCATGGATCTAACTCCTGGTTCAAAAAACAGGCTGCACCATGCCGAAACTTGACCCAGACAACGGAGCCAATCAGAAATGACTCCTGGGGGCTGGAGCAATAGCACAGCGGTAGGGCGTTTGCCTTGCACACGGCCAACCCGAGTTCAATTCCCAGCATCCCATATGGTCCCCTGAGCACCATCAGGAGTAATTCCTGAGTGCAGAGCCAGGTGTAACCCAAAAATAAAAATAAAAATTAATTAAATTAAAAAAAGAAATGACTCCTGAAGCTCCGAGGGGCAGAACCTGCAGGAGCAGCAATGGAGACGTCAGTTGTTGCCAGAGGCAACTATAGTGGGGATTAAGCGTCAGTCCCGACCCCGGAAATGTCACATCAGCTCTAGCTGTGGGGGTTCATCACCATGTCTCACGCACAGCTGGTGGAGACTGTCGGGGGAAACAGGGCAAACCTGAAGGTTGCGGTGCCTTCTGCGCACTGTGATTAACCTAGAACAGCTTAAATCAAGCATTTGCGACAGCTGTGAACGTGAGAGTGGCGGGGTTGAAACGCAGACAGCGGGGCTGTAGTGAAGCCTGGCTCCCGGCTACTCCCTTCTCAAGTCGAGACCCCACGCCCCTGGCAAGTGCCACCTGCAGGCCAGGGGAGGCAGGAGTGAAAGGTGCAGTTTTCAGCACCGTTGGGGAAATGCCCATTGCCCGAGATGAACCAAGCAAATGCCCGAACCCTCCCTCCTGCAGGTGTTCCCCAGGGCCGCCTTTGGGGGCTGCAGGAAGATGCATTTCAGTCACATCACACAGAGACAAGGTTAAAATGAAGTTTATTTTTTTTAAAATTTTTTTTTGTTTTTTAAATAAAACTGTTTGTGAAACAGCTATTTTATCCCCACGGCAGAGTGACCCCTGAAAGATGCACTAACCCCTTCTTAAGGCCTTAACAAGATTTTTTTTGTACTTTTAAAAATTTTTTTAAAACTCAGATATTTAAAAATTATACAATTTACAAAACAAAACAATACAACATAAAAGAATCATGTAGCACGGGCTGCTCAACTGACAGGCCCCCTTTTCATAAAGATGAAAGCTAAAAGGAAAAAAGGGGTTCTGGCGCTCCTGGTCACCACACCCCTGCACCCTCCACACTCAGGTTCCTGTCTGTAACCCTACCCGGCTCCCCCCACCCCGAGGTGGCCACCCTGACCTGCCTGCATACCGGGTGGACGCTCGGGCCCTATGCTCAGTGACGCCAGTCATGGTTGTGACCCTGAGGCATCTGCCAACTTCACCCCTCCAAAAGATAAAAAGCTTAAAAATAATAAATAGTGTTTCTGGAAATGAAAAAATTTATTTTTGTGTTGAAACATCATTTTCCCACACACTTGAAAACATGGACCGTCCCCCGCCACCCACCTTCCCACTCTGAGACAAATGAATGACCGAGGGTGGTTAGGGTGTGGCTGGTCGGCTTTTATGATCTTGGATCTAGAATGTTCTGAACTGGTGTGAGACAGACTCAGAACAAAGCCACACCCTCGTCCTTTATGAGATGAGCTTATTCAGTTCAATTTCACATTTAAATTTCACTGTTATTGGAACAAATTTGGAGTTAACTAGATAATTTTAAAATAGAATCAAAAGGGATAGCGCACCTTTCATTTAAACAAAGTCTTTCCAGACTAAAAATAGATTTATATATATATATTTTATCCCTCCCTGTCACCCCCCTTCCCCTCCCCCCTCCCCCCACATTGTCACTATGGAGATTGTGTCCATGGAAACAGCCACTCCAACTTCTTGGGTCTTTCTTTCCTGGGGTGTCTCGGGTGCGTGTGATGGGAGCTGAGGAAGAGCTGGCGCGGGGGCGGGGTGGGGCTGCCAGCAGAGCCGGTTCCATCCATCGGGGTGTCCACCACCTGGTCATCTCCACAGTCTTACCTGCAAGACAGAGCAGAGCCTGGGTGCTGGGACCCCGCTGCCAGTAACCCCCAGTGCCCTCGGGCGTGCACTGGGAGGGGCCCTTCTGTAGCCCCGAGACAGTGCTGACCCTCAGGGGCCACCGGGTATCTCAAGGCCCGGCCCTGGCACACCCCACGTCACCCCGACACAGGGTGGTGCCTGGCAGGAGCCGCTTGGCTGGGCCCATCTGTGCGACCAGATCCTGACGGTGGCTCCCGAGAACAGCTCTGGCGTGCCTGGCACTCAGCTCCCCCGGGCCCTCGCGGGGCTCACACAGGGCCTCGGGAGAACTCGGGTGCTAGACTCTGCTGCTGCATGGCTCAGCACCAGAAACGGGTGGTGTCCTGAACTCAGAACATTCTGGAAGCACACGCATGTCCAGCCACGAGGCTTAGGGATCCTTAGAGCTTGTCCCACTCCCCAGATCAGGGACCACCTGGAGTCCCTGTGAGGATACGGAGCAGTCTGAGTCACTTCAAGCCATGGCCGGAGAGGGGAGGAGAGGGGAGGGACATCCATGCGGCCTCGAACTCAGAGCGTGGCCCCCACCTCAGAATAGAGGGTGTGAGGGCACCCAAGCCTGCCACTCAGGGGTGGGAGGGGTCTGACCTGCTGGCCCTGGGCCCCACCTTGCTTGAGGCTACGGGGGTCCCTTCCCAGTCCCCCGCCAACCCCAGTCGCGCTTGACAAGCAGGGAGCCACCACTGCCTTGGGAACGGAGTGCCTTGGCCAAATCCTTCCCGACTGCAGTGAGCCCTTTTCCGGGGGTCCTTGTGCTTGGAGCAGGAGCCAGTAACTGGGTCAGGGGGGCACCGGGGAATTGCAGGGGTCCAACCCGGAGTGCCTTCTGGAGCCTTCCATGGGCAGGAAGGCACGGCAAGGGGTCCGGACCTTCGCAAGGGGGTGCTGGGGACCAATCGGGAGTGAGGGGAAGGATTCGGCAGCGGGGGCTGGTGCTGGCACTCGGGACAGGGGGTGGCGCAACCCCCAGGGCTCCCCTTTCCTGGCCACCTGTGAGAGCCGCGCCCCACACTGCCCAGGCCCGCCTGCGGCCACCCTGTGGCCACCCTGCCATCACAGGAAGGACGCCCAGATGCCGAGGGCCCTGACCACGGCCACAGTGCTCCGCCCCGACTGCTCTCCGCAGAACAGCCCTGGGACACAGCCCCTGTTCGCAGGCGCCTTCCAACTGCCTCCAGGCTCGTGTGGACAGTCCGGCTGTGGCAGTGGGACAGTGGGCAGGTGCCACCCGGCCTGAGCCCCCATCAGCCCCCACCCTCAGGCCCCCCTCCCCGGGGCTGAGCGCGTGGGGAAGGACCAACACGCTGAGAGCTGCCCCAGGCCACACGCCCTTTCTCCCTGAGTGAAAACTAGGAGCACGGAGGCGGGGCCGGCCCTACTGGCCGCCTCCCAGGCCCACCCATGGAGGCCACGAGGCGGGAGGACAGGCCGGGCAGAGCTCGAGACGTGTGCTCGGACCCCCACACTCGGCCTCATCCGCAGGGAAGCAGTGCAGAGTCAGTGGGCCCCGGAGGGTTCTAGAAGTCCAGTGGCCGCTGCCGATGGTCCACGGGGCTCCGGGCGGCTGTCTGGCTGCGAGACGCACCACCGCTCCCGCTCTGCGCCCTCCATCCCAGCCCCACCCTGAGGAGGAAGAGAGAGAAGCATGACCTCAAAGTCCTCACGTGTCGGCCCCGCTGCCCCGCGCACGCGCCACAGCGCCAGGGGAGCTATCTGGGCCGCCAGAACAAATGACGCCTCAGAGGGGCCAGCCGCGTCCCGGGCAGCACGTTTCGGTGCCGACAGCTCCCTCGGGCAGCATTCCTCATTCATTTTTCATTGCGGGAGGGGGCCGGAATCCTGTGGGGGTAGGGGCGCCCTGCCACCTCCCGAGACGCAGGCCCGGGGAACAGGGCAGCAGGGCCACTCGGGAAAGGGCCGAGACACTGACCCCGGGGAGGGGGGCTCGTCCTCCCACAGGTGGAACTGGGGCCCATTCCAGAGACCCTCGGGGCCTGCAGAGGCCCCCCCTCGGACGGAGAAACGGTCAGCTTCCGACTCCCCTCACAGCTCTGCTCGATGCACCCGGACTCAAACAGCCCCCACGACGGCAGCCCCCTCCCCCTACACACACTCCGAGCACAAGGCACTCGGGGGAGATTTATTTCGGGAGGGGGCTCTTGGGGGCCACACCTGGCGATGCTCGGGGCTGACTCAGGAATTACTCCTGGCAGGGCTCGGGGACCATATGGGGGGCCGGGGACTGACGTGCAAGGCAAACACCGCCCTGCTGTGCTATGGCTCCGGCCCCCTCAGGGGAGATTCCAGAGTGAGACGGGAAGTGGACGCCTCAGGCCCGGAGCCTTGGAGGGATCTTCCGTCCCTCCGTGCTTCAGGGGACAGGGATCCGCCACAGGACTGGGGAGAGAGATTTCAACGGAAACAGAAAGCCGCTCCCCAGTGGCATGGGGCGGTTTGAAAGGACACACACAGGCCCGATCTGGAAGCCCGAACCCTCCGCTCTGACGGGCGACGGTTCCAGGCTCTGCCCACACCCCTCCCTCTCCACAGCTGCTCCGGGAGCGAGGCACAAACGCAGAGACACTTGGTCCCCCAGGTGCTGGCGAGCCGCACACTCGGGGCCGGGTGAGCGGGAAGGCAGAGGCCAGGAGCTGCTAGAGGGGTCGAGCAGGGGTGAAGCTGGGGCCTGGGCCTGCCCCGACTCACCTGTGCGTGCTGTGCTTTCACTCCCCTGCGCACACCGCCCCCCTCACCCCCGCTCCGACTGCTCTGTGCTGAGGCTGCCTTTCGCTGTCTTGTTCTGCAAGGGGGGCAGCGGGCACGGCAGGGGAGGCTGCAGCGGCGCCCAGAGACGGGCAGGAGGGACAGCAGGGCGGAGGGAGGAGCGGAGCGGCACATGGAAGAGGAGAGAGAAAGCGGAGTCAGACGGAGACCAGCAGGAGAGACGCAGGGATGCAGGCTGCTCTTGGGCATAGGGCGGCGCTCACGGCAAGTTAGTGAAAATGCGACACAATGACCCCCAACGCTGAGAAAGCTGCTCGGAGGCGCACACACGCGAGCATCTCTGGGCACGTCTGTGGAGACCTCCTCTTTCTAGTAATTTCTGGCCTGTGCATGGCCAGTGACCACCAGGTGTCAGTGTGACCTCAGCAGAGATGTGCAGCCCCTGCAGGCGATGGCGTGTCCCAAATCCTGCGTCCCCATGTGCCACCCTTCCTCTCGCCAAACACGTGGAACCAGCTCAGTCAGAGCACTGCCAAGCGTGATGCCCGAGACCACTGGGTCCCTTCCTTTGCACCCTGAAAGGGGCGTCCGGGAGAACACAGCAGCACCCCAACTCCGCCAGCCGCTCCTGCTGGGGGAAATCTGGAGGAGACAGTGTTTCCCACAGTCCTGGGGCCCCTCAATCTCTCTGGGTGTCCGAGCAGAGAGTCCTGGGGCCCCTCAATCTCTGGGTGTCCCAGCGCTGCCCTGAGCTGAGTCCCCCCCTTCCCTCCCGCTGGGGCACAGCTCACCCAGGCTCACCTTGTGCTTGCGGCACCTCACCGAGAAGTTCTCCTCATGGAGCAAACAATCTGCAAGACAAGGCGCACAGTCAGCACCTGGGGAGGGGCCCCCTGGATCGCCCCCCCCTCCCCCGCCGAAAGGGACAATGCAACCCCAAACTCCCTGGGAAACCAGGACATGCACATTATTAAGCGTAACCCTACTTTTTATTATAAAATGCCCTCACGCATCAAAAAGGCAGAGGAAATGTACCAAAACCTAAGTGCGCTCTCGGAGGACTGCGCAGGACCTGAACTTCCACGAGGACCCGTTACTTTAATGAAGAGCAACCATCTCCAAAGACGCCTTTGAAAGCGCCTGGATTCTAGTCCCGCAGGCGCTGCGGCCGGGGCGAAGGGGTGAGCCCAGCCCATCCTTCCCGCCGCAGGGACGGGGAGGCCGTAACACGCGCTCGTCCTCGGAGGGAAGCGTAATCCCACGAGGGGTGGCTCATCTCGGAGGAAAACGCTTCACAGCTGCGTGCCACGTGATGAGCCTGCCTGCAGGTGAGAGCGGGCCCCGGGCGCCAGAGGCTGGCGAGGAAATCTAATTAATGAGTTCACTCGGCACTCCGCAGCGCCCGGAGCCCGACAGCCGGGTCACAGGGCACGCGGCGGTGGCGAATGTTAATAAATATTGATGGCGCGTCCTCCGAGTGCAGCCGGGCCCGGGAGGCGGTGGAGCGCGCCTGCGGGCCTCGGCCAAGCCAGGACCAGGGCGGGGACACACTCGAGAGCCTTCCTGGCGCTCCTGTGCCCTACACAAATCAATCAGTTTGTGACTCGACTCGGCCGTGCCCGCACGACCCCCCGCCAGCAGCGCGCAGGCAGTGAGACGTTCATTTAAAACCCACAAGAACATGGCGTGGAACCCCCTCACCTGGGCACCGTCTCGTCTGCCACGATGGACAGGGGAGCGGGGAGCCAGGGCGAAGACTGGTGCCCGGCCTGGGAGGGCACCAAGGACAGATGTCTCCAGGCGCGGGGGAGAGGGAGGAGGAGGGCAGAGGCCACGGGCACTGGGCCTGCAGCAGAGGCCGCCTGGGTCCTGTCCGGGGCCTGCACCTACGCTGGGCCAGGCAGGGCCACAGGGAAGAGTCCCGAGCTTTCCCGTCCCCGGAGCCGGACAGCGGGCAGGATGGGCAGCGGCCAGGGAGAGCCCGGCTGCCGGCTCACTCTCTGCAGGGACGCTGTGGTGCTCCGGGCCGTCTGTCTCCAGCCCCACTGACCCCAGGGCTGCGGCCTCAGCCCCCGCCTCGGCGGGCCGTCTGGAGGGCAGAGCCAGGCTCCGAGGGCATCAGACGGCCAGAGGTCTTCCCGGGGGGAGGGGGCTAGGCCCCTCGGACCCCTGATGGCTGTCAACACGGCTCGGCGGCCGTGGGGACTCCAGCTGCCCCTCCAGGCCAGATCCCGGCGTTCACTGGGATTGTTATGGGCCGCGCTCACGGCCTGCAACACAGTCCATCTTCTCTCTGACCGGCACTCAGGGGCCTGCCCCTGCATCTCCCGGCCGGAGCCAGACCCCGTGTCTGCGCCCAGTGGGAGCCCGAGCCAGCTGCTCACGTCAGCACCACGTGGAGCAGAGCATGAGGCCACGGATACACGTGGGACAAAGGCTGTTTCCGCGGAGATGGGCCAGAACGCCGCGCGCCTTCAGTTTACAGGCAAGGCAGAGGTGCCAGGTACAAATGGGGGCCCCTGGCCCTCGAGCAGGGCAGTCAGTGCCTGCCTCCCCAGCCTCTGGGTGACCGGGCGCCGTGACAGGGTCACCCGGATGCTCTTCACGCAGAGGACCAACAGCTGGGCAGCCGAGCCAGAGCCCGACACAGGCTGAACCCAGCTGTGCCCACCCAGGCAGCCTCCATCTCACACCTGGCCAGCTGTGACCCACGGCCCGGGCAGAGCGAGGCCCTCAGCGGGTGGGGAGCTTCTCCCATGCAGGGGCCTCGGCAATGAGCCAGAGGGCTGGCACACAGAGCAAGTGGGGCCAGGAGAGCCCTCGGCCCAGAGACAGGCACTGCCCGGTGCCCATCAGTGCTGCCGCGGCACCTCCTGGGCAGATTCTCACTCGGCAGCGGCAGGGACACACGCCAACCAGCTTCATCAGCCACAGAGCGGCAGCAGGCAGCAGGCGGGACTTTGCCCGGAGGCAGTGCAAACACTGCCAGTCAGGGGGACAGGATACGCCTTGCTGGGGGGAGGCACTTGGGTTTGACCCCAGGCAAAAGAAAAGCCACCAGGGAAAGCGCCGAGCGCTAGAGCTGCCCGCTGGCTCCCGGCATGTCTGCCCGGCACCTCAATCAGCAAGAAGGAAGCGCGAGGCCCCGGGCTGGCACGGAAGCAGCAGAGCCAGTCACGGGAGGAATGTCCGGCACCCAGAGATGCCCTGTGCGCCCACGGGCCGGGCCGGAGGCTACAGGACACAACTTCCAGACACGAAATGCCACTGCAGTGCTACGGGATCAGGAGGAACGAGCTGGAAATGAAAGGAACAAAAATATTCCACCTGTGACAGTGTCGCCAACACTAAAACTTTGGAGTAAATTCAGACTCGGGGCCTGTAAGTTCTGAAATAAGATTCAAAGAAATTAAAGACTGGAAACAAACAGAAAGCCGTCCCGTGACAGGGGCTGGAAGGCACCTCCCTAAGCAGACGGCGAAGCGCGCTATGCCGGTCCCACCCCAGCAGAATTTCAACGGCAGGTAGGGCGCCTGCACAGCACATGGCCGACCCGGGTTCAACCCTGCACTCCATATGGTCTCCTGAGTCCACCAGGACTGACTGCTGAGCACAGAGCCAGGAGTAAGACCTGAGCACTGCTGCCCCAAACGAACGCGCACACACACACACACACACACACACACACACACACACACTTTTTGGGGGGTTGTGAGGCGGTTGGGTGGCACACCTGGTTCTATGGTCAGGAGTGACCCGAGGCCGTACTCAGAGGACCAGGTGTGGTGCTAGGGCTTGAACTCAGGTCTTACACCGGTCCTATATTTCCATCCCCTTCCATGGCTCACAAACCGATCCAGAAATTCTCAGGAAGCAGCAAAGGTTCTGATGGCCAAAGTCACTGCACCGTCAGTGTCCTCACAGGCATCTCCCAGCCTCAAGGTCTCCCACAAACGCAGTGACCAAGACAGGGCGGCACTGGGCAACTGAGAACCCCCCACATCTAGGGTAACTGATTTTTTCTTGCTTTTTTGGGGTCACACCCAACAATGCTCAAGGATTACTCCTGGCTCTGCAATCAAGAACCACTCCTGGTGGTGCTCGGGGGACTCTACGGGATGCTGGAATTCAAACCCAGGTCGGCCGATTGCAAGGCAAATGCGCTCCCCTCTGTACTCTCACCCCGGCCCCGGGTCAACTGTTGGCAAAGGTGCCAAGATCATTCAATGAGGAAACAATAGTCTTTTCTGCAAGTGGCGCGGGAAAACTGGAACTCGCTTGGGACTCTTCACTGACATTATAAACAAATGTACACTAAAAATGCATCAAAGGGGCAAAGAAGAAAAGTGTCTGCCATAGAGGCAGGTGGAGGACGGGAGAGAAACCGGGACACTGGTGGGAAACTTGCACTGGCAAAGTGACAGGTGCTGGAATAATCTATGACCAAAACCTAATCAACTTTGGAACTGTGTATTCAATTAAAAAAAAAAAAAAATCAAGGCTCTCCGCCCAGATGTGATCCGTTGCTGAGCGCCCATGATCCCAGAGGCCATCTGACTACTCTCGGCACCAGCAGCTTCTTGCAGAAACACCTCCAGACTGTGAACTAAGCCACGGCCCCCTGCCGCCCCAGGAGGGGAAAGGTTTTTCTCTCTCGGCTTTTCCTTTCCGGTGGGGCGGCGTGGCGACCGCCATCTTATAAGGCCCACTAAACAGAGGTACGAGCTTGCAGTGATACAATTTTTGGCAGAAATTTCTCTGGACTTAGCTACAAAAATACAGAAATCCAGAACCGCGCGGCCACGACCTCATATCTCTTTATTCTCAGCAAGGGAAAACAAATTATCAAATGCTGCCTTTTCAGCAGGTTCGATTTTGGGGGGAAAATTCCAAATAATAGTGAGTTTTATGTTGAAATATTGTATGTAATCAAAGTAAAGAGAAAGTAAAGTGAAAATTATCAGCTACACAGGCGGGGGGGTGGGGGGGTGGGAGGTATACTGGGGTTCTTGGTGGTGGAACATGGGCACTGGTGAAGGGATGGGTGTTTGAGCACTGTATCACTGAGACTTAAGCCTGAAATGTAACTTTTCACATGGTGATTCAATAAAAAATTTAAAAAAAAAATCAAATTAAAATTTTTTAAAAGTTAAAAAAAGAGCTGCACGTGTTAGAGCTAAATCTTAAAAACCCAGAGGACACTATAGGCATAAAATCTTCAAGACTTTGAATTAGGCAATGATTTTGAAAATGCAACAAGCAACATGGTGGGGGACACACACACTTTAAAACACTTTTGTGCTTCAAAGAGTACTATTAGGAAAATGAAGAAACATACTTAGATGTCATGTATTTAATAAGACAAATCTTACAACTTGGACAATAAAAAAGATAAATACTCCAATTTTGCAATGGGTGAGAGATTCAAATAGACATTTTCCCAAAGACACATAAATGGCTAAAACATACAGGAAAAGATGACTGGCTTTCCACTGCGTTTGGAGAAGACAAAATCACAAGTTACTCCATCACCCCCACTGAGACGGTCATAGCTAATAAACACGAGAGGACACAGAGGGTTGGACGCCTCCTACACTGCTGGACAGATGCCTGCTGCTCCGGCCACAGAGGAGAAACAACGCGACTGTTCCTCCAAAGGTCAGAGAAGGCGTCCCCCAGGAGGCATAGCTCACGCCTAGGGTTGTACAAGCGAGGACAGACTTGCGTGTGAAATTCAAGCAGCACCGCCTGTTAATTTATTGTCAAAAGGTTGAAATCACTGAAATACCCACCAACTGCTGAAGGCCAAGTAACGAGGATATCTAATTCCTGACAAAAAAATACTGTCTGGTACTGAAGACCAATGAAACCTCGGTCCTTGCTACAACATGATAAACCTCACAAACGTCATGTGAGGCAAAGGTGGCCAGTCTGAAGACTACGTAGTGTATAGACCACTGACAGGTCGGGACTGTCAGAAGGAGCTGCTGTGAGGTGGGGGGGTGGGGGGTATATGTATATGTGCGCATGTGTGTATGAGAGGAGGGAGAGAGGGAGAGAGAGGGAGAGAAAGAGGAAGAGGGAGAGAGAAGGAGAGGGTGGGGGAGAGAGAGAGAGGGAGAGCGGGGAGGGGAAAGGAGAGAGGGGGGAGGGGGAGAGAGGTGGAGAGAGAGGGAGGAGGGGGAGGGGGGGAGAGAGAGAGAGAGAGAGAACACTCGAGAATGTGTGTGGGTCCACGGCTAGGAATCTGAGGTCACACCTGGCTCTGTGCTCAGGGGCTGCTCCCAGCTGTGTCTGGGAGTCAAGCCCAGTGGTGCTCGGGGAATCATTTACCTCTTTAAAAGTCTCTCTGGCCCTGGGAAGGAAGTGGTTATTTTTTCTATCCGGTGGTGAGAATCTACGCTTTCTCGTCATGAATGTAGGCGAGCATCCTGCATAGGTGGAGCGCGAGTTGTCTGACCAAGGCCGAGTCAGACAGGCCCTCCCCACCCCACTTCCTGTTCTCCGATGCTCCTTCAGAATCACACAGAGCACCAGGTCGGGAGCCAGCAGTCGCGCGCAGCCGCCCTGCAGAGGCTGGCCTGGTCTTACCTGCGTCGATGGCACACGGGTAATGGTAGCGGAAGGAGCAGCCTTTGTTGTAACAGCCCAGCGTGGCGCCTGCCTCCTGGCAGTGGGAACATTTCTGGGAGGAAGGAGGAAGGCAGAGGTCAGCACAGCCTGGTGTCCCGCCCGCAGGGGGAAGGGTCTCGATCACGACACACAGAACTTCCGCAGGCACTTAAGTGGCGGAGGGCCCCCACCAGGGACGCAGCTTTCCTCCCCCCCCCCCCCCATCTGCTGGCCTGGCCGGTCCTGCCCTCATTTCTCACCAATCAGGGCTGCCTCCAGAGCCTGCCTGCCTGTGTGTGCCGGGGAAGGCTGGGGTAGGAGGGGAGAGGGGAGCGAGTAGTGTTATATATAAACCTTGTGGAATTCAAAGCAGAATTGGGTTCTAGTTCTTATGTTTGGAATTTTTTATTTTTATTCTACTGATCCCAAATGCCCAATGTAAGTATATCTCCCTTTTCAGAAAATATGAGTTCCTGTGTGCAAACGGTATTTTTACACACAAATCCTATTTTAAATGCACCAGGAAATCTGCTACAAATTTCTGGCTAAGTGAGGCAGGATTCTGCGGCCGACATGCTCCTTCTTCTCCGGTCAGAGCGCACGCCCCACCCCCACCTCCCTGCGTGGCTGCCGTGAGCAAGCGCCCGTGCCCACCCCCCATCAGCCAGCCAGGATGGAAGGGCACGCTCCCCCTGGCTGCGCCCATCTCAGGGAGCTGGGAGAGGCCCACGCTGTCCCTGGTGCCAGGAGGGGTAGCAGGAAGTGCTCCCGGAGCACTCAGACTGACGGGAGAGAGAGCCCCGATTACTGCCCTCCCAGGAAAAGGGCCAAAGGGCAACCTTCTCCCTACGAGTTCTGAGTTCTGAGTTCTGAGTTCCGTAGGCCTGTAGCAGGGAAGGCCCTGACGGCCCCAGTGGGAGCGAGTCAGGCGGCCCTGGGCGCAGGAGCCACCACAGGGGGGCGCCCCTGAACAGGACTGCCGGGGCTCCTTCGGGCATGTGCAGGAGGCGCCTGAGGAAGGGGGGCTTCAGGTGGGCGCTGACAGCCGTGCTCTGGGCTGGGCGGCGGGGCGCGCCACAGTGCGCCCTCACACCTTTGCCAAGGGAGAAGGTGGCCCCTGGCCCCTGTGCTCCGTCTATTTCTGCCGGAGCCACAGAGCATGTCTGGGACTAAGGGTGCACCCACGGGAACCTCGGGCAGGAGCTGGGTGCCGGGATGACCGAGCGCTGAGCGGTCTCTGCAGATGGTCCCCCGGCTCCAGGTCTGCTACAGGAAGAAGCGTTTCTGAATTAAAATCATCCAGAAATGACTTTGTAACTTGCAGTAAAAATTGTAACTTGTACTTATAATTAAACAAAAAACCCTAAACAAACAATTAAAGAATTGTAATTACGATTAAACAAAACTGTAGTCAAAATAATCTCATGGCTATAGAGAGGAACCAAGCACCAGAGGCACTGCTGAAACCTAAACCCCTCCCCGGGAAACCAGTGCCCACTTCCTGGGGCCCTGCACCCCCTAATGCTTGTCTCCCCACTGCCTCATGCCCAAGGCTGTCCGCTCACGGACATATGTGAGGGCCCGTGCGCTGACTCCACCTGAGAGCAAACACACAGGACACACGACCCACGAGCACCAGCTGCCGTGACACGGTCTCTGCAGACGCCCTGAGAAGGCCCCTGGGGGCCGCCACTCTCACCCCCTCAATCCTCCGTCTCAGAGGCAAAGGGAAAGGACGGGCCCGGAGCCCAGCCATGGCCTTTCTTCTCCCTACAGCCTGACCAGAGAAAGCAGAATCGTTCCTCAGCCAGAAATAGCATCACAGAGCAGCGCTCGCTTCTGCCCGTCGAAAGGTGCAAGGACTGCCGACACCCACCCCAGGGAGACAGACGTGATGGGAGGGCTGGCTGTGCCGAGTCCAGGGACCCTCAGAGTGTGGTCCCTGAAGCGGCAGCATCACTGGGGAATGTGCTGGAAATACAAACCCCAGGGGTTCGGAAAGATGCACCCTCAGAGCAGGAACCCCCCCAATCCAGCCCCGGGCCTGCGGCCTGGCGGCTCTGTTCTCTGGGACGCTGGCCCGGGCACAGCCCGGCGTGTGGGCGCGCCACAAGCAGACGTGCTCTCGCAAACACAGCCACCGAGGAGGCAAGAGCGCATGTGAACCCTCGAGGCAACAGCAACAAGGGGGCGGGAGGACGGAGACAATCCCGCACAGTCCCGGGGCCAGAAGGGTCCCTGTGGCCACTCAGAAACTGGGGCGGGACGGCTTGGCCTGCTCGCAGCTGCAGTTTCCAGGAAGACTTGGCCAGTAAGTGGCAGTTAATGTGTCCCTTCTGGCTCACAGCCTTGCAGTGTCCCCCCCACCCCACAGCAGCCGTGCATGTGACACACAGCAGCCCGTAAGGAGCTGCGGGGAACCAGGTGGCCGCCACAGAAGCCTGTCTTCCATATGCTGTCCTGGCGTCGCGATGTGGGCCCCACTTCTGGAAACAGAGGTGCAGACAGGCCCACTGCCACTGGGGGTGGGGCGGGCGGGGTACCCTCACTGCTGCAAGCCCCCCTCTAGCTGAAGTGAGCCAGAGGGTTCCACTGGCGGAAACCTGCCTGCCACCGGCACCCCCATTTCTTCTGTGCAGATACTAAAGACAAGGGTATTAAAAGACACACACGTACTGGGAAACGAGAAGAGCAAGTGATGCGAGGGAAATACTCCGACAAGACCAAGTTTCTGCCTCGGGCTGCTCACTGAGGGCGGAGGGAAGGAAGTGAGAGGGAGAGAGAACTGGTAAACGAATTCACCAGGGCATGCGAGGGCAGGCGTGAGCGCGAGCATGAAGAATCATGACGGTGAACAGGCCAGTGGGAGCGAGCAAATCCAAGGGACGGGAGAAAGAGAGATGGGAACACGAGGCCGGAGCCTGTGCGAGCTGCAAAGGGACCAACACAGGCACGCTGGGAGAAAGACCGCCCAGGTCTGGGGAAGACGTGAACACACAGAAGCACCGAGAAGCACCGAGAGCCACACAGACGCTGAACCAGCGTCCCTGAGACCAGAGGTGTGGACGTCACGAGCTCCTCTATCCGGCTATCTGCAGTCCGGGACCGGAGACTCGGGGGGCCAGCCAATGGTCACAAGGAATTCTGGCAGGAGGACGGAGACGTGACCCCATCCCCAAAGGGCACCAAGACAGCAGCTCCAAGTCTTACGTCCAAGTCTAAGAAGAAATAAAGACCCCAACAAAAGTGCATGGGGCCCCAAACACACATCCAAGTGCAGTATTGGGGGGGGGGGGCGCTGCAGGAAGCTTTGCAACCGAGGCACATCTGAAAAACACACAACAGCCCAGCGGCGAGCTTCTCAATAACAAACAGTCCACTAACTAAGGGAGGGAGTACAGGCCACTCAAACCACTTCTGGCAGTTCTGCATTTTTTGATGCTATCATCCTGGGCGATGAATGATAAAAGGCATTCTTAGTTCTTTGGCACGGATAAACAACAGGCCAGCCCAACAGGGACGTGGGTCCTTGTATTGGCCATGGCACTAAAGTAGGGGTGTGTGTGTGTGTGTGTGTGTGTGTGTGTTGGGGGTCAAGTCAGAGGCAGTTCCCAATTCCCACATAGTTTAACCCGAACCCCACGCAGGCGCTGAGCTGAGTCCCCACACCCTTCTCTCCCTGAGGACACTCCCTGTGGCAGGCAGGGCAACTTGCCCTGTCACTCAGCCGTGCACGCTGCCCTCGGGTCAGACGATTAGCAGGCGTGGGTGAGGGAGGCGCTGTCCAAGCCGCTGCACACGCTCGGGCACTGACTCGTCCTTCCGCCTCCCTGCACTGAGACCTGCCCGAGCTGCCGGGGGAAGGAGAGTGCCATGAAGACTGCCCTGGCAACCCCAGCTGTGGGCAAGACTGAGCTGGCAGAGCCTGTGAAGGGGGACACGGCGTGCGGCGAGAGCTCTCCCCCGCCGGCCGACACCCCTACGCCCCGCTGCCCAGCAAGCACCGACTCTCCGGCCAAGCTGCAGCACCCCTGCAACTTGGCACCTGAGCTGGTATTTCCAACCTGCTCATTTCGGGTCCTTGCTACCTTTGAGCTCAGAAGGACGGTTCCGATCCGAGGCTCAGCACCCTGACAGACTCAGGAGGAGAGCGGGGCGCTCAGCCCGCCCGGCCAAGCCCTCCGTTCAGAACGGGACCATCGAGCAGCCTCTCAACACCCCCGAGGAAGGCAGCAAGGCTGGCGGCACCCACAGCCTCGGTGGCTCTCACGTCCTTTTCTGTGGCTCCGGGGCTCTCTGGCTTTCTAAGGCGGGGATGCCCGGTCTTGTGTGAATGCTGGGGTGCTGCCAGGACCCACGAAAGACATCCAGGTGATCAGTTCTTATACAAAAGTTAAAAATTCCACATCAGGGGCTGGAGCGATAGCACAGTGGGGAGGGCATTTGCCATGCACTTGGCCAACCCGGGTTCCCTGAGCACCGCCAGGGGTAATTCCTGAGTGCAGAGCCAGGAGTAACCCCTGTGCATCGCTGGGTGTGACCCAAAAAACAAAAAAGAAAAAATGCACATCAGTTTATCCCCTGTAAAATGGGAATGACAAAAGTCCGTGTCACCTTTGAGGATGCCATGTAACGTAACCCCAACGGTGCTTCCTAAGTGGGAGTTTTCCTCCTTTCTTAGGCCTTATAAACTGACACAAAATGTTCCCTGGCTGTTGAACATTAAAATTAGCCAGGACACACACTGAGGGAGGCTGTGAAAGACACACTGAATTTTTTTTTTTTTTTTTTTGCTTTTTGAGTCACACCCGGCAATGCTCAGGGGTTACTCCTGGCTCTGTACTCAGGAATTACTCCTGGTGGTGCTCAGGGGACCATATGGGATGCTGGGAATCAAACCCGGGTCGGCCGCATGCAAAGCAAACGCCCTCCCCGCTGTGCTATCGCTCCAGCCCCTGAATTCTCTCTTGCAGCTGATCTTCTCTTAACAAAAGTGCCCGAAACCCACAGCACCCGCTGTCTGGGCGGCATGCCCGTCTGCCATGTCTGAGAGATCTGTCCAACTGCGGCCCCACCTGGGGTGCTCGGGGACCACGCCTGAGCAGACCCAGGCGGTCTGTGCCAGCGAGCACCCTCGCGGCTGTCCCATCTGCCAGTGTGTGGTGCCCCTTGGCTCCTGGTCAGTCACACGCTCACTCTGCCCTCCTCACGGTGTCCACCACCACATGGCAGCAAGCACTGTGTGCGATGGCGTGAGGACCATGTCCGTGTTGGGAGGAAAATGAACAGAAAGCAGACTACACAAAATCATATGCAAATTAAATGCGCCAGCAGGATGTCAAAGACATGGAAAATGACCCCAGAAAGGCCTGCTGAGCTCCACAGCTAAGCTGAGGGCAAGCGGCCAGGCTGGGCCGTGGGCCACGTCCAGCGGTGCGCGAGGAGGGCTGCCCGCAGAGCCAGGTCTCTCCCCGGCCTCCTTCGGTGACCCCGCTCAGAGGTGAGACCTAGAGCCGCTACTTGCAAACTTTCCTTCTTACTAGAATCATCTAGATAGGAAGGAAAGTCTGAAAGATATGAAGCGGCTCTAGAGGGCTTTGGGAATTCCTAACATCCTTCCAACATTCCAGGCCACAACTGTGACTGCCCTCCCAGCCGGCTCTGGCGGAGACGCCTCCCACCCCACGCCGCGCTGCAGGCGGTACCAGCTGTGTCCTATCCGGAGAGCTGCTCTCTAGAACCATCCACCACTGATTTGCTTCTGGGTCCACAGCTGCCACGTGGGTCTGTGCCCAGCAGGTGGTCCTGCTCCTCCAACACTGGTCACCTGCCCCGGCTCCCATCGAGCCCCCGACAGGAAACACACCTGGCCCAAAGTCCGAGACCCGATGGCCCGCTTTCAGGTATGAGACCTAGTGGAATGGAAGCGCCGTTTCCACTCCGCTCCTCTCCCGCCCAGCCCCTCCCAGGGTGCTTCTCAGGGCCAGGGGTCTGGGCTGTGCTGGGAGGCCCTTGGTCTGATCCTCGGCCCAGTGTGACCCTCAAGCAGTGTGGCCACACCACAACCACTACCAGGATGACCACCAAAGCGGCTCTGATGCATATCCTGAGAACTATCAGCGTCCCCGGGAACCCTTTCCAAAGCACGCTATAAATCTAGAGTGTCTCCGGGCTGAGTCGGCAGGGGGCGGGGGTGGGAGGGCGGCTGGCCTTGGAAATGGAGCCAAGCAGAGGCAGCCTGACCGAGCTGTGAATCAACAGCAGCCGCCCTGCCTGGCGTGCCTCCCACCCCCGGTCTGACCTGCAAGGAACGCCCGCCCTTGGGGGTCCTCCTTTCTGTAGCGCTGTAGCAGTGGGAAGACTCGGGGTGAAGGGTGCCTTCCGACCCACACCCCTTCCTTCCCTCTGCACCTTTGTCTGCCCGGCAGGAGCTGTGCAGAAGGGAGCCTGCGCACCTTCCCCCAGGGCAGCGGCCCGGGGCAGAGGCCCGGGGAAAACCTTCGGTCTGCAGCGCGCTGGGAGAGGACAGCTTCTCTGAGAACAGTCTTTTGTTTTAAAAAATCTCTGCCTGCACGATTTGTAGGCAACAGTTCGCCTCCAGCGCAGGCCGCCCGTGCCCCTTCACCACAGTCTTCAGTTCCCGTGCCTACCCCGCCCCCACGCCCCGCAGCAAGCCTGTCCTGCAGTCTGCAAAAGGGCGACACCAGTCGTGGACAGCTGAAAACCACTGTTCTAGGAGACTATCAGACGCACCTGCTGTTGTTTTGTCAATCCCCAACTACCACTCCAGAGACGACACACGCATGTGCGGCCGTTACGAACCTAGATTTTCAGGACGCAGGTGTGCTAGGACGACAGCCACGGTGCGACGCGAGTGCGCAGGCAACAGGGGTGCATAACGCACGAACAACTTGGTCTAGGAGACAGAAAGAGGGAACTCGGGGACCCCGTGAGAACTGGGCTGGGGTGATGGAGAACACGCCGTGAATGGGCCCAACACGTGCCTCTGCACGCAAGATGCCTGCCCCCGACTCCCGGCCCCGCATGGCCTCTGAGCATGGTCCCCAGGCACTTTGGGTTGTCCCACCGCAAACCAAAACCACAAAAGCAGAAAAGCAGATCCCAGCGGTGCGGCCGTTCCACTCAGCCCCGCTGCTCTCCACCTTCCTCGGGCGCGGGTTTCTCTGCAGGCAAGAGACCTCACAGTCCGGTGTCTTTGATTCTTTGTGGTCTCCGCTTTGATACCCAAATTTTCTTGAGGGGCATGAATTTCAGAAATGCAATATTTCCTCTTCGCTCAATTTTTTCCTTGCAGTCCTACGTGCCAGGCAAAGTGACGGAGGGAGGCATGAAAGGATAGTGTCTGCCTCAGGTACCAAGAGGAGACCCGGGCTTGCAGCAAGGCTGAGACGGAGACAGGGCTTCCCCAAAGGGCTGTGGGCCGGGCTGAGGGGCACCCTGCTTAATTGAAGAGGGTCTTCTGGGGCAGGAGGCCAAGCAAGTCCGAGTTTGAGAACCGCTGACACGGAAACTGGGCGTAAAGTGGAGAAAGGAAGCCAGGACACCGGAAATGAAGCACTCAGGTGTGAGCGGCTGACACCTGAGTGCCTTCAAGAGGCACCGTCAAGAGGGGTGGGGAGCCCACGGAGGGCGCTGGGGGGCAGCAGCTGCTCACTGGTGCTTGGTTAGGGGTGCGAGGGATGAGTCGGGGAAGGGGTGGATGCCAGGTACTTGCCTTGCATACCTGGGTTTGAGCCCAGCAAGCCTTCTGCGCCCCCTCCGCCCACAGGGCAGTCAGGAGTAACCTGCAGCACAGCCGATGTGGCCCCCAAACTAGAAGTAATAAAGAGCGTGGGCGTGTGGAGGGAGGTGGAGATGCCTGCGTTTGAGACACTCTGGAAACCGGCAGGACTTAGGGCTTAGCTTCGTGCCACGGGGTTCCCGAGACCGGTCATGGGTGGTCAGCGCTGTGTGTGGGCAAGGAAGGGCTTGGGGCTAACAGTCCTAAGTAGTGCTTGGGAGCCCCCTCAGCCTCCCTCTCCCCAAAAGCTACTTACTCCAGGACACATCCCAGAGGCCAGAGACACTTCAGGGCCGGAGAGCAGGACCAGGGACTGCCCCGCCCCCACCAGGGAAGCCCAGCAGAGGAGGAGGAAACAGCCTGACTGAAGGCAGACATCAAGGGATCAGCAGAGGGTCCCATCTCAAGAAATGTTTTCTGACAAATGAAGGTAAGTAAAGCTAGAAGACATTAATCAATGCTATTCTGAATTAAACGAACTCTCTAGTGCCCCGAAGTGAGGATTCTACTAGAAATCTTTTTGTAGGAGATGGTTGAGAATGGGCTTTATCAAAGAAAATGATTTCAAGACTGAATCCAAAACTTGCCTGTAGAGTAAAGCCCAGCTAGGAAGCTTCCTTCTGTCCTACTCTGTTGTTCACCCTCCAGTACAGAGCAGCAAGAGCCCAGGGAGGCCAGCGCGGCTGCCTGCCTTCCTGGGATCCAGGGAGGAAGCCTTCTCTTGGCTCCTGCCTCACCCACAGTGGCCTGAGATATAAGGGCCCAAAACTAGAGGGGAGGGAGGGAGAAGGGAGGGGAGAAAGGGGGGACGGAGGAGGAGGAGAGGGAGGGAAGGGGGAAGAGGGAGAGAGGAATGGGCGCAGCCAGAGCTCTGGGGTACAGAAGGGTCAAACTTGGGCCCGGGTCCCAGGCTGTGCTGGCTGGAGGGAGCAGAAGCCCTGGGCACTGCCCTCACCAGCTACTGTTGAGTCACCCCAGCTCAGTTAATTAAAGCCCCAGTCTTCTCACATTCAAATAACACCCAGCTGGGGGCGGTGGGGGGGGCAGGGACTGGAGCATCCTTTAAGAACACCAGTGAAGGCAAAACCCCCAATCAAACCTCGAACAATGAAGGGAATCTTTCTAAGATGCCATCTGGGATGTTCGGAGCCAGCCAGCATGAAAACGGGAGGGAAGTGGCAGCGGCAGCTCCCCTGGTCCGTGTGACAGACAGCCGCTGGCCCGCAGGGCGCCGGGCTTATCTCAAGGCCAGGGAGTGGGCCCGGAGGGTCCGGCTCTCCCCATTCCCCCTCTCCTGGTCTGCTCCAGTCAGGACCTCGCGGCAACACCGCCCTCTACACAGCAACCTGCACGGGGTCTGGCAACCACGACTCCCAAGGGGCACACAAAGCGGAAACCTCTTCCTTCCTCCCATGGAGCTGGCGGGGCCTGGGACGCGGGCGAGTGTGCCCAGCTCTCCCCTTGCGGTCCAACGAAGGGAGGCAACGGCCAGCGTTTCCCCATGAGACGCATTTGCCACTCATCTTCACCCCAACCCCTGGAGGAATATTTGAAGAGCACTAAAACAGGACTTTGGGCGAATTATCTTTCTCCCCTGGGAAAGGATGCACATCAGTCGGCCGCCACACGTCCCTCATTGATTCCCAGCAGGTCCCAATGCTGACTCCGGACAGGCAGCCCCCGGCCTCTGTTCCCTCTGCTCCCCACACGCTTCACGGCCCAGCAGAACAGTAGCGCAACTTCGCTGGAAAACATTCTAATACTTCAGCTAGGGGAGTCGCTGGTTTCGGAAGAAAGGGATCTGTGCCCTTTAAGAAGTTAGAAAGGCGGGGCTGGGAGGCCGGGCGGCTGAAGGCAGTAATTAGCACATTTCCTCTGAAGAGCAGCTGAGAACCTGAGAAAGGGCTGACCCAGCGGGAGTCTGCGGGAGAAGGCGCTGGCGCCCCGCGCCTCGGAGATAAACCCTGCGCTGAGATCTGAGTCACGCAGGGCTCCGTACTAGCTTATTTTTATTTTCCCTTTGCTCACACGATGGATTGGCCTATGAGGGAATGATTACCTTCAGGGCTTTCGGAATCGGAAAAGGCCATCTTTTCCGATAAGAGAAAGGACCCGCCAGCAAAGTGACTTTTCCCCATAACCCTGTTTCTCTCGAGCCCAAGAGCGGGGGGGGGGGGGGGGGGGGAGGGGGTGTTGGGGTGGGTAGGGGTGGCCGGGGGGGATTCGATGCCTCCAGAAAGCTGGTAAAGTAATTATGGAGTCGGAGCCAGGCACTCGCAAGGTGCCATTTTTAGCTGCTGATTGCAGCAGCCGAACTGACAAACCCGGTGCCAGAGGCCTCGCGCACAGGACTCCCCTCCCGTGCAGATCACACGGGCCCCGGGCCATGCCCACATGTGGCTCCGGGGCGCGCCCCCTAGCTCCCAGCCCTTCTTCCTACCTGTCTGGGTTTTATTCTCTCTTGCCTAGATCAGTGGTTTCCCACTGCCAGTTGGGCTGCCGGTTCGCAGAGTGAAAAGGCTGAAAAGCGCCGGCCATGCCCTTCCCTCTGCCTCGTCACCCTCTCATGTCAGCCCCGGCACGCGGAGCTCAAAGCCGCCCGCAGGCCCGGGGAGAGCTCAAAGGGCTGCAGCACAAGCTTTGTTGCAGGATCAATCCCGCGGCCCCTGCCTCTCGGCACCTTGGAGTGCCCCTCCCCCACAAAGTCATTAGGCAAAGTCACCCACTTCCAAGTGTCTGGAGGGTTCGGCCGCCCGGAAGGAAGGGGCAGATTCCACGGGAAGGGCTGTGGGACGCTCCCCCAGCCCTGCCCGCCAGGCTTCAGGGGCCATTAATGAGGTGAGATGGAAGACACCTCACAAGCCACCCTATGCCCACAGCTGCGTCCCGTGACGCCCTCTTCTCGGCGCCTTGCACAGGAGGAAGCACTTATCCCCAAACCCAGGGCAGAGACTGGCACGAGAGCTGGCTGGCGACACCCTGGACTTCAGAGTCTGGGCTGCCGAGGGAAGATGAGCCGGCAGCAGCCCCCCGCCCCACCCCCCTGCTTCTTATCCCCAAAAGTTGAGCTATGGGCTCAATCTACTTTCACAAACATGGAGATGTTTGTTTCAGAAGATTAATCTCAGAGCACAGGACACACCACAGCGGCCTCTGCTCCGACAGAGCCGGGCTTGGGGCACCGTGCTGTGACATGAGGTATAGCGGCCACATTCAGTCTTCCCCTTCCCACTCCCCCGACCAGGACCCCTCCGGCCCCCTGAGAGGCCTGGTCCACAGGTTAGGATAGGAAGTTGCACTGTGAGCGGCTGGCTCTGCGGGCTTTATCATCTCACAAGTCCCCAGGAAGCCGACTCTCAGGGATGCCCGGATGAACGCTGCGCTGGAACCCTGCCAACACTCCCCCTGCACACACCCCCAGTGTCTTCGATCAATCCCAGGGTCTCCTGGGCTCCCCGATATGTGACTATGTGACAAAAGGCGGTGCCATCACAGGGCTCTTCTGCAAATTACAAGCAAGCAACAAACACGCAGAAGATGGGGGCAGCCCCAGCAGCAAAACTGGAAAAAAAAAAATCAATTGTCAAGGTGTTTCCGGTCAGATAGGGAGCGAAAGACAGTGCTGGCTCTGCGGGCAGCCAACCTGGATTCAATCGCAGGCACCCCATATGGTCCCCCCAGCCCTTCCGGAAGTGATCCCTAAGCAGAGAGCTGGGAATAGGACCTGAGTACTGCTGGGTGTGGAAGTAACTAGTACTGTCTGGCAGATGGAGCATGGAGAAGAGTCACTTTCTGAAGTTCTGGACCTGAAATGGAAGACAGCTCTGGAAGACAGCTTAGTGGCACCAAGCTGACCAGAGGACATGAATGAAGTTCTCTTCATTCACGAGGAGTGGGGGTGGATCTGGGAGAATGGACGCTGTCTGGGGCAGAAGCTCTGTGCTTGCTCAAGATTCCCTTGCAGGGGCACATTGTGGGGCGTGACTGAAGCTGGGGGGGTCTGTACAGATCCATGGGAGGCACTGTCAGCTGCTGGATGCTGACAGAAGCCACATGAGGATGCTCAGGGCTGCGGTGGGAGGACATGAGAGCGTCTGGCTCCGAGCAGGGGGCGGTGCTCCCTGGCAGGCTTTCAGGATACGGGTAGCAGCAGCTCAGGAAAGCCACAGGGGGTGGGCTGGGCCAGGGGCCCATTTCTCTTGCCCCTCACTCTTTTTTTTTTGGAGGGGGGGGTCTTTTTTGGGCCAAACTAGAGATGCTCAGAGGTTACTCCTGACTCTGGACTCAAATTACTCCTGGCGGTGCTCGGGGGACCATATGCGATGCCAGGGATGGAACCTGGGCCAGCCATGTGCAAAGCAAACACCCTCCCCACTGGGCTATGGCTCCGGCCCTGCCCCTCACTCTTCAGGTCCCTCATCACCCCTGTACCGGCAGGGCTGAATGCGCCAAGGCAGGTCAAGGCTTGGGCAGGTCAGGCCTCCGAGACCTTCCTCATGTTCCTTGACCACTAGGAGCAGCTTCCTGGAGCTTGGACGGGTCCTTTGTCCTCAGAGCAGAGCTAGACTAAACTCTTGGCTACGCATGGCCGCAAAAACATCCACCAGCAAGTTCTTCCTCTGAATCTGTCCCACTCCCCTCCCCTCCACGTCTCAAAGGCGTCTGGACTAACGTGACACAGCACGTCATGATCCCCACCCAACGGGCACTCCTCTGGGTCTGTGTCTCAAACCCGCAGCATGCTCCACTGGAAGACCCCAGCCTGGACACCGGCTCTCTCTGCCCTGAAACCCACCGCGCTCGCTCCCTCCCCTGCTGCACCTCTGCAATGCCTGATCTAGCTCTGCTCACCTCAGCTCCTGGGGAGCTCCACCTGGCCCCCATCTCAAGAAGCTCCGGGTTCTTGTTCCGTCACATGCTTACTTTAATGACATGGCAGCTTTGTTCCTGGCACCCAGCAGATGCTGATGAGCTACTAGGAAGCGGGGTGTGAACTGGCACTGCCACAGCCACGCAGGGTCTGGCAAACATCACACCAGCAGCCAGGGCAGAGCTCGGTGGAAACACAGGATGGGGGAAACTGATCAAGATACCACCGGGGACTGCTGAGTGGCCGGCACCTGCCGTGATTCCCCGGTGCCATAGCAGGTGTGTATCTAAGGACCGGAACCCCCAGTCACGGCTACAACAGCCCCAACACCAACCAGGGACGGGGGAGATGCTGTTCCATAATGGGACCGGCAAGAGATGAGAGCTGGGTTATTCCGGAACAAGAACTATGGGATGCATGTGGAGGGGGGGCGGCGGGGGCACACGGGGCAGGCTTCGGGGGAGGTGCCTGAGGCCTGAGTGCCCTTGGCCATATGTCATCTCTTCCTCCCTGTCCGAGTGGAGGCTGTGCTCTCAAAGGCCAGTCCCCAATGCTCGTCTCAGGAGGCACCTGCCGAGGCAGAGGCAGGGCTGCACAGGTCTGTGTGAACGCAGGGCCGTGGTGGGGAGCCGGTGCCTCATGGAGCAGCATCTGGACAGCAAAGGAAGATCGGCCAATTTCTCAGCGAAGCTAACTATAAGGCGCACAGAGAAGGGACGGCTACTATGTCTTATTATATTTTAGTATCTCTCCAGAAATTAAGATCTACCCAGTTCTTCCACAAATGATACCCGCCTCTCAGGTGATTCCAGAGAAATACTTTAAGTTTAGGCTTCGGAGGTCCAACTGCCTCCAGCACGTCATGTGCTTCTCTGCCAGCTTCCGGAAGCTGCCTGTTCTGTTCCCCCTCTGTGGGGGAGTGGGGTGAGCTCTGGGGCTGACCCGGCCCCCAGGAATTGCTCTGTGCAGCCAACAGACACGGCAGCAGGTGCTCACAGCGCACGCCAGCCAGACTGGGAGCGCGGGGACACGCTTGATGCCAGAGAATAGGGCGTGTGAGCTGCTGCTCAAATCAACGCGCTACTGACGAGCAAAAGCGGCTAAAATGCATGGTGAGTCGGGGAGAGAGGAGGCATGAGAGTCTGGTGCCAGCAAATAATGTGTCTTTGAGGGGCTGTCCTCTCACCGCATTCATGTATTCTGATTCCTTCCCAGAGTCCTCTGCAGAAACACGCAAAGGGAATCACCTGGCAATTCTCCGGCAGCTTATCGGAAGGAGTGATTAGTCAATGAAACCACCTTTCCAGAAGTTTCTATACAACAAGAAAAACAACTTCGAAGCACACCCAGGGCCTACACCCGAGGCCCACCTGAACCAACAGTTAAGCTTCACGGACAGAGATTCCAGAGTCTGGAACCTCCGGCCTCTCCGTGGGGCCAGTTACAATGAAGATGCCTGCTGTTTGGAGAGCATGCTTTACTAGAAACTTCCACAAACAGCTCTGCCTCATGGAAGAAAGAAAAAGCCTCTCAAGTTAGTGTCACCGCAGCTGGGCCCCACTGCCACTAGAAGGGACCAGAGTCACTTCAGAACAGTGTGCCAGCTCAGAGGGGGGCGTGTGCTCTCGGCAACTACCCACCCTGTTCTCACAGGACACATGACCAGAGAGATGTTGGCTGGCAACACTGCAGAAGAAATGCTGGGGTGGTAGAGCAGGTAGCGCATTCGCCTTGCATGTGGCCAACCCAGGTTAGATCCCTGAGCGCTGCCAGGTGTGGCCAGAAAGAAACAAAAAATGGCCCCCCAATAAACAAATATTGGGGGGCTAGAGTGCAAGCTCTGCCTGCATGAGACAGTTGTGGTCATCCCCTGGGCGCCACCAGGAACAGCTCCCAGGCACGGAGCCAGAAATAGTTCCCGTGTGCTTCCTGCCCAACCCCCTGCCCCTTGCCAATACTGCCAGGGATGGCCCCCAAAACAAAATGAAAACAGAGTAAGAGTCAGCTTAAGTGTAAGGGTCTATCTCTCAATAAAAGTTTAAAAAAAAAAAAAAGTTCTGCTAAGCACCTTTGACCCAAATCACAGGGCTGCCCCTGGCTGACTGCAAACTGAAAAGTAAGTTTAAGCAGAGTTACCCAACTTCACAGAAGCCACACACACCTCCCAGGACTGCCGCCAGCCAGCCCACAACACGCCTGGAATGGGTTGGTGCCACCGAGGAAACTACCAGATCTTCAAGGAAGTTATTTTTAGGCCGAGCAGTCTTGGGTCACTGGCCTATTTATAGCATTCTGAGAGTGCTATCAAAGCCTCATTGACGGGGAACTTCCATACCTCTGAATCTCCAGACGACAGGAGTTATTCACCCAGATAAGAAAAAAATATGCACAGAAAAATGACAGCCAATTAAGCAGAAACATTAAGTTTCCAAGTGCGTGATCAATGAGCATAAAACACTGAAATAGGGATCAATGTCACCAGCATGGGACAAAGAGAGAACACCAGCGGGCTGGAGAGAGCACAGTGCGTGAGGCACTTGCCTTGCACACGGCTGACCCGGGTTCAATCCCTGGCACCCCATATGGTTCCACAAGCACTGCCAGGAGTGATTCCTGAATGCAGAGCCAGGAGAGGAAACCCTGAGCATCACCAGATGTGGCCCCAAAACAAACAACAAACAACCCCCCCCAAGAGACATATCCTAAAAATTTAGAAAGAACACCAGTGAATGGAGGCTGCGGGAGAGCCAGGCCCCGGGGTCTTGGTGATGGTCAGCTCCGTATGGCCCGGTCCAGCTCAACCACAAAGAAGTTAAAGTCTGTCAAAACCTACAAAATGTTCTTACTTTCCGATTTAGCAGTCCAATATCTGAAAAAAAAAATTCCCCATATTCCTTCATGAATAAAAAGGCTTACTGCTGCATAAACTTAGTAAATTAACATAAGGTTTTAATGTTCAACAGGGCAGGAATGGCTGGATAAATTACATTACAGTCACATTAAAACAAAACAAAAAAAGCCAGATTAACACAAAAATCAAAATGATGAAACAGGGAAAAAAAAGCCACAGAGCCTGGTTACTGTGGTGTGACGGTGGTGACAGCGAGTCTGTCTCCTGGCTCCTAAGGGTTGTTTGGAGGCTTAAATGTGATGAGACACTATGAGAAACACACACGCCCCACACCCCGTTAGCAATCAGCATTTCTGGACTATCCTCTCCAGTGAGACAATGAGCAGACATCGTCAAGGAAACCCCCCAACACTATGCAATGGACTGCCAGGACTGTGGCTTCCACGGGTCAATCAGCCTCAGCACAGCCTCATGAACCTGTATCGCTGTATCACTGTCATCCCGTTGTTCATCGATTTGGTGCAGCGGGCGCCAGTAACGTCTCCATTGTGAGACTTGTTACTGTTTTTGGCATATTGAATACGCCACGGGGAGCTTGCCAGGCTCTGCCATGCGGGCGAGATACTCTCGGTAGCTTGCCGGGCTCTCTGAGAGAGGCGGAGGAATCGAACCCGGGTCGGCAGCATGCAAGGCAAACGTCCTACCTGCTGTGCTATTGCTCCAGCCCCCTGAACCTACTTTTCTACAAATATAAGAGCCCTCCCTGCAGGAACTTCACCCGACACCCACCCAGGCCACAGGAGCAAATGCGTGGGCTGCCACCCCACTTCTAGGTCATGGGCCTTTCCGAGGCTTCCATGCCACCTTGAGAGCAGTGTGGTAGGAAGGGCCGGATCGTGCAGTGACCATCGGACCGAGCTCACAGCTGTCTCCTGCACCAGAGTCGTCTCGACCCCCCTGCACACCCCCCCCAACTCCCCCCACACAGGCTCCAATCATGTCATCCTGTACACCAGCTCTCTCTCACTAAAGTATAATCAGGGGTCCCCTACAGCAAAAACCCCACTCTCAGGTAACTTGGGATTGAAAGTCTATCCGTTTCTTATCTACGGAGAAGCTAAATGAAAACCAACCAGTTCTTACAAAAACCACTGTCCTGAAGACCCGCATTATCAGCTGATGCAAACTTGCAGATCAGACTGCCCGGTTTTCCTCTGTCTGCTGTACAGAGGATGTAACTTTTGTTTTTCTTTACTACCTTCCCCCTCTCTTACTGGCATCGTCTGCACTCACCTGAAAATTCAAGCTCTATCCTTCCCTTCCCCTGCAACAACTCAGCCCTTTCTCATTTCTGTCCGCTTAAAAGGCCACCTGCTCCTGTGAGTCCCTTCCCCTACCAGCTCTTCTGGAAAATGCCATGCGGCTGCCCGCCCCCCCCCCCTGCTGCTTTCCCGAGCTTACTGAAGAAACTCACACCTAAGTGTGTAACTCTTACACGCTAGATACTACCAGCAGTCTTGCAATACTTAAGCTGTAAGTTAGAGAAACAGCACATAAACTGGCCGTGGAGGGCAGAGTCTGCGGCCATCAGCAGCCCACTGCATCGGCACACACCTCTAATTTGCAGACTGACGCATGAAAAGCTCACATCAACCTTCTCTCACCGGGTGCAATGGGCCTTCCAGGCTTCGCAGATCCCTGAGCACGGAGCCAGGAATAAGCTCTGAGTATCACTGGGTGAGGCCCAGACCTTCCCCCCGCCACTCAAAAAAAAAAAAAAAAAAAGTCCATCTGGAAGGGGTGCGGTCAGTTGGGGGTGCGCAGACAGGAGACCATCACTTAGGGCACAGCAGGGAGGTATGGTCTAGCAGAACACAGGAGGTCACAGTCACCAGTGCCCTGGCAGCAGCCACAGTGCAAGGCCTTGCCCAGGCCAAGGGGCAGGGAGCTCTGAGACCAAGGCAAGGGAGCAGATGCTAGGCCACCAGTGTGTGACACAATCAGAGACCTGCAACAGAAGGGGATCGGCTCAGCCGCCTCAAGCCTGGAGGGGGAGGACAGTAAAATCCATCTGAATTTTCCGGGTTAGGCAGTTTTCAGAGTCAGGTGGCACTCACGCAGGCACACAGGAGACTCCACAGTATTTTGTTAGGAGAGCATATTTAATGAAACACCAGGTAATAAATCCACAAGCCACAATGGACCTCATGAATCGGGGCAGCCTCGTCTCCCTGTGTGAGGGGCTGGAGGCATGCTTACGAAGCAGACAAAATCTAGCTCAAACGAGACTTGAAGTGACCTTGGGAGACTGAATCACCTCTATCAAATTAAATAAAGGGCAAGTTGCTGTCATTTTAATTTGTTCTTGAGGCACATTAAGGAAACCAGAGCCAGGCAGACGAAGCAGGAAAGGGTCGTACAGCCATCGTGCAACAGCGCTTGGGAAACTACGCTGCTAGAATTGAACCTGGGGCTTTCACATTCAACTCCTCTGAGCCATCTCCCTGGCCCCGGCTTTATTCTGGTATAGGGACCACACTTTGACGCTGGGGGCAGAGGCTTTCTGAGTGGTACTTGAGGCCACCAGGGACAGACCCAGCAATGTTCTGGTGAAGCCATTTGGTACTGGGGGTTGAACTCAGGACTTCACACATGCTGGGATGAGCTTAATAACTTGAGCCACATCCCCGAGACAAGAAACTAATTTCAGAGCAACGTCTGAAATCAGCACACCACTGTCTGAGTGTGCCACTGAAGACGCTAAGTCATCTTTAAATCTGAGGGCCACGGGACGGTATCTCCTGCCCTCTCACCACACTGCCCGGCTTATGAGAATAAAACGTGCAAGTCGACTGACATTACGTTCTACACACGCAGCTAGTATTCTGGTCTTGGCAGAGGACAGCAAACATGCCAGTCTTCCTCGACTATGACAACCCTGCACGAAGCCGAGAACGCATTCAATGAGCTAATCCTGAGAACAGCCCTGCTGGCCTCGCCTGACATGTGCTCTGGGCACGTTGCCCCTACCACTGTCCTCTCGGTGAGGAAAGCCATCTCACACAAAGCCCATCTTACGGAGGAGAATGCTTTTGTGGAGCACTGTCCTGTAAGTGACAATCAAAGTGGCCACACAGGTTCTGCCATTGACACGCAGAGCTGAAGGCAGCCCCGGCCTGAGCATGCCTCGAACACTGAGCGGCTGGGCCAGGGCCGCCCACTTCTCTCTCCTGCCAGAGCTGGTGGTGGGTGGCTCCGGGTCGAGGGTCACTACCAGCATCCCAAGAGTAATACGCCGCACAATGGCACGCTGCCAGCCCAGAAACCAGTGAAAATGAAAGACAGCCTCTACTGAGTACGTGTGGGTTTTAGCACCATCCTCAAGTTAAGCTCATGAAGCAGGAGACCACCCATCTGAAGGAGAAGATAACTGCAAAGCTATACCATGGGATTCATTTCAAGTTGGTCAACTGTGATCTAAAAGCTGTCATTAAAGGACGAGGTAAAATGTGGAGTCCTAACTCTATGGTTGGTTCCCACTCTATGGAAACTGGCAGAGGAACAAAACAACACATTCAGTGCCAGGGACGGGAACCAGGGTCAGCTACATGCAAGGCAAGCCCCTTTCTGCACTCTCGCTCCTGCCCCTGTATCTACCCATCTTTATATGCTTTAACTTTTTGCTTCGTTGGCAAGGGGCAGGGGGAGGCTTGGGGCTTACTCCTGGCAGGCTCAGGGCAGTGCCAGGGATGAAACCCAGGTCTGAGGGGTGCAGGCAAGTGCCCCCCTGCTGTACTAGCCCTCCAGCCCACTACCCTTCAGCTGGAAATGAAGCCTTCCCAATGTTTGTTCCTCTGAGCAATTTGAAGCATTTCCAATTTGAATTTTTCGGGTCAACCTGGGGGTGCTCAGGGGCTGCTCCTGGTCCTGTGCTCAGGGGTCACTCCTGGTGGCGCTTGGGTGACCGTGAGGTGCTGGGGATCAAATCTGGACTCCCACACTCAGCCCACTGAGATAGGGTCCTGATTTTTTAAAATTACTTAAAAAATCCCCAGTCTAAAAGACATCATGTTATTTAAACCATTTAGTCAGTGAAAGGGGGGGGGGAGCTGAAGACTGATTTATCATATTCAGTGCATTTGTTCCAATAATAACATCCCACATTTTATTTTGGGATCAAAGCTGACAAGCAGTAGACTACAGTGTCACTTTCTGAAGACAGGCATTCCTGATGAGCTTGAGAAGCAGGCCTGCTGTTCCCCAGCCTCTCAGGGGTGGGGGAGGGGGCTAAGATTTAGGGAGACCAGGTGGGGGAGGGCTTCTACTTTCGATAAGCAAGGTTTGGCTTGAGACAAAAATCTAGGCATCTATCCTTTGAGCAGAATTGAGTCTGATTACTTGTTACCAATCATTGCTACAGAGTGTTTAAAAATTTACACATTGAAATTACTCTGAGAGTGTAAAAATATTCTATGTTGAAACAGCAGCAGAGTGACAGGGATACACACCAAAAAGTAACAAACAAAACAAACAAATGCAGCAAGTTCTAACTTTCGGTAGAGCCTAAGCAGGCCAGCACCAGGGGCTGGAGGACAATGAAGAAACAGCTGGGGGCTTGAAATGGCTTAAAGAATTCTTTGCTTTAAGGGTCTTCAACATTTTTCTGTCTACAGGACTTGCATTTTGAAATGTCACTGTATCTAAGAAGTAAATTTACTTTAAACTTGGAGTTTGGGAATGACACTGAGGATGGAGAAAGGAAAGAAAAGAGGTTAAAAAAAAAAAAGTGTTGGGGCAGGGAGAGAGCACAGCTTGTAGCACATGTGCCCTGCATGTATGAGGCCTTGAGTCGTGTCCGTGTCCCCCCTCTCCCCCCCCATGACGTAGGCTGATGCCTCCCTGCACCCCCAGCACTGCGGGCTGTGCCTCTGTAAGAAAGAAAGAGGAATGCATGTGTGACGAGAAAGGGAGGGGAGAAGGGCAGGGCAGACTCCTGTGACTGAGCTCCAGCATTCTGTTTAGAACCCCTAAATTTCATATCATCATTCTGACTACAATTTGTGAGTAGTTCCAAATACCATTACATACGCAACAAAAAAATAAGTGTTTTGGAAGCAAAAAAAAGGACAATAAAAAAGGTTCCAAGAATGCTATTCAGATAAATATAATCTATATTAACTATAACTCAGTCATCTGAATTCATCAAGTATGAGTTTAAATACTAAGTCACGCCCAAAATGCTCATTTGATTTAAATATGGCCAACTGAATGTGTATTGACACATTTGCTCTCCCTTTCCACAAAAATAAAGGTACAAGTTTCTAAGACAAATCCATGAAGCTGTCTCAGGAGAGGCGGTAACGTGCAAGAGTCAGCCACATTCTGGAAGCTGAAAGAACAGAGCAAGTGGCCCGAAGGGGGAAGAAAAGAATGAAAGCAGTCGGGAGCCAGTGGAGTGTCAGCTACCTGGCAGAGCCCGGGAAGACAGCGCATCAAGCATCTGCGACAGGGTGGAGGGTGTACCAGACAGAACAGGAGACCAGAGCGACAGTGCCAACTTGACTCGGCGACCCCCACCATCACCATCCCACTGTGCATCTAGAAGAAAATGCTCTCAGAAAAATAGAACAGATATAAAGATAAACAGAAGATTAAATGATAAAGTTAAAGGGTGTGAAAGGATTAGAAAAGGAGAGCGCGCTAAATCCAAAGCATCACTCCAGGAGACACAACGCCTGGCGCTCCAGGAAGCAGGGACAGAGGGAACACAGGGAAGGCACAACACGACCCACCGGAAGAGCCTGAACGGGAGAGGCGTGCTCACCGTGGAAGGTCTCTGTGCAGCCAGCAGGACGGTGGAGAGACATCACCTCCAGACAGACCGTTTTAAGATTTCAGAACCCTGGAACTCAGACCCTCTAACACACAGAGGAAGAAAATACACCAAGGGAGGAAATCCACAACTGCCTGAGTTCTCTCCCACCTAATCCTGGGACACACCAGAGGAGAGTCAGGAACAATGACTCTAAGACGGGAAAAGTACTTGAAATCAAGAATTTTAAACACAAACAACGGCCAATGAAACTTGACAGCAATAGACAAGTCCAGACAAAAAAGATCTTTGCCTATCCACCTCCCGACTCCCTCTCTGGGAAACTAGTGCAGGATGGCCCTGTCCTGAATGAGGGGCCACACAGAGAGGGTGAGACCTCCAGGCTGCAGAAAACATCATGTGAACATGACCCCAATTTGAAACAGACCAAAAGAATAAATACCCTGACCGGGAAGTATGGCTACAAAAGATACAGTTCCAGAAAACAGATACTAATAATTCCAGAGAGAGAGAGAAAAAGCTTTAGGAGAAAAAATATACAGCCTTAAGTGGGGGCTGGAGAGAGCACAAGGAAGGCACTTGCTGTGCATGTGGCCAACTCACGTAGCCTCTCCTGGCCTCTCCTAAGGTCCCCCGAGACCCGCCAGAAGTGATCCCTGAGCAGAGAGCCAGCAATAAACCCTAAGAACTGCCAGGTGTGGCCCCTAAACAAACCAAAAACCAAACAGAAATCTAACTATAAATATAACTAAATATACTTCATAAACTCTCTAAGTTATAAGATGTTGGAAATTTTTTTTTTTTAAATCACTAAACAACAAAGCGCACAAAATATTATCTAGGAAGAGCAGAAGAATCAGGATTGAGGAGGATGGGCTAGGAACTTTGTCTTAATGCTCTGTCTCACACCTTCATAGCTCTACAACCCACAAACATGTAGTATAGATAAAAGGAAGTCAAATTGTCCAATTTCATTTTCCACTCATCACTGGGGCCTTAGGGCTTGGATTCGGAGGAATGACCAAACATGAGACACTCGTGAAGAAAAGGGTAACCGGAACCAGAATGAAACGGTACCGAGAGCAGGCAGCTGGGAGGCTGCGGGTACTCACCATCTCTCTGGCTATTTCCAGCGCTTCCTGCAGGCCATACAGCCTGCCACAGACCAGGTAGATTCCATTGGCCCAGAGAATACAACCCTCGTGGACCCAAAATTCATTGCTGTCAAGAGGTAGTTCAGGAATTTGTAACTCCAGCTCGGGGCCGCCTTCTGAAGTCGAGGGCATGGGGGGCTTTGAGTCTGAAACAGTCTTCTCGCTGCTGCCCTCGGCAGATGCTTTTTTACAAGGAAGGCCCCGGGACAGGGACCGAGGGCCTCCGGAACAGTCTTCGGAGCGATGTCGCCGCTTAAACCTGGGGTGGGCTGCCAGGCTCCTCTGCTCCTTCTGCTCCTTCTGCTCTTCCTCCTCCTCAGTGTCCGTCTTGGAGCCATTCGAAGCGCTTTTGTGCCGTACCTTAACTTTGCTCTGCATTTCTGTGGCCCTCTTGGGAGGCGGGTTCTTCGGGAGAGTGGCTGCATAATCTTGGGGGTAGAAGGGTCCAAAGAGGTCGCCCATGTTCCGGTAGCTGGCCCACTTGCCACACAGACAGCACACCAGGTGTCCCATGACAGAAGACTCTGTCACGACAGGTCCCTGCAGCATAAAGGAGGAGGCCGGGAGCGCCTTGCTCTCGGCGCTGCTGGGAGGAGGGGTGAGCGACCTCTGCCCCTTCCGACCCCTCACCAATTTGGTCTGTTCTTCTTCCTCAGCGTTGATGATTGTACAAACGGCTCCAAGTTCACACTTATTTACTACATGGATATACGGGAAAAAAGACTTGTTCTTGGCATCGGTTTTATCCAACGGCTGGGTGGCGTACTTCAGTTTGATCTCGGGTTCTTGGGGTTCTACGATGGGAACTGCTTGTTTGGTTTTCCGCTTCCTGGGCTGCGCCCCAGGCTTCCTTCGCTCCCTCCTTTGCCTCTGCTTTTTTGGCTTGGGCTCTCCATCTGCAGAACCTTCTGGTATCTGAGGGGGCTGAGGGGGAGGAGGTGGCGGCTGCTGCTGCTGCTGCTGCTTCTTCTGCTTGTTCACGCTCCCGATGGGCCGCCCCTTCTTCTTTCCCGAGGGGAAATATCCCTTCGGGGGGAAGCCCTCCTGTTTGGGGGAAATTGTCACCGTATCGCTCTCCTTCTCTTCGGCCTTGGAGCTCGCCTCAGTGGCCAGCACGCCCGCCGGAGTTACATTCTTTGAGTCAGGGAAGATTAAAGGTGCCGTCCCAGCCAGGGAGCCATCTGGTCTCCCCTGGTTACTCCCAGGCTTCTGTGAGGTTGCAGTTGTCACGGCTCCAGGGGGCTCCTTCCCCACAGTAACCGTTTCCGGGAGGGTCTCGGTTTTCACTTGGTTGTCCCCGCTACCGCGCCACTCCTCTGAAGACCTCGCCAGAGGTTTTTCCACGTTCAGCTCTTGACTTGCTGGACAGCCCAGGTCCGATGTCACCTCTCCCTTCCTTTTCTCCATCTCGGCCTCCTGGGCGGCAACACTGCCACCTTCGGGCGGGCCGCTCTTCAGAGACAGTATGTCGTCGAGAGTGACGGCGTCCGCCCCGGCCTCGGCACTGTTCGAGGAGGCACTTCTCCGGATGTTGGGAGACGTGATCTTCTGCACGATAGCTTCCAGTTTCAGTCCTCGGCCTTTCCGTGGGGGCAGGATTTTGGTCTTGGCAGGGCTGGTGAGGGTAACGGCAGGGCAGTTTCTACTGTCTGGGCTGGGGAGGTCCTTGGCGGATTCTCTCTTCGCAACAGATCTGAGGTCCTGACTGTGGGAAAGGTGGGCGTAGGAATTGAACGCCTTCTCGGCGCCTTCTTTGGAGGGGTGGAGGAGGCGCCCTCTGTCCTCAGTGTTGGTGTTCTTCACGTCCTGGGACTGTCTCTTGCTGGGAATGGGGGAGATGAAAGATCGGACGCGCCTCCTCATGATTAAAGGGTTCTGGGAAGAATGGTCCTCTTGGCCCGGCAGTCTCAGCATGACGTTGCTAGCCTTGGATGCCTGCGCGGACTCAGCCAGCCCGTGCCCGTCGCTCTCGTGGGGGGGCCCGTACCTCTTCTGGTTGCTCATCCCGGGCGGGCCACTGCTTTTGGCCGGAGCAGTTTGCCGAGAAAGATCCCAGCAGGATTCCTGCTGTAGCTTCTGGGCGCTGTGCTTCAAGTCAAGGCCTTTGTTAGACAGACCGTCGCTAGACATGAGGCAGCGGCCCCCTTCCTGCCCGCTGGGGTCATGGTACGTCCCCATGGGTGGGCCGTACATCATCCCGTCTTTATCGTTCTTCAGAGGGCTCCGGACTCGGTCGAGAAACTGCTGCTGCCTAGGGCTCTTGCGTGGCGCCTCCTGCCTGTGCTGGGCGGCGAGGACGCCCTGGGCAGAGCTGCTGCCCCAGTCCTTATACTCCTCCTGCTGCTGCTGGTACATCTGCCTCTTGTAATGGAGCTGTGAGTTCAAGCTCGCGCCGGGGTCCCCGTAAGCGTGAGCCCGAGCGTTGGCGTGGTAGGCGGAGGCCAAGCTCTCCGAGTTGGGCGCAAAGGGAGCGTGTAAGGAACTCCGGTTGGCCCGCTCGGAGAAGGTCATGTGTGGGTTCATGTGGTGCGGGTCTCCCCCGGGGCCTCTGCTCCTGCCAGGGGACAGTTTCAACTTTTCGGAAAAGTCGTGATACTGAGAAGGGGACCGACCCCTCATGCCCTCTCGGCCAACTCGACCGGGGACCCGCCGCATGGGCATGGGTCTGCTGTCTTGGGGGCCATAGTCGGAAAGGGCATCGTGGGTGGCTGCTCCGGGGCCAGCGCCACCCCGGTAGGACTCGTGCTTGATGCTGGCAGGGTGGCAGTGGTCTCCGGATTTCTTGTTGTTGAAACTCGCTTGGGATTTGGACTGCTCAAAGTCCTCCTCTTTTATCTGCCCGCTCTGAGCCTTCAGCTTTGTTTCCATGGTTACCAACCCACCTGGAAGAATGACTGACTGACTTAAACTCGGATTGAGACGTTCATTCCTTCCCATTCTGGTGTCAGCACCCATGTGTCCCAGGGAGTGAGCCCCCGGGTCCCTGACAATCTGTCTGAGTGGAGATATATCACAGATCACTGATCGCCTCTCTGAGAGGGAACCCCCAGGCTCGTGGGCGGAAGACTGGGACTCTATCTCGAACTTCCTGGGGATGGGATAGTCAGCCAGGTTGATCTGCTTCATATCAGGAGCTGAGCTGCTCGACTTCCTTTCCCAGGGGCCCCAGTGGGGGTTTTCTAATAAGGACCCGATGCTTTTGTTCAAAAGGCCCCTGCTAGCTAATTCATTGGTTTGACTAACTAAGACATTAGGCCTCGAGGCACCGTCTAGGCCCCCAGCCATGCCCTGATGCTCCTGAGTACTCCTGGAGTATCTCCTGTCGGGGTGGTGGTGGTACCCCTGGAGCACTTCCTGCAGGAGGCTGGGGAACTTCTCGTTTCTACTTTTCCGCTCCCCGTGCCCAGCGAAGTCCCCCTTATCTTGTCCGGTGGGATACTGAGGGAAGCCACTGACATTTCTCGGCATGCCAGACCCAAAAGTGTCTTTGTAACTGTAACGCAGGCTTCCAGGAGATTTGCTGGGCTCGGTTCGACCTATGAAGCCAGGGCCCACGGCAGGGTGCCCGCCCTGGCCATTGCCCTCCCCGTTGTGGTTGGAGTTACTGTCTCCGTTCTTGCTTCCTTTGCTCCCCGTGGCTGCAGGCTCCGGCTGCGCAGCCGCTGTGTGGCCGGTTTCTTTGGCCGCGCCAGTGCTGGGGGGCCTCTGGGCGACCGCGGGATCGTCATCTTGAGAGCCTTTATCCTGGCCACCAGGCTTTTCTGGCCGACTTGTCATAGCTTCTCGGGAGACAATGACCCCGACTGACTTCTCGTTGACTTTTGGATTGCCCTCAGAGGACGACGGCGTGTCCTTAGCACCTGGGGAGGCAGCCTCTTCCCTGGCTGCAGGGCTGCCACTGAGCCGGGGGGCTTCATTCTGAGCCCCCTGCGCTGGCGAAGAGCCAGCTTTCTCAGAGGTGCCACCCTTGTAGGTGGTGTCGGAGCTGGTGCTCTGGCCACTCAGCTGCCGCACTCTCTCGCCTTGATCCTCCGAGCTGCTGGAGCAGCCGCCGTCCAGTGACTCTGCCATTGGGGACTTAAGCTGCTCCCCGGGCTGCGAGGAGCCTTCGGAGTTGGTGCAGCTGTCCTTCTTGGAAGAAGAGGAGGGCCTCTTGGAGGTCTTCTTCTGCGGGGTCAGGGCGTCGGAGAGCAGCATGTGCTGGACGGTATTGGGAAGATTGGCCACCTGTGTACTCAGAGCACTCAAACTACTCAACCCGGGGTCTGTCAGTCGCTTTTCCGACACCCCTTCCAGTCCAAACCCTTTGAAGCCCGAAGCATGAGAATTAGGACTGGGCATCACGGACGGGGTGGGGCTGAGCTGCGGCATCAGCTGTAGGATTCTGTTTCTGGAGCCCATGGGCACACTGCCTTGCCCACACTGCAGGTTCTCCCCGCTCTGCATCAGAGGAGAAGGGGTAGAGCTGCAGCTGGGAGACTGGACCACAGAGGCGGCTGGGGAAGGGTTGGAGATGGGGCTGAAGTTCTGGTGAAACTGCATGGGTGACCTCACCGGCACCTCGGGCTGGTTGTACTGGCCCACCTGGCTCTGCAGGGGGAGCTTGGTGGCAGCATTGGAATACTGCATCACATGCTGCGGGGGGTGCTGCTGCTGCTGCTGCTGCTGCTGCTGTTGCTGCTGCTGCTGCTGCTGCTGCTGCTGCTGCTGCTGCTGTTGCTGCTGCTGCTGCTGCTGTTGTTGTTGTTGCTGCTGCTGCTGCTGCTGCTGGCCCTGCTGGGTCCCTTGTGGAATCTTTGCTTGCTCGAAATTTTTCATCGACGGCGGCTGGTAGCTGTAATTGGACTGGGTCCCGTAGGCCTGGGCATTGGAGCCCACGTTATGGCCTTCATACTGGGATCCAGCATTGACGCTGTAACTGCCGTCGTAGCTCTGCCCGGACTGGCTAAAGCGCTGTGGGGAAGGGAAGGAGGAAGAGGAGGAGGAGGCGGCGGCAGAAGACTGGTAGTGCTGGGCAAACTGACCCACTCTTAACTGGTAGCCAGCGGCAGAGGAGGGCAGAGTGGACGGCCGCTGCATCGGCTGCAGATGCGAGGAGCCGGACGCAGGCTGGCCAGTGGCTTGCGGCAGAGGCTGATGGGACTGGTAAAGCTGTTGTCTCAGCTGCTGCACTTGCTGCTGCTGGCCGGACGCCTGCTGCTGGTACTGAGCGCTCCCCGGGGAGAAAGGCCCCGTGTAATCCTGCTGATAATGAGACACACCACCCAGGGCAGAGTGCTGGGCCTGAAACTGGCCCACGTGACCTTCGCTCCCGTACTGATTGCCAAAACTGCTTCCCTGGGGAGGTCCGTAGCTCTGCACAGGCCCTGAAGGCCTTCGCTGCGGAGGCTGCGGGGTTCCAGAGGCCACGGGGTCTTTGCTGCCTGCCATGTAGTAAAAGTCCCCGGGCTCTTTCCGGAAGCCCTGGTAGCCTTGGTGGCCAGATGTCTCACTCGCCATCGCGGCTGCAGCGGCTGCTGTTCCTCGCCGTCCACCACCACCACCGCTGCTGCCACTGCCTCCACTGCCACCGCCTGCACCCCCAAAATTCTGGAACATCTGGGCCTGCCGAGGGCTGAACTCCTCTACCCGGGATGAGCTGTGTGCCTCCTGCGGGTAGCTCTGCTGGTTTCCGTGGTAGCTGCTCTGCTCCCGGAAGGACTGCATGCTGTTCAGCAGCACGGCGGCAGGCCAACAGCCCTCCTGGAAACGAAGAAAAGAGAGAATGATGAGCCACGTGGCTCCAGAGTATAAACCAGACCCCGGCGGCACAACAGAGAGGGCGCGGTATTCCGCTATCCGGGTGGATATGGTCACTCTGCAGCCTCTCTCCTGTTAATTCTTATCCTATCCATTTCTAAAAATGCAAATAAGCGAGAGAAATGGATTGGTGAGTGAGGCCCGAGCCCGTGGCAGTGTGAGGAGAAATACTCTGGCTAATTAAGTACACATCCAGTATAGCAAAAACCTCACTATTGGATAAGTGAGTGCCCCCAAATTAGCCACACCCCTGCCCCCTTCAACTAGATTTTAAAATGGGATGGCTGGGGGCTGGAGCAACAGCACAGCGGGTTGGGCGTTTGCCTTGCACGCGGCTAACCCAGGTTCAATTCCCAGCATCCCATATGGTCCCCTGAGCACCGCCAGGAGTAATTCCTGAGTGCAGAACCAGGAGTAACCCCTGTGCATTGCCGGGTGTGACCCAAAAAGCAAAAAAAAAAAAAAAGGGGGGGGATGGCTGTTACTGCCAATAAAAAACAGTCATTTAAAAACAAGTCTTTGGCAGCGGGGGGGGAGGGGCAGGAGGCGGGGGAGGCACAGGTGATAGGTAGGGCGTTTGCCTTGCACACAGGCAATCCATGTCTGATCCTTGACATCCCATATGATCCTCTGAGCCTGCAAAAGGTAATTTCTGAGTCAAGAGAGTAAGGGAGTAAACTCTCAGTATTGTCCGGTATGGCCCCCAAACAAAACAAAAAGTTTTCAGGGGCTGGAGAAAACAGTACAGCAGGTAGGGCACTTGCCTTGCACATGGCAGACAGGGGTTCAATCCCCAGTATCCCACATGGTCCCCAGAGCCCACCAGAAGTGACCATGAGCACAGACCCAGAAGTAAGCCCCGAGCACGGCCACCCCTCCCAAATAAAGGATTCCTCAAAAAAAGTCTTCAAGTTCCGGTGCAGGAGGAGTGAGCAAGTACATGTCACGCATTAGACTGATCGTGGAGTTGAGCCTGGAACGATGAAGCACTTTCCCCTCCAGCCTGGCTGAGAAGCAAAGCTGTCCGAGAACAGAAGGGAACCCCTTAGCCTGGCCGAAGCGTGTTACTGCGAGCCTACAGTGATGAGTTCAGGCCCCGGGCTGCTCAATGCCAATCAGTGTAAATTCCTGCAGACACTCACTCAGTACTGTACTATCACGATTCCGTCCAAGGCTTCCTTCTCACCACTCACTCCGAAGAACTGGGCAGTATAAGGAAGAGCGCCACTGACCAGTCAAAGATTACTTTTGAAGGTTTATAAGAACTAAGACCTTCAACCCCCAACGAGATTATCTTGGTTTTGTTTTTTGGTGTTTTGAACTGATCCAGGATTTGACCAAGTTATCACTAGCCAGTATTATGAAAAAAGGGAATCTAATAGGTCACTTTGGAGGACTGCAAAGGATATGAGGAAAATAATTTACTAAACCAAACACTCAGGGGATTGGAGCAATAGTACAGCAGGTAGGGAACTTTGCCTTGCACAAGGCTGACCTGGGTTTGATCCCCGGTACCCTACATGATCCCCTTCACACTGCCAGGAGTAATTTCTAAGTGCAGAGTCAGGTGTAAACCCCTGAGCATGGCCAGGTGTGGCCCCAAAACCAAAACTAAGTAAAAACCAAGCACCTGGGTTCCTCCCAAAGTCACCACATATTCTGCTAATAGTAATGAACAGAATGTAATGCTCCTCTAAAACCAAGAGGAATTTTATTTTTTCTAGTCTGTCTTTTTCTGAGCCAAATGAATTAAGACAAAGCCAAATGATTTTAGTATCAAATATTGGGGCGTGAGGTGGGTTTGGTTCTCCCAGGCAGTGTTCAAGGGGCCTGGGGCCTGAGATCAGCAGACCCGCCAGTGCTTCAGTGCTAGAGCTTTGCTCTGGGCCCTGGGGTACCCCACCAGGGCACAAACACCGTGAGAGCTGGGCGGCATGTGGAGCTGTGGTCTGAACATGGTCCTGGTATACGCGAAGTATGTAGCCCGACTGCTGAGCTGGCTCCCTGACCCCAACATCAAGTATTTTAAAGAGTGATTATGAAACAAACACAGGCCAGGATGAGCTGCTGAAAGAGTTTCCAACCAGGGCTTATTATACAGCTACTTTTTTGGTTCCCTACTACAGGGAGTTGAAAAGAAAATTGCTGACAGTCAAGTCAATACTTTTAAAGGAAAATTTGCTTTTAGTTTTAGGTTTTTGTTTCATTTTTTTGTTTGTTTTTTTTTGGGGGGGGAGGGGACACTTGGCAGTGCTCAGGGTTGACTCCTGGCAGGCTAGAGTGACCATACTGGATGCCAGGAATTGAACCTGGGTCCACCAGCTGCAAGGCAAGCACCCTACCTGCTGTACTATCACCCTGGCCCTAAAAGGTAAGTTTGTATTCTCTATCTCCAAGTCTTACACCACCCCAGGAGGCCCACTTCCTCCTGACAGCCTGCCCTACCCTCTAACCTCCGAACCTGGAACGGCCAGTGGCATTTCCAGAGGAACCACCACACCTGGGCTGCCCTTTCTCCACAGCAAGAGAAAGGCTGCTAGATTAGGAGGGTCTTCCCTGGCCATCCCATTAATAATGGAAAACTGCTAACTCTGCAGCCTCACCCAGAGTCTCCACAGCGCCCCCTGCCTTACCAACCTGCCTCCCCCAGTCACACACATGCCACTTACATACTGACTCTCCCCCACTAGCTGTAGCCTTCAGTGGGCAGAAACTGTTCCTTGGGGTTAGCCTGGAACAATGAAGCACTTTCCCCTCCAGCCTTTCAGGCTGGAACCAGTAAATGGCGTGGGAACTAGACCTCAGAGAATGACAAAAACACATGTCGGCCAGAGAGAGTTCATTACCAACAGACTACATACATGCCTAGCGTGCAGGACACCTGGAATCCATCCCTGGTACCACACCTTCCCGAGTATCACCAGGTATATCCAAAACCAAACCTCTGTCCATGCAGAGATGGGGGTGTAATGCTGAGGTGCTGCCCGTACCCAGTCACACAAGACCCGGAGACTTCAGACTGTTCCATGGGCGGATCATGGCTCAAGGGTCAGTGCCTCTCAGGAGTCCGGCTCACTTCTGGAAAGAGCTTAACTAGGGTCTCTGCTTCTGATAAATGCCACCTTTTTTTTGGGGGGGAGGGTCACACCCGGTGATGCTCAAGGGTTACTCCTGGCGGTGCTCAGGGGACCATATGGGATGCCGGAAATCGAACCCAGGTCGGCCATGTGCAAGGCAAGCGCCCTACCCACTGTGCTATTGCTCCAGCCCCATGATAAACGCCATCTTTAAATGAACACAAGGCATCCTCTTCCGGAGGCCTCCGCGGCACACTGCTCCGTGTTTCCGTGACCTGCTGAAACCCCATCACACCCCAGCGGCACTTCCCAGCCAAGGGAGCCCAAACAATTCACTGAGCTGCGGGGCCTGGCCGTCTGCCTCAGGCCACAGCCCTCCCACACAGCCAGGGGGATCAAGGGCCAGGGACTGGCGCGGCTTGTTCTGTCACAGTTCAGCCGTCCAAGTGTGCAGCCACCAACATGACGTTGCGTGTGTCCTTTCTCAACCTCCACCTCAGCTGCTCCCACCCGTTTCACTGAGCTGAAGAGGACTCTGCCCACAAGCTCTGCTTCTGCTAATGGGGCGCTCCCAGCGCCACACGCCAGCGGCCCTATCCTATGCGGAAAATAAGGGGCTACACAGGTTACGCCGAGCACAGACTAAATGCAGCAGTTTAATTAAAAGCTTCCTCAAAAAGACCATTTCTCCGTAAGAAATAGTTTACAGTGTTGCTTAATTAGCCCTCTGTAAATAAAAGGAGGCTTCTGAAAAATCTGGTATAAACAATGTTGCTACTTGCTCTCAATTTTTCCCAAACAGGAGCTCAGGAGAGCTGAAGGTCACCTGAGCCGCAGCGCCTGAACCTGTCCTATCAGATAGTGCTTGTCCTGAGAGAGACCGACACGGGTTCAAGCCCCAGCACTGCATGTGGTCCCCAGAGCACGGCCAGGAGAGACCTTGAGCAGAGCCAGTGTAAGCCCTGAGCACCGCTGAGTGTGCCACTTTACACAGAAGGAAAAACGAGTTGGATAGGAGTCTACGCAGGCCTACTCCCGGCGTCTCGGAAGCCCTGCTGACCCTTCTCCCAACAACTCATGGGTTCTGATTCACTGGCCAGAAGAACAGAAGTCCCCTCCCCCGCCCGTACACAAACATCCTAAATAAACCAAATTCAATATTCTAAGTAAATGATTACCAGAAAGTCGGTGCAAGTTCATCTTTTTTAGGAGTTCTAAGGAAAGCAAGTAGGAAAGCCAGGTACCCCAGCACTTCAAAGAATACACGGAGTAGTATATGGGGCACTGCCATCAGCGTAGGAAACAGGCTAATAACAAAGATCACTCCAATAGGGGCTGGAGCGATAGCACAGGGGGTGGGGCGTTTGCCTTGCACGCGGCCAACCCGGGTTCTAATCCCAGCATATGGTCCCCTGAGCACCGCCAGGGGTAATTCCTGAGTTCAGAGCCAGGAGTAACCCCTGTGCATCGCCGGGTGTGACCCAAAAAAAAACAAAAAAATCACTCCAATACTGCCATTTAAGACAACTCAAAGTATCCTCATCATCAGTCCGAAGCATGTGATTAATAATGAGAAACGCCTGAATTTTCTCGTCCCACAAACCTCCCATTTCAACTTCCTTTCCGTCCCCTGCCCTTTGCCGCTCTCCTAGCTTCCTCAGTGGTTGGAGTGTTAAGGCGGTACCAGCAAGAACCAGAGCATTGGGCTTCCATGTCCCTGAGTCTATGGAAGAGGGCACCAGAGCGCAGCCTCCACTACCCTCCTGTGCTCCAAAGGAGACTGACATTCCCCTTCTTCCTCCGTGGCCAGCACCCCCCACTCTCTGATCTGTTCTCTGTTCTTCGAAAAGTCACAAAGTTCTCCAAACTGTTTCCAACACAGTTTCTGCCTTCTTTTCGAGTAACTCTCCTTTTCCAAGTTTAATCACAATGTTCTGCTCATTCTTACTTACCTTAAAAAACACCGCTTCTAAGTTACAGCCCTCTGCAGCAGCCAGCTGCCTGCAGCCTTTCTCATGCATTCCTGTCCCACCTGTGCCAGGAGGGGGGCGGTATATTCTAGGGGCTGTCAAAAGGCCCCAAAGCTAGCGGAGAGATAGTAGAGCAGGTAGGGCACTTGCCTTGCAAGTATCTGACCCCATTCGATCCCCAGCACCCCATATGGTCCCCGAAGCACCCCCAGGAGTGATTCCTGAGTGCAGAGCCAGGAGGAACCTCCCGAGCACTACCAGGTGTGGTCCCAAAACAAAAACAAACAGAAAATGGCTCCAAAGGACCTTCTAGCTTCAAAGACTGGTTGGCTGGGAAAAGGAGGAAAGCAAGGAGGAATTTTCTCTCCGGTTTCCACCCTGCAGTCCCTGAGGCTGGCTGAGACAAGCCACCAACCGCTTCTGCCCCAGGAACTGCAGGGGCCTCTTCCCTTCCAGGCCGAAGGCTAGTAACAGCTGCTACTGCCAGCTCGAGATGCCGTTTCTCCCGTCTGCTTCATCTTTGCAAATGGTCCCTCACCATCACCCTCTAAGTTCTCCTCTGCAGATCACATGCTGGGAACAGGGCTAGCGTTGGACAGAAAAGCACGAGAGAGATTTGGAAGACGGAAGAAAAGGAGCAGCTGACCCTGGCGGTAGCTGCATTGGACACAGCTTCCCGGCAGCTGACCTTCATGGTGCGGAGGGGGCACCACTCGCTGAGGGGCTCAGGATCCTGCGACCGTCAGGAGCACCAGCCCTGACTTCCCAGACCCACTCCTTCCAATGGTTGGGTAAATCCTTATTTCTTTCAGCAAAACCTTTCAGAGCTGGAAGAGAAAGCTTTCCTTTTCCTGAATGAACCCTGAACGATACAATTAAATGCTCCTCCAATTACACAGTGTGAATGTGCCATCTGTTTCCTACCAGGACCCTGACTAATAGAGTTCTCCCTCTCATTCCCAGGATTTCAGAGCAGAATATCATCACTTGGGGAGTGAGAGACTTCTATTTCATGCAATATGGCATACCAGAGGGACTCAAAATCCTCCCTCTACAAAACACCTAGAAATGTCAGACAAAACGCACAGCCAAGCTGCAGGGAAGTAATAAATGCCCAGGGCTCCAAACTGAAGGGAATGCCAAAACTAAGCCCCAGCGCCGGGTACTGGGCTCTGACCAGGGGGTGAGAGGATGCTGCAGGACTATGCAACCATCTGGCAATGACTGGAGCCTCCAGTCTTCGGGAGGCAGCCACTGAGCAGAGCCACTCCTGGCCACAGTGATTTCTATAAGAACTGGAGAATTTAAAATATAGAGCCAGGGAGGCAGCTCAAGACTGCAGTAGGCGCTTCGCATGCAGGAGCCCCAGGTGTAGCCCAAAAAGCCAAACCAAAAAAAAAAAATCTAATCATTGTGCATAATCTCTATACTCCTCTCTCACGACTAAGGAGTGACTAAATTAATCTTCAGTGACAAAAACCAAAATGCTGCTTTTCTCTTCCTGACACTCTGAATTTCTGACATCTCTGAATCCTGCTCCTGTATTTTCTGGTGTTTGCCTTTTGTCCCTCCTACCATGCCCTGCCCCATCGTTTCCATGTCACTCTTGTCCCAGAGCCACTCATGGGAAGGGCATTTCTGCACCTGATACTGGGCAGCCGTTCCTCCCCTGTGCTTGAAGCCCCCTGGCATCTTCCCAGCACAGTCTCAGCTCCTCTGCACTCTGTGAGCAAACCCACTCCTCTCCCTCTGTGTTGTGGACCCTCTGTGACCACAATCCTTCCCAAAGCATCCCCGGGTCTACAAATTCCTTCCTAGTGTCCTGGGCAGATTCTCAAAATTAAGGGCTCTGGAAATGCGATCTTTTCTACAAGGGAAAACGGAGGATTTGTGGCTTTTTCTCTGTGTAGTAATAAATTTGGTAAAGTGCATGTTCCTTTAACTAGTAGCTAAGGTGTGGGCATTAATACAACACCACCTCTTAATGAATGTTCTAGGCACTATACAGATTTACACATATTTCAACTTCGAAAAGAGAAAAAAAAAACCCAAGATGAGCCAAATAATAAGAGACTTCGCGGTTAAGACTCTCTTCTAGCATGAAAGGTACCCAATACCCTAGCATTCAAGTTCTTTTGACTGTGAAATTCGTGATCTCTCTTTCACTGCACCACAAACTCAGCAAGGAGCACCCAAACCCAGTTTTAAGATTCTGATGACTTCAGTCAAATCTGTCACCAATGCAGTGCTCCCCTATTTACTGCACATCTAACACCTACCACCCCCTGTACCAGGCGCTTTTGCATAAAAGTCAAAGTAGTTCACCCTCACTCTAAAGAGTGGTTCCTTACAGACACAGGTGTGGAGAAGTTGAGCAAGCAACACAGCATGAGATGGTGACACCCAGTCCCGATCCCCTTCTGCCCTTCTGCAGGAAGCCTTCCTCAAACCACAGCAAGTCTCTCAATAGGCCAGAAAAAAGCAGTAGAGAATGGAACCAGGTGGAAATGATCGTAGAGCAGCAAACCCAGGTTCGATTCCGTGGGCCTCCATATGGTCCCAGAAGCTCCACCGACAAGGATCCCTGATCGCAGAAACAAGAGCAAGTCCTGAGCACAGCCAAATAAGGCCTAACAGCCCAACAACAACAACAAAAATAAAATAATAAAGACTCTAGGCGCCATAGAAAAAGCTTATTATGTACAGTCTGATAAAGAAAAGTAACAGATAAAGTCATACCCATTTCATGGTTACAACTACTTGGATATTGAACTTTCATTTCTGGTAGAGGGCCAAAGAGAACAGTCGGGGAAATTAAAACCCTTTACTAATCCAGGAGGGAAGGATTGTCCAAGGACTTTCTTCATTTACATTTCTACTCATATTAGTGCTTACGAAGAAAATAACTGCCTTAAAATCTCATTCATCCCACAGCAAAAACAAATCCCTCACACTAGCTCACACATCTCTGCTCGACTGACAAACAGCAATGCAGTTCCCTGTGCAAAGGGCAAAAGAGGAGGCCCAGGACGCCGCACCAGTCCAGGGCAGCTGGGGAAGAGGAGGCACTGCCAGGCTTCTAGAATTTCTGCTCCAGAAACCCTGATGCCAACTCCACACGTCCCAGACACCATGGAGCCCAGGGAGCGCGCTCACAGAAAGCGCCGGCTTGGAGCCATTTTTTTCTGAACCAGGCTTAAAAACAGCTGAATCCCACTCCACAGTGGGCAGGCCTATTTTTAGAATCCCATCAAACCACCCAGCGGCTGCAGCATCCATCAAGCGTGTGCTCTGTAACTGTGAGGAAAAGGCCATAAACCTACTCCTGGCAGGCCAGAGCAGCCCAGCCACCTGCCCCGGACAGCCGTAGGTCTAATATCACAGGGCACCTCGCACCAGTCCAGACACCCTCACGCGCAGGGTGGCCACGGATTCTGGGGTAAGGGGCAAGAGAAGGACCCAGTCGTCTCTCAGGCTAGCTGGGGGTATCTACAAATATTCATTAAGAGTTGAGTCCAGGGGCCGGAGCGATAGCACATCGGGGAGGGCGTTTGCCTTGCACGCGGCCCGGGTTCGATCCCCGGCATCCCATATGGTCCCCCAAGCACTGCCAGGGGTAATTCCTGAGTGCAAAGCCAGGAGTAACCCCTGAGCATTGTTGGGTGTGACCCAAAAGGCAAAAAAAAAAAAAAAAAAAAGAGTTGAGTCCAAGGGTTCAGGCCATGACTGGATTCTCATTTAAAGGTTGTAACTGTGCATCATTTGTAAATCTCCATAGACAAAAGGGTCATAGGAAGCATTTATGTTGCAATGCATAGGCAAAAATGTTTTCCTTGGCACAGCAACAAAATTAAAAGTGTACCAGAGTGTTGGAACCATGTATGCATGAAACCATCATTAACAGTACTGTAATCCATAGTGTCTTAGTAAAAATGGGAAGGAAGAAGAATACCAGAGAACTAATCCAAGGTGAAAGTGCTAAAAGCTTTGTGATGAAAATCACAAACTTTCCCAAAAAGAGCTCAAAACAAAAAATAACAAAGAGGCTAAAATACACAAAGCATCTCTTGATGCAAAGACCCAAACCAAGTGTCACTAAGAGATTGAGTCTCACAGGTTTGTAAACCTAAGAGTGACCAAAGCTTTTCAGGATCTTCAACCTTTTTTCCCAAAAGTACAGGAAAATGGAAGAATACTATTTTGCCCTGGCCCCACCCCTCACCCCCCCCCACCACCACTGAGCCCAACAGACACATTGTTGAGCCCAGCTCTGAAGCACCAACCCCCAACAGCTGGACTGAGTATCCTGGAGAGTGACTCAGGTCCCCTGAGCTCTGCCGGAGAGCCTCCACCGCAAGACAGAAAACAGCGCAGACTCCAATAACCCCCCTCTTCAACCAGGCTGCCCAACTGATTTTTCTTTAATTGCCGTGGGAGGGCCCCACCAATGGTATCTAGGGAACCAGGCAGTGCCTTGCACATATGTAAGGCATGTGATCTACCACATGAGCCCTGGCCCCTGATAATTAATGTTTCAAATCATTTGCCCTGTTTCCCACACAGTCATTACCTATGTACTCCGAATGAACACGGCTTATTTCCAAATACAAGGACATTTCCTACATAACCAGCACACCGTCCTCCACACTAGGAAACCAATCTTCATGCTCCATCACTAACGCAATCGAGGTTCACCTGAATCTTGAATTCAGGTGCTGTGAGTTATCCCAACAGCACGGTTCCCACCGGTTCAAGATCAGACCCAGGAACAGTCTCAGGTGATGCCTCACTCGCCAGGGCTTGTTCCTCTCTGCTCCTGCCTTCCATGGCCGGGGCCCCACACACTTCTCCTGAATGTACACGGCGCAGGCTCCACTCTCCCTGTCGGGGTAGAGGGAGAACCGAGCCACTCTTCGGAGAACAGCACTGTCACCTGCTTGAGTCTGTCTATGTCGCATTTCTCCACTCAGCGACCCCATCAGTACTGTGCTGGGGTCTACCAGTTTCAGTCACTCTGAAACTGGTAGTGACCTCCTCGGAGAGGCCACGCCTCTATACCAGCACCTTGTTCCCTGCCACACATCCATGCTCATACAGCTCCCCTGTGACTCCATCTCCTTGCCGGTTGCAAAACTCTGGTCCCTGAGCTATCCTGAGCAGGCAGAACTTCCCCTCTTTGTCCATATATTGCTTCATTCATGCAGTCATTAACCAGTTAAGCCAATGGGAACCTCTTCAAACAGACTCCCATGTCCTGACACGTGCCCTCTTTGAACTGTTCCTCACTGTGTGCTATCTTGTACTTCCCTGCCCCAACTTCCAGAACCAGCCGTTTCTCCAAGGACACCCAGAGGTGGAGAGGAGAAGAGCATTTACAAGCAAAGGTCTGGCCCTAAACAACTGGTCATTGCTCCTGGGACTTTGCTGCTTCTAGACAGAAATGACAACATGCATAATACACGCATGCCTGCTCTGCGGCTTCTCTCTGTGGTGCACAGGGTCAGTGAACACAGCCGGCTGCCTCCCATCCCAGCCCTCCCTTCCAGGGTTCTTCCTAACCTCCCCGGCGTTTAAACCGACTTCTGAAATTGATTTTGTCTCCTTCCCTTTTGCTGCTGCTGCTGCAAAGCTAGGGTCACACACATGCTTGCCAGGACCTGGGTCTGGCTGTGTGCAGTGCAGAGAGCTCACACACTGTTGAGGCCACAGGGGTCCCTGTTTGGCAGTGAGCCGCACATGAAACTTGTGGTTTCACGGCTTTTGCCACTGAACGGGGGCCCCCGTTCATCATGACATGTGACAAGAGGTAAGAGACCGGGTCTATTTCCCATAATGTCTATATATGCAATGCTTCACCTACAAAGGCACTGTGCTAAAGGTAGCCAACCCCCACGCTCTTCACCCTCATCTTTCACACCCCCTTGGCTGGAAATCTCAGCCAAGAGACTCACCGCGCCACTGCTGCGAGCCCCTCCCATCGGGTTTGAAAAGTGAATCCCAGAATTCCCCTAAAGGGAATATGCTGCTCGCTCTTCAAGGCCGGGTTCCTTGAACAGGGAGCTCACCTGCTGGTCTCTTGTTTCTTTGCTTATTCCCACTCTGCAGAAGCCTGTGTTCTCTCTCAGACAAGTACTTCTCTCCCTCTCTCCCCTTACATCTTTCAAAATAAGTTTCAATAAAAACTACCTTGCTTCACCAAAGGGGGGAACAGAAAGAAAAAGGAAAGATGTTAATTTTCTTCAGTGAAATTTAAAAAACCAGGAAGAGTCTGGAAATATGTGCTCGCAGGCTACCAACTTCTTCTAAGTGACAATAAATTAAAGGGTAATACTTTTCTGGAAGAAAAATAATTTTAGACTTCAACACCCAAGATCCATAAAATTATTTTTTAAAAACCCTGTTTCTCGTTTATTGTATTTTTGTTTTGGGACCACACCCGACAGTGCTCAGGGCTTACCCCTGGGCTTTGCTCATGGATCACTCCTGGTGGGACTCAGGGGACTGTCAGGGTTCGAACCCGAGGCAGCCACATACAAGGCAAGAGCCTTACCTGCTGTACTATCTCTCCAAGTCCCCCACCCTGATCCCCATTTTTCATTTTAGAAGAAAATATTCATGTTCCTGAGGAACCATGCTGACAGTTTTAAGAAAATTTGGTGGGGGGTTTTGGGGGGGACAAGAAAGGAGTCAGCCACATGGTGCCCTCAGTACTGCTGGGGTTCACACCTGAGCACAGAGCCACAAGCATCCCCTGAGTGCCACCAAGTGTGGCACCTGGAAAGAAAACAGGAAAGAACGAAGGTGGGAGGGGAGGGAGGAGGAAGGGGAGGCTGGCTTTCTGAGAGGCAGTCAAATGACAAGGTACAGTGGAGAATCCTTCACTGTGCCTGCTAGCCAGGAGACGCCTCTGCCTAACGGAGGCACATCTCACCAGCCCGAGCGGCTACTTGTGAGCCTGTAGTAGGACCGGGCTTCTAAGGAGTCGTACTGTATTATCTTAAATAACAAATGGATTTTTTACAAACTCGCTCTCAACTCTGTATGACTGTAGATAATTTTAGAAACAATATACATGGAAAAGGCATGGTGTTTGGTGTCCTGGGTCTAAGTGGAGGAGGGGACTCAGAAGGCACCAACTGTGACATCTGTTAAATCTGGGTGATGGGTACAGAGGTGCCACTGGTCTTCTCAGTTTATCTGACACATTTTACAAACAGACAAAATTCTGGTTTTATACTTAACTAGTTTAAGAGCCACTGGGCTTGAACTTCTGACACCAAGAGAATTTCCAGACCTACCTCTCACAACCTCATGTCACCTACTCCACGGACACGCGATGTCTCCCCACCCCCACAGGTGGAACTTCGCCTGAGTTTTTGCCCAAGTCTGGAGTGCCAACACCTGCCGGTGCTCACCATCTCATCTCCGGGTCTCTCCTGGCAAGATGTGCACCATCCATGTGTGCCCTTCGCTAGCAGCCTCTGTGCCCACACGTAGTCAAACCCTTACTCCCAGAGAGATCTCGAGCCAATTACTTCGTCAAGCCTTGGTTTTTCCTCTAGTGCTCCACAGAACGAAACTCGCTACACCTGGGGTAAAATGAATGATACATGCACTATCTTGCCAAGATTCCTCCTAAGCTGTGAAGCAACTTCCAACTTTCTTTTGTTACGGATAAACTTTAAACCGATATCCAGAAAATGGCTGGGAAGAATGCAAAAAGTTAGGATGACAATGACCATTTAAAAAACAATTTTTTTTTTTTTAAGACTAGAGCCATGCTGGGGCTGGAGTGATAGCACAGCGGGTAGGGCGTTTGCCTTGCACGCGGCCGACCCGGGTTCGAATCCCAGCATCCCATATGGTCCCCTGAGCACCGCGAGGGGTGATTCCTGAGTGCATGAGCCAGGAGTGACCCCTGTGCATCGCCGGGTGTGACCCAAAAAGCAAAAAAAAAAAAAAAAAAAGACTAGAGCCATGCTACTTATTTTCAAAACTCTTCAGAAATTAAATAACATCACAGAAAGCCCTTAGAGAACAGCGCGGCAGACAGCCAATACCCAGTGATGGCAAGGCTGAAAGCCCGAGGAGTGAAGGGGCACTGGAGAACACGCGCAGGCTAAGCAGCAAACAGGAGGGGGGAAATCTCCACTCCCCAAAGCCCACAGGTCACAGGGGAGACATCGACCACATATGTATATCTGTCACTAAATAGACAACATCGAGCAAACACTGCACCCAGGGCACTGGGTCTTGGTCTGGGATCCGCTATGAGCAAGCCTCTCAAAGTCTGAAAAGAGTGTCCAAACACTCAGACAAAGCTATATCAGGAACTCAGAAATGCTCAGAGAAAAATAAGGGGATCTAAAGGGCCAGAGATAGCATAGAGGAAACTGGGGCTTACGCAGCATAGTTAAGGTCAGGCTCAGCTCTCATAGGTGAGGAAGTGACCTCGGAGAGGACTCAGCGAGGTGAGGACAGGCCTAAAGACCAGTGGGAAGTGAGTCCAAACACTGAGCCTTAGGAGAACAACACGGCTGGGTCTAGAGAGAACTCCCAAGAGCTGCAGTGCATGATTCGGGCCCCAAGTTGAACCCCCAGCACCGAATGGTCTCCCCAGCACCCAAATGCCATGTGGCCCACAGCACCTGGTCCCATGCGGTCAGGAGTGGCACCCGAACACCCTGAGACCTGCTTGGCCGCCTCCCCACTCTCCCCATCTTACCGCCTTCACCCCCATCCCAAACAAAAGACAACAGCTGATATGTCAAGAGCCAAGTGTAAGAAGAGGACAGAGGTGCAGCCCAAGAAGGGGGCCCTGAGCTTTCCTGACACCTGAGCACATGGTCAAAATGTGATCCTGAGCCCTGCAGAACCAGGACCCACCTGCTAACAAGCTACCAGCCCAGCCCAGGACTCCTAGGTGGAACAGTGCTCCTGAAGGAAGGAATGAGATCAGGATTATATTTGAGACCCTAAGTTTGGGGAGACAGCAGGACATCAAGGCTAATTTCCATAGGCAGCAAGTATTAATTGAATGAGCCAGGCCTCTTACCAGACCTGGGGACACTGCTGTGTGCCCGCAAAGGTGCACCCTCTGGAGCAGCAGGAAGCACCTTAACCGCTGCATTATTTCTCCAGCTCCTCCTCTTTTTGCGGGGAGAGGGGGTACAAAGACAGAGCAAGCATTCAAATGCTGGCGAAATGCATTGACAATATAATTTTCCCTCTCTACAAAAAAAAAAAAATAACCAATGGAGACTTAAAAGTTTTCATCTGTAGGGCCAAGGAAACAGTTTAACTGGCCCTGGGTTTAATCCCCAGGACCACCAGGCCCTTTAGTGCCCTGCGGCGCAGCTCTGGTGGTCTCCAAGCACTGTACCATGGAGCCTGAGCATAAGCTGCCACATCTAGGTTGATGGACTGAGTATGGCCAGGGTGTCTACCCCAGCACTGCCTTTATTTTAGGGAAAACCCTAAAAGTAAAAATTAAAAAGAGTTTCTAGGAACTGGAATGGTAGTACAGCAGGTAGGGCACTTGCCTTGCATACAAAACGACCCAGGTTCAAGCTTTGGAGCCACAGAGGGTCCCTCAAGCCCTGCCAGGAATGATCCCTGAGCTCAGAGCCAGGAGTAAGCCCTGAGCACTTCTAGCTGTAGCTCAAAAAAACCTTAAAAATTTAAAAAAACAATTTTAAATTAGGTACTTCCCAAAGGCACTGAGCTTTCAAAGGGCATTAAAACAAAACAAAACAAAAAAACACCACACTCAGCTCAAGGAATTGAACATATGCTTTGTATGCAAAAGGCCTGGATTTGATCCTTGACACCACACAGATTCCCGTGCACCACCAGGAATGATCTCAGAGCACTAAGCCAGGAGTAGCTCCTGAAGATTGTCAGGTACTGCCCAAAACCCAAAGCAAATAAAGTTTAGTACAAAGAAATGTGAAATATTAAAAGATACTTTTAAAAACGTTGGGAGGGGGCTGAAGTGATAGCACAGTGGGTAGGGCATTTGCCTTGCACGAGGCCGACTCGGGTTCAATTCCCAGCATCCCATACGGTCCCCTGAGTACCATCAGGGGTAATTCCTGAGTGCAGAGCCAGGAGTGACCCCTGTGCACTGCCGGGTGTGACCCAAAAAGAAAAAAAAAAAAAGAAAAAAAAAGTTGAGGGGCTGAAGCCATAGACAGCGGGTAGGGCGTTTGCCTTGCACGAGGCCGACCTGGGGTTCAAATCCCAGCACCCCATATGGTCCCACAGCACCGCCAGGAGTAATTCCTGAGTGCAGAGTCAGGAATAACCCCTGTGCATTGCCAGGTGTGACCCAAAAAGCAAAAAAAAAAAAAAAAAAAAAAGTTGAAAGATACTTATATAATAAGTGAAGACACCAGCCAGTAAATCAGACCTGTTTAAAGTGAAAGAAGCTCTTGTAACACCAAGTGACCAATATGGATAGATGAACTCAAGTTCATGTACGAACAAATAACACATTGTAAAACAAAAGTACTTCCCCACTCCCACCACCCAACCTTACAGAAGAAATACAAGATGGGACAGACTGATTTTTAACATGCCCTTGGCCTGCTGGGGCAAAGGGATGAGAAATGCAGTCAACCAAAGCACTGAGACTTGCTTTTATTGGCGGTACCAATACCATAGGTCAACCTGTCAAACGAAGCAAAAGGCAGAACTGAAGTCCACGTACAGACACGCCAGATAAAAGTCAATGGACCTTTTAACAGTTTATGGGGTCCCCTTCATATGGCTGGGGAGGCAAGCCTGGGACGGCCGGGTCCAGATGATTAGTCCCTGGGAGAGGAGCATAAGAGCTGATGAGGTGAGATCATCTGCACTGCGCAGTCACACTTCACCCTACTCCAAAAACACGTCAATTTTTGTTAGAGGCATCTATACGTGAAGAGTGTTCCGTTACTGAGCTCACCACTTAAAAAAAGACAGCGAATCTGAGAGGCAGTACAATAGGTAAGGCGTCTGTCTTACACCTGGCTGAGCCAGGTTCAATCACCAGCTCCCCACAGAGTCCCCCAAGCACAGAGCCAGGATTAAATCCGGACCAACAACCACCCCCCCAAAAAATAAACACCCCTACAAAAAAAAGAATTTAGTAAATTAATTTGGAGGCTCTTCTAAAGAAAAACAAACAAGCACAGCATCTTAACAGTATAATATATTTACAAATGCCTCTAGTCCTAGATGATATTTAGGGTCCTAATTTCATTTTTTAAAAAAGCAAGTCATAACGGTAACGAGACGGATGCAAGATACATATTAACAGACACAAAAAATGACAGAAAGAGGGGCTGGAGCAATAGCACAGCGGGTAGGGCATTTGCCTTGCACGCGGCTGACCCGGGTTCGATTCCCAGCATCCCATATGGTCCCCTGAGCACCGCCAGGGAGTGATTCCTGGGTGCAGAGCCAGGAGTGACCCCTGTGCACCGCCGGGTGTGACCCAAAAAGCAAAAAAAAAAAAAAAAATGACAGAAAGAACTACTGTGAGAAAACTTGAAAAATCACCATGAAAGCCTCAGAGGCCCCCACCGAGGCCTGGCACTAGGGAGAACAGATCAGGGACCCGTCAGCAGCCACCTTAAGGAGGTGGCAGCAAGAGCCATTGAAAACATCATCTGGAAAGGTAGTTTTATTTTGGCAAGCAAAATGAGCAAATACACAATTTTATTTTAGTAAAGTGCCTTGTTCCCCTATTAAACTTGTTTTCACAGATTCTCCTGGGTGATGCATTGGAAAACATACTGTATTTAGAATCAGGAAACCTATGTTTAAATGCTTACCGGTTTTGCCACTTGCTCTGTGACCTGAAATGAGTTCCTTAACCCACAATTCCTACTTTATGCATTTGCAAAAATGAGTTCCTTAACCCACAGTTCCTACTTTATGAATTTGCAAAAAAAAAAAAAAAAAGTAATCCACCTTGCTGTCTCAGAGGAATATCCACAATAAATCTGCAAAGTGTTAAGCATCACAGAAATTAAAATGATTGGATTACTCTATTACTCTCCTCTCTGTAACCCCTAAGTGAATGTCTAAACCAATGACAAGAGAGTCCAAAGACTAACAATGGGAAGAAACTTGAAGGATTAGTTATCAATCAAATAAATGAATGACAACAAAACAAACCTGGGAGAACAAAACAAAAAAACTACTATGATTAAGTCACTATCTTGAAAACTCCAGGCCCTAGGATCTGCAGGCATCTGATAAGTCCCGGAGTTAAACCTCATCAGACCCAACATTCACCCCGACCCCAATAAATTCCCTCTGCTTACTCCAAAGGTAAGAGTCCTAAGCCCAACGCCACTCTCTCTCCCTGTTGAGGAAGGCGCCCTGACTGTGGGAGAAGAGCTGGGAGGAGCTGGTCTACAGAGAAGGAGACTGTCTCCCCTCCCCTGACCACTGCCAAGAGATCAGCCAACGCTACCTCTGCAGTACTGAAACCTGCCAGCAGGGAGATGAGAAAGCAACATCACTTGCAATTCCAAATTTGAAAAGTAAAGTCAAAGGACACAAATGTTTTCTGAAAAATCAGCTACTTCTAAATTTTCCACAGGGCTTTAATAGCTAAAATGTATCTAGTAATTTGTCAGGCAACATTCTGAAAACTTTAGTTATTAATTAATTTAATCAACACTGTCACAGTTATTTCCATTTTTTAGCAAGAAATCACAGGCACAGAGTACTTCATGCTCAGGACCATAAGCGTAAATAGCAGATTGGGATGAAAAAAAAAAAAAAAACTGACAGAGGCGGGGAAGACAGCTCCAAGACCTAGCATGCATACTGCACATGCCAGAGACCCAGCTGAGCCCCCAGCACCGCAGGGAGCAGCTGTCAAGCCACATGCTGGGAGGTGGCCCTGAGCACAGCAGGTAGGATCCAAACACCAACAAACAAAAACCACAGCGGGTAGGGCGTTGGCTTTGCAGGCAGCCGACCCAGGTTCAATCCCCAGCATCCCATATGGTCCCCCAGCACCGCCAGGAGTAATTCCTGAGTGCATGAGCCAAGAGTAACCCCTGTGCATAGTCAGGTGTGACCCAAAAAGAAAGAAAGAAAAAAAAAAACTGGCAGCTGGTCCGAGACCCCATACTCCAAATCAGGGGTAAGGGGCATCTACCTGTAGACCTACATATAAAGCTTATGCAATCAATCACATGGTCTGGCCTGGCACGTGACGGGACAGACACAGATGCTTCTCATTGGCTGCCCGTGGCCTGTCTGCCTACACTGTGAAGCAAATGGCATTATAAACACTCAAAAGGCTTCCCACCTGGGGACTGGAGCGATAGCACAGCGGGTAGGGCGTTTGCCTTGCACGCAGTCGACCCGGGTTTGATTCCCAGCATCCCATATGGTCCCCTGAGCACCGCCAGGAGTGATTCCTGAGTGCAGAGCCAGGAGTAACCCCTGTGTATCGCCGGGTATGACCCAAAAAGCAAAAAAAAAAAAAAAAAAGAGGCTTCCCACCTCTGCTCCAGCTACAGAACCCTGAGAGACTCCTCAGCCCCACTCGAGGTCCACCTGACCCGTTGGCGGCCTCATACTCGGCAGCACCTGGAGGCAGAAGCCAGGCTCTGGGCTGGGGTTTCACCCACAGCAGGGCTGCGAGGCAAATTTTAGAGTAAGTTCACACAAGGAAGGCCTTTTCTACATCTAACAGTGACAAAGTACAAACTCAACAAAGAGATGCGGGGATGGCTGAGTGGCAGAGACTAGCTGGCAGATGAGGCCCAGACATCAATACCCAGCACCTCCCTTCATGTGCAGAGTTAAATTCTAAAAGCATGGTCAAGTCCAACACCACAACCAAGTGTGCAGACCCCTCTGGTCTCGGTCGGTCCCACTCTTCCATCCAGTCAACTGGCAGGGAAGGAAGGCAGACTCAGGGGAAGCGGCAGAGACGCGGCTCAACAATCCGCAGCACCACGAGGCTCCTAGCGCACCACAGGTAAGTGCCTGGCACCACAGGGCACTGCACCTCTGGACCCAGCAGTCATGGGTCCAGCTTGCTGGCCACTGTTGCTGGGAGTGGTGCCAGGGACCCCTGAGCATTGTTTGGAAGCCTCCCTCACCCACACAACAAAAGGAGCGGGAGAGCTGGCACGGCAGGCAGAATGGTTTGCTTTGCACGTGGCGGAGTCGGGTTAGATTCCTGGCACTCCATGTGGCACCCCAGGCCCGCCAGTCATCCCCGAGCAGAGCCAGGAGTAAGCCCGTAAGCCCAGAACACTGCCCGGTGTGCCCCCCCAAATAAATAAATAAACTCAAGGAAAAGAGAATTTTTTAGGTGCAAAAAAAAAAATAGGATAAAATATACTTAAAAATTCTTTTCTTTCCTCTTCCCTTCGGTGCTACTGTTGCTGCGTGCCCCAGGGGCTCGGCTACGATGCTATGTACCGGGGCTGCGGGGCTTCCCTGAGCCACAGATCTGGCTGCAGGACTCACTGACTCAGCCATGAAGCACACCGTGCTGTGAGGTTCCAAAGATCCCAGTCTGTGGGTCGCCAAGAATAGGGCTACCTCGCCCAGACTGTCCTCAGGACAGTTCCGGGCATGGAGCTCACTGCCTCAGGCCTCACCTCTGCAAAGCAAGCAACTGGCACTCATGCATCTTTTTTTAAGGTAATAAAAAGCAAACAATGGTGCAAGGATTTGCCATGTTAAAATCCTGGAAAAACTGGAAACTGGGGTGGGCAATCAATGGCAGATCTGCCGGGGGGAGGGCCAAGACACACAACCCTGTGTGCCTTGGCCCTCCCAGGTCCTGCACAAAACAAAGAAACAAACAAACAAAAAGTACTCAGTAACTACACTCCCCCAAGCCAGAGGACCGGGCCCTGATGGTGGCATCCCAGGAGGAAGCGTGAACGAGAAGAAAATCAACCTTCCAATAAATTCAGATTCAAATGGTTTCTCCAGATACTCCAAACTCTCAACGTGGATTAAATCGATTCTGGTATGTGACTCAGTGGCAAAGTGCATGCCTTGCACACCTGAGACCCGGGTTCAATCCCAGGCACTAAATAGTCACTCTGGTTTGCTTGTACTCTCAGGCACTGTGAAAAAGCAATTAAAAGTCTTCTTGGAAAAACACATCAATTATGCTATAAATAATGTTTCAAATACCCTGTGTACTACACAGAAATATGAATAAACAGAACACCATGGGTAAGAACCACCACAAATAGTCACAAACCAAAAGGGGCTCGTGGGATACTAAAACTAAGTCAAGAGTTTATAAGCAATTATATTTACTGTTTTAGGAATAATAATAATAAGAAAAAACAGTGAAAAACAGCACAGAATAGGAAGGTTTGAAAGCAACAAGTTTGGGGGGCCGGAGCGATAGCACAGCGGGTAGGGCGTTTGCCTTGCACGCGGCCGACCCGGGTTCGATCCCCGGCATCCCATATGGTCCCCCAAGCACCGCCAGGAGTAGTTCCTGAGTGCATAGCCAGGAGTAACCCCTGAGCATTGCTGGGTGTGACCCAAAAAAGCAAAAAAGAAAAAAAAAAAAGAAAGCAACAAGTTTGAATAAAATGAGCCCAAACTAAACACAATAAATACCCAGAATCCTTGAGTTTAATTAAATGTGGATTAATCAGAGAGACTTGATTAATAAAGACAGGTAAAAAAAGAAACTATGCAGAATGGAATAAACAGAAAAGGATTAAAAATACAGGTGAGGATAAATGTCAGTGAGGTAATATATGACAGTAACACAGGTGAGGATAAAGGGATTAAAAATACAGGTGAGGATAAGTGACAGTAAGAATAGTGAGAAGGTCTAATGCACCCACAAACCAGAGCTTAAGAGGAGGGGGGGAGGGAGGGAGTGCAAAGCAACAGGTAAAGAATAACTGCTGTGAGTTCTACAACACACAGGCCATGATCAAGTCAGACCCAGCGTGACCTCTATTACCCTAGCATGTCTTCATAAAAGGCCCTGAGTTCGATCCCTCATGGCCCTTAAGTCCCACAGAAATGTCCCCCATAACTACAACAAAACTGACAGGCTTACCCTGCTAATACAGAGCTACAGTTAACTACCTACCATGATCCAACTAGAGGCCAAATAAAAAATAAAGACAATGGAGGCTGGAGAGATAGTACAGCAGGGAAAGCACCTGCCTTGCATGCAGCCAACCCAGGTTCAATACCCAGCACCTTGTATGATCCCCTGAACCCCTCCAGGAGAGATCCCTGAGCAAAGAGTCTGAGCACAGCCAGGCACAAGAGGAAAAGGAAGAGCAGGAGAGAGAGGAGGAGGAGAAGAGGAGGAAGAAGATGAAGACAACATAGAGGAGGAGAAAGAAAAAGATATCGAATATATGAGGCATTTGAAAGTGAGCACTTGATAAGATAATGCTAAATCATACTAATCTTGTTACCTATGTTATCAAAGAACTAATAAAACAGCAGGAACAAAACACTAGCAACAGTACTTAAAAAGAAAATGGGGGCTCAGAGAGATAGTACAGCAAAAGTGCTTGCTCTGCATACAGCAGACCCACATTCAATCATCAACCCCTCACACAGACCCCCAAGCCTGCCAGCAGCGATCCCTGAACGCAGAGACAGGAGTAAGCCCTGAGCACCCCCAGGTGTAACACCAAAACAAACAAACGAAAAACAATGGATTGATGCTGGCAAGATGGTAGAGGGGCTACAGTTTGGTCCCTGACAGCACAAACTGTCACCCAAGCAACAGTTGAGTCACCCAAGTAACCGCCTGGCACTACAGAGCCAAACAGCACTATATCCTCAGGCCTTTGCACAGAACCACTTGGAGGGGTAACAACCAGGCCAACGTGCCCCATGGTGTAGCCCAAGAAGCTTTTCCATCCCTCTTGCAGGCCCAACAAACACCTCCCAAACGAAGTTCCAGGTCCTTGACACGAGAAAGTCAAGAGTCTTGTCTTCATACTCTCCCATCATCTACCTGAAGAAGAATTTTTTAATGTTTTAAATTTAAACAGACAAGTCTTTCTTAGTTCTATTCATGGTGCCATAAATAATTCATTCTAATGAGCACCTTTTCCTCTGATACTTGAACTGACATGGCAAGCCGGCTCTGAAAAGGTTAAGCAAAAAAGGAAGGACATTTCCACCCAGCACTCGTTGACAACGGGCAGCACTGGGGAGCAGAGAATGCCTTCAGCACAAGGTTTCTCTCCTGTTTGGTTTTGGGCCACATCCGGCAATGCTCAGAGTAACGTCCTGGTTTTGCACTCAGGAATCACTCCTGGAAGGTTCAGGGAACCATACGGGGTGTCAGGGATTGAACCTGGAAAACAGGGTGTCTTAAACTTTTTCCTCTTGCAACCCATTTTTACTCAAAAAATTTCTGTGACCCGGCTGCTTCTCCCGGAAGGGAGCATAAAATGAGGCCCCCAGAACCATGCCACTGGACTCCACACCAGACTGTTTTCACTCGGGGCACCCCAGAGGGGGACAGGTGAGAGCCCTCCCCACCCCAAGGGACCCAGCCCTGGCAGCTGATTTCCACAACCCAACGCCGCCGTCACGCTCCAGGCTGCTTTCCACATGCTTGGGCCAAACTTCACACATGAGTGAACATATTCCTGGACCGTGCAGCTGTGAAACCGGCCATGCGACACATCATAAGACACTCCCTACCCATTTTCCATAATTACCACACCATATCTGGTGGGGTTCAGACAGTAGGCAACAAATCATAGAAGGAAATATATATATGCATATATGCATATTTTCAAACATAAATACCAAAGCTCACATCGCCCAAACTTTAACATGTTAGTGATATCCTATAGAATGTCTTAATGGCTCCTGCTAAAACAGAACAATCTTCACACTGTTTTCTTTTTTCTTTTTTTTTTTTTTTCTTTTTGGGTCACACCCGGCGATGCACAGGGGTCACTCCTGGCTCATGCACTCAGGAATCACCCTGGCGGTGCTCAGGGGACCATATGGGATGCTGGGATTCGAACCTGGGTCGGCCGCGTGCAAGGCAAACGCCCTACCCGCTGTGCTATCACTCCAGCCCCTTCACACTGTTTTCTATATGAACACTTTTTTGTAAGCATGTTTGGCAGTTCTTCATAAAAGACAATACAAAACATATTCTTTCGTTTGTGTTTTGGGACAGAGCTTGGGGCTTGGGATGGAACATCCTGAATTTGGTGGTGGGAAGGTGTAATGGTGGTGGGATTGGTGTTTGAATATTAAGTGTAATCAAATATTGTGGAGTAACCTATAAAATAAAACAATTTTTTAAAAATTTCTGTGGCCCCAAATATAGGGATATAAAATAGGTACACAAATCAAGCACTTGCCACAGTCACAGTCAGTCATCCCGTTGCTCATCGATCTGCTCAAGTGGGCACCAGTAACGTTTCATTGTGAGACTTATTGTTACCGTTTTCGTCGTATCAAATGGGTAGCTTTTTTTTTTTTTAAATACATGGGTAGCTTGCCAGGCTCTGCCGTGGGGGTGCGATACTCTCGGTAGCTTGCCGGGCTCTCACTTGTAGATTTTTTAATTCGTAAGAGAATTATTTTAAAGCAAACTTAAAGGGTGCAGAGCAATAGTACAGCATTAGGGCATTTGTCTTCACATGGCCAACCCGGGATCGATTCCCGGCACATCATATGGTCCCCCAAGCTGCCAGTAGAGCTAAGCACAGAATCAGGAGTAAGCCCTGAGCACCGCCAGGTGTAGCCCAAAAGAAAAAAGAACCAACAACAACAACAACAACAAGAAAGAAGCCTGGGCTGGAGAAACAACTCCACAGGCCAGGCCCATGTTTTGGGAGCAGGAGGCCCATTCCCAAACACAGTTGGGTGTGTGTTACCCCTTCCCCACAAAACAGTGGGAAAATGTCTAAGTACTCTTCCTTCTATTAAGCTCAAATGGTTAAAGAGGGCTGGAGAGACAGTAAAATGGGTAAGGTGTCTCCTTAGCATGTGGCTAACACGAGTTAAGCCCCAGCACCACATCGGTTTCAGAGAAATCAGAAAAACAGACAACTAAAACATGGTCATCAAATTGCTTTTTGGGTCATACCCTGCGTTGCACAGGGATTACTCCTGGCTCATGCACTCAGGAATTATTCCTGGTGGTGCTTGGGGGACCCTATGGGATGCTGAGAATTGAGCCCAGGTTGGCCACGTGCAAGGCAAACACCCTGCCTGCTGTGCTATCGCTCTAGCCCCGAGATCCCACTATTTTTCAATCCTGTAGTTTCAATGTATCCTTAACTCACTTAAATGATAACAAGAAAAAATGCTAAATTTCCCATGCATGTCACACATCTGATAAAGGTCTAACATTAAAGAATAAAGAGTCCTTCCAAATCAACAAAAGACCACAAATTAAGAAACAAGAACCTGAATAGTCATTTTTCCAAATCAAATAAACAAAGTCCAAAAGGAACAGGGAAATTTGTTACACGTTATTAGGGAAATACAAATCAAACACATTGAGTTACTATCTCACACTTGGATGGACATAATAAAAGAACAAAATTGCAAGTATTGGCCAGGATGTGGTGAAGCTGGGACTTCAGAGGGTCACTGCCTGTGGGAATTTCAAATGGTGCAAGAACCCACGGAAATAAAGTTTAGCAGTTCCTCAAAGGATGAAACAAAAACTGCCGTCTGACCCAGCAATTACACACCAGCTGCACATTTACACATATCCAAAGACAACTCCTAAGCCAAGGTTCAGGGCAGCACTATTCAAAAGAGTTCCAAAGTGGCAACTACCCAAGTGGCTGGCAACATAAGAGTGGATAAATGGGGGTCAGCCAGGAGGGCACTTGCCTTGCACGCAGACAACCCAGGTTCAATCCTGGACGGCTCATAAGGTGCCCCAAGCCCTGCCAGGAGTGTCCTTGAGAGACGAGCCAGAGTAACCCCCGGGCATCATCAGCTGTGGCCCCAAAACAAGACAAACCAAGCCAAGTAACAGCAACAACAACAAAAAAAAAAAAGTGAATAGACTATAGTACATACATATAATACTCTTCAAGGAAAAAACATCAAATACTGGGGGCTGGAAAGAAAGCACAGGGCTGTAAAGGCATTTGCCTTGCACGTGAAAGACCCCAGTTCAATTCCCCCAAACCGCATATGGTCCCTCAAGCACTGCCAGGAGTAAGACCGCTGGCTGTCTCCCGCTACCCCTGCAGAAAAAGGAAACATTGATATACATAGTTACCACTACAATGTAGATAATGTTTCCAAATTTTTGTGGCCAACTGCCCTTTCTTCAGGAAAACACACCACCACTCATTGGGCCCTGGAAACCGACCCTCTTTCAGCAAGCAGAAAGGAAGCACTCCCTGACCACAGCCTGGAAGGTGCTCCAACGGCCTCTGGGTGGGCAGCACCAAGTACTGGCCACTTTGGAAAACACTGAAAAAAGACGAACCTCAGACACATGACAAATGGAATAGATTAGGCACAAAAGGTCACATACTATGTGATTTCATACTGATAGTAAATGGCCAAACCAGGTCAGGGCCGAAGGGGACTGCTAAAGAGGCCTGGGTTTTCTTGGGAGAAGCAAATTGAAGTTAGAGCTAGTCAGAATTAGTGAGTACACAGTGCTGCAAGTATATTAAACGTCACTGAACTAATGACATTCACTCTAAAGTAATTCATTTTGACCAAAGAGTAAAATAAACTTTCGGCTGGAAATCAGTAAGTTGAGAGATTTCATGTATAGTGTGGCTATTAGAGTTAAACCTATTGAACGTGATTTATTCACAAAAATAAAGCAAAGGCAGTGTTCGCAGTCTAAAAGGACCAACGACACCCAAGCGTGAATAATTTCACTACTTGGTTAGTTAGATCCCTCGCTCCTGAATTCCCACTTGCTCCATCCCCTCCGATCCCCAAACACAGGAAGAACAGAAAACCACAATCAATCATAGTCTTCCTCTACACACTCAAATACTAGCCCTACCCTTTCATGATCATCTTCCTAAAAAAAAAAAAAAAAAAAAAATCTGTGTTCCCTTCTGCATCATTCATTTTGGGGAGCAATTAAGGTCCTGACCCCAAGGCAGTCCTGCTGTTGCAGGCCGCCAGCCTCTGCTGCCACCTCTGGACTCAACCCTGCCATGGTCCCCTAACACGTCTCTAGATCTGCTGATGTTTTTCTAGTACCAGCCCTTCCTTGCCATCCATCTTTACTATGTATTCAGTGGATGGCCAACGTGCTTGCTGCCTCATGGCATTCGCAAAGGCCCTGGGGAAAGTACTGGGACTCATCAGAATACAGGCTCCAGAGAGACTTCCCCTAGAGCTTCCTGCCTTCTATTCCACACTGCTAGATCCACTGTACTTCTAGTTTTCCATTTGAGAATAACGTTGCTTGGTTCAATGTCGTTTCCTTTTAACAATGATGAGGAAAAAAAGCACCCAAGCCTACGTTAAACAAAATGACATTATTCAAGGGCCTGGTTTCATTACACACATAGTGCTTAATTTTGGTGGGGAGAGGGTTTGACCAAACTCAGCACTCTCAGGGGTAATTCCTGGCAGTGTTCAGGGGACGACTGTATGTGGTATCAGAGACTGGAACTGGAGACAGCACAGGCAAGCAGTGCCTGGTCCCCTCAGCGCATTCCTCAGCATCTTCAAAGGGCCTCTCCTTCATCCTATCCCCTACCCCTAATAACACAGGAACATCACTTAATAGTCTGCCCTATTCAAAGTAAAGCTTAGTTGCTGAGATAACTGGCAAACCCTTTACAACAAAGGCAAGACATCAGGGATGGAGGGTGGGGGGTCAGGGGAGCACCAAGAAGGCAGCTTCTACCCTCCAGCTTCTAGAGTTTACGCTAGTCAGTTGATACTAGTCAGTGAAAGAAACTAACAAAAGACACAAAACTCTCTGAGCTGAAAGTGTGAAGAATGGATTGGAGTGTGTGCGTGTATGGGGGGGGGGGGCAGGGCGGCGCTGTGAGCTGGAGCAGTAGGGAAGGAAGTCACCATTCAGGATGTGCTTACACAAGACACGTATTTTACACCGAAGGGAGATACTGGATCCGAGTCACAGAGCTGGTTCCACTGTTTCCATCCTTGGTTTGATAATTTAGTGGCTGAGGGAACTTCTAAAATTATTTAACTGTTCTTGAAATTTTTTCTTTTTGTTTTTGGGCCATACTGGCAATGCTCAGGGCTTACTCCTGGCTCTGGCTCAGGGATCACTCCTGAGGTACTGGGGATTGAACCCTGATCATATAAGGTACTGGGGATTGAACCCGGGTCAGCTGTGTGCAAGGCAAGTGCCTTACCCCTCTGCCATCTCTTCATCCCCAGTGAATTTTTTTCTTTATGCCCACTTTACAGAGAAAGTACTAACCATAAAAGGCTGCTCTGTGAGAATTAAATGAGTATAGCTATCCGATATTTACTATGGAATCCATAAATGTTAGCCATTAGATCAGTGGTGTTGGGGGCTGGAGCGATAGCACAACAGGGAGGGCATTTGCCTGGCATGCAGCTGACCCAGGTTCAATTCCCAGCATCCCATATGGTCACCCGAGCACCACCAGGAGTAATTCCTGAGTGCATGAGCCAGGAGTAAGACCTGGGCAATGCCAGGTGTGACCCAAAAAGAAAAAAATAATAATCAGTGGTGTAATATACAAATGATTTTGCTACTGTATTAAAGACACTTGTTAACAAGTTAGCATGAGTTGTCTGAAAAAGGGTCAAGAAATAGTATAGTGGGTAGAGCTCTTGCCTTGCATGCAATCAACACGGGGTCAATCTTCAGCACCACCTATGACCCCCTGAGTCCAGTCAGGAGTGATCCCTGAGTGCAGACACAGGAGTAATCCCTGAGCACACCTGGTGTGGCCAAAAAATAAATAAATAAATAAAAAGAATCACCTTTACGGACTGGAGCAATAGTACAGCGGGTAGGGCGTTTGCCTTGCACGCAGCCGACCCGGGTTCAATTCCCAGCATCCCATATGGTCCTCTGAGCACTGCGAGCACTGCCAGGGGTGATTCCTGAGTGTAAAGCCAGGAGTAACCCCTGTGCATCGCCAGGTGTGACCCAAAAAGAAGAAGAAAAAAAAAAAAACAGAATCACCTTAGGAGGCTAGAAAGAGAGTACAGCAAGTAAACATTTGCCTTGCACCAGGCCCATGCAAGTTCAATCCTAGGCACCATACAGTCTCCTGAGTACTTCCAGGAGTGATACTTAAGCACTAAGCCAAGAGGAAGCCCTGAGATCTACCAGATACGCTCCCTTTAGCCCCAGAAAAAAAAGAAGAAAACAAGAATTACCTTCATCTTCACACAAAAAACAGTTGTTACTCGTTGCTAATAAGTGGACTACCAAGCCATAAAAAGAAAAGAAAGAGAGAAAGAGAGAAAGAAAGAAAGAAAGAAAGAAAGAAAGAAAGAAAGAAAGAAAGAAAGAAAGAAAGAAAGAAAGAAAGAAAGAAAGAAAGGACTGAAGCAATAGTACAGCAGGGAAGGCACTTGGCCTTGCATGCAGCCAACCCACGTTTAATCCCAAGCACCACACAGGGTCACCTGAGCCCCACCCTTACTCTGAATGCAAAGCCAGGAATAAGCCCTGAACACAGCTGGGTGTATTCCTCCTCTCCCCAAAAAAGAAAGAAAAACATAAATGCCTATTACTAAGTAAAAGAAGCCATCTAGAAAGGTATACATTGTATGATTCTAACTATACTGTTTCGAGAAAAGTAAAAACTATAGAGACAGTAAAATGATCAGTGGTTGCCTGGGATGAGAGAAGCAGGAAGAAAAGATGAACAGGCAGCAAGAGTTAAGAGTTTTTAGGAGAGTGAAGCTACTCTGTATGATGCTCTAATAGTGGACACATGTCACTCTAAGGTTGTCTAGAACCACTGGATATACACACCACTGGCATCCCATATGGTCCCCCAAGCCACCAGGAGTGATCACTGAACACCACCATATGTAGCCCAAATACAAAACAAAAAAGTATGTAAACATCTGTTATTTTACTTTTGTACCAGGAGCATGTATTAATTTTATAATAAAAGATACATTTCAAGAAAAAAAGAGTTTTAAAGTTGTTCAAACTAAGACACTATGCTAACATTCTTGACATTGTTTCTTTTACATATATAATTATTTCCATATTTGACTATTTCAGCAAGAGTAACTACTTTCATATGACCATTTAACTCTGGAACAAAAAATACTGTAGGGTAGTGGGATTCCCCCCACCCCCAATTTTTTATGTAGTGGAGTCAAAATCATTTCTAAAGTGTTATATTTAACAAAATATTAATAAACTGAATAGAACACTTATAAATGGAAATTTAGAACATCTCCCCCATTTTTCTAAGCCCAAATGATCTTAGAATGAACGAAAGCAGGAAAAAGACTTTTCCACCTAAGGCCAGAAAGCTACTCTAGGGGTCACGGTGCATGCTTTCGAGCAGCTGGCCTTGGTGGGTCCCCAACACCAAATGACCCTCCAAGTACCGCGGAGTGCTGCAGCCCTGGAGGCATGCCAGAGTGGCCTGCCTTTTAGAACCTAGGTAACAGGCTAGGAGGTTCTAACTTTGAAAATCAAGAAAATAGCACTGAACATTCTGAGTGGCACCACATTCTTGGTCCCCTGTAGTAAACTGTGAGGTTGGGAATTGCAGGGGTGGGCCCCGGATCTTCTGAGCACCTCCTAGGAGTATCTGCCCCCACACACACCAAAATTGAATTCTTCTTCGGAACCTATACTACTTAATAATAGGACCAGAGCAAGAAGAAAGCTTGCCTTGCATGTGGCTGACCCAGGTTCAATCCCCCAGGATCCCATGTGGTACCTGAGTACCACCAGGAGTAAGTAATTCCTGAGGGCATAGCCAGAAGTAACGCCCTGAGCATCACTGGCTGTGGAAAAAAAAAAAAAAAACAGAACAAAATAATAATTTATTAATAAAGTCAGATACAGGAGCCAAGGATAAAACTCAAATGGCTGGAGCTGGGTGGACCTGCAGGGAGGAACGCCTGAGCACCAAGCCAGGTACCCCCTAGCAATACCAAGAGTGACCCTCGCTCAGGGCTGGAGCGATAGTACAGTGAGGAGGGTGTTTGCTTTGCACACGGCAACCTGGGTTCAATTCCCAGCCTCCCATATGCTCCCCCGAGCACCGCCAGGAGTGATTCCTGAGTGCAAAGCCAGGAGTAACCCCGGAGCATCACTGGGTATGACCCAAAAAGAAGAAAAAAAAAAAGAGTGACCCTCAACCAACACCAATTAGATTCATCTATGACTCCTGCAGGGATGGGCCACGGTGTGACTCTGCATCAGCAGACACTTCTTGAGTATACAGTATGTCTTGTACTATCATTGGGTTTCTGGATTTCCTAATAAAATCCCTCACTGAGAAAGCTCTTCAGGAGAAAGAGGTGGGCTAGTCTCAAACACCAGGAAGCAGCCCCAGGGCTGGGACACCGCTGGGCAAGTCCTCCCCTGACCAGCGACAATAGAAAACACTGGCTGGGGAAAAAGAGAAAGATAATGCTGGGTTGGTCTGCTGAAGATCCCATAAATACATCATCTGAACAACTCTAACTAGAAACCAATCCAAACTTTCACCAATGTCTAAGGTTTACATCTTTAAAAAAAAAAAAAAAAAAAGCACATGAAAAGATAAAAGCATTAACAGAAGAAATTCTAAAACCTAAGGTTTTAGTTCAGAAAATAAATCACTGGCTTCTAAAATCCAAAAAATAGTAGATTGAGCTGGCATCTTTTGAAAGCTAAATAAAACAGGTTCACTAAAACTGAACAGGTTGAGAAACCTAGAGAACTCACTAATTCAGAAAAGGGTATCGTGAATGGTAAGGGACAGGGAAGAGCAACTGAAGCTTCTATGGCATATTCCTTTGAGAACTGGCAGCAAACGTTGATTTCATTATTAATTCACTCCAAAAAACACATGCTGAGCGCTGACTGTAGGCCATGCAGGCCGCTTGAGGTTTGGCGAGGACCAAAGTCCCTGCCTTGCCTAGGTTCTACCAGGCAGGTCCCACAAAGGCAGTTCCCGGGCTCTACTCCCTCTTCCTACAGGTCAAACCCACTCTCCTCTCTCAGAAACTCTCTCTGCAAGAGCTGTTTCAGTTGCTCACACTTAAACAGAGTCTATGTAACGTGTTCAGGTGAGCAGAAGCAGGAGCCAGGATACCCTCTCCTCTCCTCCCGCAAGCTGGCTCTGCTACTCTGGGTGGAGTTCGGGGCAGGTCATTCAGTCTCTCTGCTGTTATTCAAATTCCTCCTGTGAAAAATGGAGGCAATAATACTGCTCTCCTCATGGGATTGTTAGGGGAATTAAGCAAGTTTATGTGCCAATCTCTGGCACTTATAACTTTGTATATAAAATGTCATATCATTTAGTAGCTATTATTTATTCAGGTTTTCAGTAAATAAAATATCTTTGTCTGTTTGGAATCAAAGTAAGCGGTATCAGATTCCCCATAAGCCCCTTTTATGAAGACCAGCAACATGTCTGACATCAGCAGGGCTGGAATTTAGTAGTACAGAGTGGGGCAGTATTTCCCAAAGAGAATGACGGTAACCCTGCAAGGGAATCTAGAACAATCTATGTGAGGTGCTGGCAGCCCTAGTTGCAACTGGGGAGCACCTTCTGCTTATTCATTTAAAGAAAGTAGTTTCCAAAGGGGGGCTGGAGCTATAGCACAGCGGTTGGGCGTTCACCTTTCACACGGCCGACCCGAGTTCGATTCCTCCCCCTCTCGGAGAGCCCGACAAGCTACTGAGAGTATAGAGCCCGCGCAGCAGAGCCTGGCAAGCTACCCATGCGTATTGGATATGCCAAAAAAAAAAGTAACAATAAGTCTCTCAATGAGAGACGTTACTGGTGCCCGCTCGAACAAATCGATGAGCAACGGGACGACAGTGACAGTGACAGTTTCCAAAGGAGGTCCTTTTTAATTTAATTTTCTCTGAAAAGGCGGCGGTAGGTCAAATACTTTTGGTAATCTCTGGACCAGGGTTTTGACTACTAGAAAACCAGAAAAGGAAGAAGCAAAGACCATCTCTTATCATTTTGTTCCTGCTCCCCATTTCCTTCCCATCTGCCTTTTCTAAAATGGGAACTTTTTTTCTTTCTTTTTGGGTCACACCCAGTGATGCACAGGGGTTACTCTTAGCTTTGCACTCAGGAATTACTCCTGGCTGTGCTCAGGGGACCCTTTGGGATGCTGGGAATCGAACCTGGGTAGGCTGTGTGCAAGGCAAACACCAACCCACTGGACTAACACTCCAGCCCCATTCAGAACTATTTTAAGGACACACCACAACTTTCTTTATAAAACCTTATTCCATTCTTGAGAACCGAGTGTTCTGGCCCCAAATAAGGCCCATCATCAAGATAATCCACTTAACTGAACCCCCACAAACCGCACTAACACTGGCCCTTCCCTGTCATTCCAGGATCTGCCCTTGGAATGCCACTGCCCACTCAACTCTCCAGTTCTTGTTCAAGGGCCTCCCCTGCCCTGGCCTCCTGTGGCCACCTTTCTACTCTGAGAATTCTGGCTTCTCCAGACTTACAGCCCCACAGATCCTATTAGATTGAACAAATGTTCATTTTCCCTGTCATACTCCCACAGTTACTGACCTCCAGGGACAGAGAAGAGGTTTATAATTCTACATTCCCTGTGTCTAGTATAGTATCCACTTAACAATCTTGGCTGAAATTAAATAGGAATTGTCTTTGCCTTGCATTTTCCCCAGTGTTTCATTCCCATAGGCTTCATTTGTTCCAAGTCCCTAATCTTTAGGGGTAGGCAACTTTTAGCACTTTGCTAGCCAATGTAGCAAAATGCTCAAGTTTTTCTTAAAAAACAAACACACATTTGGGGCTGGAGCAATAGCATAGTGGGTAAGGAACTTGCCTTGCAAGCCCAGCGAGCCCAGGTTCGATTCCCGCCATCTCCTACGGTTCCCCCCAGCCCACCAGCAGTGATTCCTGAGTGCAGATTCAGGAGTAACCCCTGAGCACCACCAAGTGTGTCCCAAACACCAAAAAATAAAAAACATTTAATAAATGAGCAGAATCCACTGTAAATCAAATATTTCCACCTCATTATGTTAGAACCTAAATCCATGTCCGCAAAAATTTCTCCAACCCGGGGCCAGAGTGACACAGCCAACCAGGTTCAATCCCCAGCACCCTATATTGTCTCCCAAGCACTGCCAGGAGTAATTTCTGACGCAGAGGCAGGAGTAAGCTCTGAGCACCACTAGCTGTGGCCCAAAATTAAGGGAAAAAAACTTCTCCAACTGAGAACGGATGAAAATTCTACTCTCACATACCCACTAGGAAAATAAACAGAATAGCAACACCAAATTCAATGCAACAAGTACTTTTTACCTACATCTATCCACTAATGTACAGGTTTTGGTAATCTCAGGCTTACTAACACTGTGTACCCTGCAGTCATCTAAGGGCATACTCGCCACACTCTGCCATCAAATAGGAATAACTGAACACAAACGGGTCTATTCCTTTATTCTAAAACGCTCATGAAAAATTCCCAGTGATCTTCACAAGGCCAAAAGTGTTGGTTTTGCTCACTTACCCGACGAGCACTCCTTCCAGCCGCATCTGCCTGCCCGACTTCACCCTTTAGCATACTCCCTCATAAGACTCTCATTAACTTATTGCTAAATCAACTCAGTGCTTTTGCTAATATTTTCTATTTCTTCCCTTTTTTTAAACAACTATTTCAGTTATTTAAAGAAATTCTTGCAAACTTTATATAGGAATGCAATTTCCCTGTTACTTTAATATGTAAGGGGGAGCTGGAGCGATAGCACATAGGGGAGGGCGTTTGCCTTCACGTGGCCGACCCGGGTTCGATCCCCAGGATCCCATATGGTCCCCTGAGCACCGCCAGGGGCATTCCTGAGTGCATCAGCCAGGAGTAACCCCTGTGCATCCCCAGGTGTGACACAAAAAGAAAAAAAAAAAGTAAGGGGAACATAGAGACCAAGGACACATGGTGGCCATGTATACAATCCAAGGAGAAATTAAGTCATTTTACATTAGGGAAATAGGCAACATTTTTAACTATAAAAGATGCTGGAAAGGGGCTGGAGTGATAGCATAGCGGGTAGGGCGTCCTTGTACGCGGCCGACCTGGGTTCAAATCCCAGCATCCCATATGGTCCCCTGAGCACCGCCAGGAGTAATTCCTGAGTGTAGAGCCAGGAGTAGCCCCTGTGCATTGCCAGGTGTGACCCAAAAAACCCAAAAAATAAAATAAAATAAAAAATAAATAAAAGATGCTGGAAGATGCATTCCAGAGCAGAGGCTCAAGCAAAAAGGTGCCTTCACTCTGCAATACACATAGGTAACATGACAGATTCTGGGCAATAAAATAAAACACAACTTTACAAGATTAGTAGAGCCTAACACAGAGGTGTCTGAAAATCTGCAGTTCCTGGAGTGATGGTGCAGCCAGTAGGGCACTTGCCTTGCACATGACTGATCTGGAGTAATCCCTGAGTACAGAGCCAGGAGTAAGTCCTGAGCACCACCGGTACAGCCACAAAACAAAAAGAAATCTTATGTAAATACTTGGGCTGGAGCGAGAGAGCACAGTGGGTAGGGCGTTAGACTTGCACAAAGCTGACCTGGGTTTGATTCCTCCGTCCCTCTCGGAGAGCCCGGCAAGCTACCGAGAGTATCCCGCCCACACGCCAGAGCCTGGCAAGCTACCCGTGTTGTATTCGATATGCCAATAGTAACAAATCTCACAATGGAGACGTTACTGGTACCTGCTCGAGCAAACCGATGAACAACGGGAAGGGACGACAGTGCATGTAAATACTCAACATAAGAGTATTTGACGAGAGGGGGATGAAGAGAATGGGAGAAAGGCTAACCTTGGTATCTTCTGCCAGAAATCTTGACTCTTCTGGGCGTCACCTTCCCCTCCACCCCACCTCCACTCATTTGCGCACAAAGTCTACGCAAGCCAGTTTCATTTATTTAGTACACAACAATGACCAAGCCCAACTCAATCCTAGCCTGGCCAAACAAAAGAAAGGTGAGATGATTTCAGAGGGTGATAAGAGTTAAAAATAAAGCAGGGTGGTGTGAGAGGGAGGATCAGAGTAAACCTCTGAGAGAAGTTTACATTTTAACAGCACTTCCCTGACAATCTGAAACAAATCTCACCAGAAAGAAGCCCCAGCAGAATCAGGGCCTGGAATGCTGCAGGCAGGAGTAACAAATAAAATGTAGCCGGCTCATGGTATTCAAGAGAGGGGAGCAAGGGGGAGGGGTGCTCACAGGGAAGCAAAGAAAGCTACTGGAGGGTTCTGAGGAAAGCAACTATCATAAGTCAATTTGAATATTAGAGATCACTTTAACTGATAAGTGCAAAAAACTGGAGCTGGAATGTGGCTCCGTGTAGGGTGCATTCTCTGATATGCGCAGCCCTGGTTTCAATCCCTGACAGATAAATATTACTTTAAAAAAATAAAATAAAAAAGAAAGAAAGAGACAAAGAAATCCAGGACAAATTCTAGGTTGCTTTTAGCTTTTATTTACATATAGTAAAATCACAGATTTGGTGAATGCCTACCAAAAATCAGAACATTTCTATCACTCTATTCTTTCTCAGTCATTCCTCTTCCACCTAAAAGGCAGCCACTGACCTAATTTCTGGCATGAAAGACTAGTTTTGCCTTTTCTAGGATGTCTTTAAGTGCGATCGGCCATTTTTGTAGCCTGTGCCTGGCTTTTCACATGGCACGTTTGAGCAGTTTGTTCCTTATACAGTTACCGGTAGTTCTTTTCTGTGGCTCAGTGGTCTGCCACTGTAGGAATACACCAGTTCCATTTATCGGCTTTCTGCCGAGGGATATCTGGACAGTTTCCAACTGGGACAATGAAAAATAAAAGTGCTATGAACCTCTTGTGCAATGTGGACATATATCTCCACTTCTCTCGGATAAATACCTGCAAGTGGAACTTCTGGGTCCGTGTGCAGACCGCGGAGCTTTTTCAGAAGCTCCCAACAGTAGTCCAAAGTGCCAACAGTCACTCTCAGCGCAGAGCATCTGAGTTCCAGCACCGAGACTCCGAGGTGTTTTTCCTGGGAACAACTCTACCTCTGCCAAACCACACACGCTATCAGTTCTTCAGTCATAGCTTCTTCTGTATCTCCTATTTTAAAAGACCTTTGTGGACACATACCAAAGTTACTTTTTGTCTTTAACCCCACCCCTCTGCTACCTTATCTCATAATAGTCATTCATTCAACAAATACCCTGTGGTGTGAGAAAAGCTGAACTGGCCAGAATGTGCTGAGCAGAGAAATGGCATATAAAGAAATCCCCGGGACGAGAAAGGCTTTGCGGCTGGAGGTCAATCACCAAAGGCAGCCAGGTATCCAGGGGCTTATGAGAAATGGGGGGAGGGAAAGAGGAGTCTGGAATTCTAAGTTCTCTGGGAAACCATCAAAGATTTGAAGTGGGGGAAAGGCAGGTGACTTCTGACTGCTCTGCGCAAAGCAGGATAGAGACAGAAATGAAAATGGTGGTGGGGGGAGGGGGGACAGGAGGAGCCGCACGTGAAATGGCGACTCCAGAAATCCAGGCAGACAAGAGCATCAGAGCAGAGCGAAGGTACAGGTGAAGGAAGCAGACGGATTCGAGTCACACTATGAAAAGAACAAGGGGCCGGAGCAATAGTACAGTAGGTAGGGCACTTGCCTTGCATGTGGCCAACCTGGTTGATTTCCAGGACCCCATGTAGTCCCCTGAGCACCACCAGGAGTGATTCCTGAGTACAGAGCCAGGAGTAAGCCCTGAGCATCGATAAGTGTAATCCCCACCACCTGCCCACTCTGCCCCCCAAAAGAAAAAACCCTGATGGCAACCTGATGATGGACTGAGATGGAGAAAGTAGTGAGAGAGGAGAAATCTGATTGAGAAACTGGAAAGGGGGATAAATGGAGAGAAAGCACAGGCAAGGAGCAAGTCCTCAGAGTCTGACTTGAGAAGCTGCAGTTACTAGGGGGCCATCCAAGCTGCAGCTCCAAGTAGGTGCAGGAGGAGCAGAGAGTCTGTCAACTTCAACACTAGCAAGAAACCAAGGGACATGGATATTACACTGAACCCTGAGGGTCCAGAAAACACCAGGAACACAGTAACATGCCACAGAGACTTTTCTGAGACCAGCAGGTAGATGAGCACCACAGGGCCAGTCTTGGAGGTTTCCCAAGACCGCCCTCAAGGCAGGCTGACACAACTTGGTATATCACCTTGTCCTATACTCCCCCTCGTGGAGTACTGTTGATACCTCCGCTTAATTGCCCTACTCTAACAGGCAAATATTTAAGAGCATAAAATCAATAGAATGGGCAGGAACCATCCATGCTCTCCTGCAGTGCCTCAGTTCAAAGCACAAAGTGGTGTGTTTGTTCAATGGACAGCAGGCAGTGCACCTCATCACAAACTCCCTAGTTCAGTTCCTTTTCTCGGGCCAATCTCCATTTTATAGCTGAGGAAACGGTGATGTGGGCAAAATGCCCAAGGTCATTGGCAACAAGAGAAGAAGCCAGAAGACCAAGGCCCACTTCCTCCTCCTCACGGCCACAATGTGCCCCTCACAACTTTCTACACTCTAGCACTGCTGACAAAGGGATGCTAGATCTGTCCCCAGGGAACTGGTCCCCCAGTGCACAAAGCAGGCAAACAGCCCTGTCCCAAGCTCTGGGTTTCTGAACTACACCTTCACACCCACCTCCCACACTGCCAGGGCAGAAGTGAAAATGGGCTTCCCTGACACTGAGATCTGGAGGCGAAACAACGGAGGACTGTTGGAACCTCAGCTTTCTCGAAATCTAGAACTCAATTTCGACGGCGTATCAGAAATTTCTCCTACATTTAGAGGGCCTTGTCTAAAGCCCACAGCTAATGCTGAATGCAGCAACCGGTTCCTCGGTATCCTCCCATCTGGACCAAGACACAGTCAGGATGAGAGAAGCCAGTGGGGTCTGGGAAACCGACACTATACAACTTTGTGAAGTGACAGTGGTGGAATCTCCGCTGTTCATACTCCGCTTTCAAGAACCGGGAAGCCTTCTCCTTCACTTCTTGAGGCTGGAACTACACAAGCTTGTTTCCCAAACTGTGCTAGTATATTAGCTCCTACAGGCCCTCTCCGTCCACTCCTCAATCCTCCGCTGAGAACACTAGGATAGCTGGCAGGGTTCTCATCATGACCCTGGCAGAAGACTGCATTACGGCACATCTCCTGTTTTTATATGAAATACAACAGACAACGTTCCTCTTTCTCCCGTTTACATGGCATTAATGATCCCTTTTAAGCTCTTTTCAACCAGGTCCTCATTCACAATATATAAATATATAAACAGGTGCTGGAGCAATAGCACAGCAGGGAGGGCGTTTGCCTTGCACGCGGCAGACCTGGGTTAGATTCCCAGCATCCCATATGGTCCCCTGAGCACCACCAGGAGTAATTCCTGAGTGCAAAGCCAGGAGTAACCCCTGTGTATTGCCAGGTGTGACCCCCCCCAAAAAATATATATATATATGCATATACATATAAGCAAAGGGAAGACCAATCAACCAACTTCTCGTCTTTGGATTAACTTCTCAAAATGCTCAGGGCTGAAGCAAATTATTTACTTTGTTTAATGTCAGTTCATCCACCCCACAGATCAAGTCTGACTGCCCTGCTGGCAGAAAAAGCTTCAAAAGCAGGGCTATCCCCATGACCACTGTGAAGGAGCAATTGGAGTCGCTCCACGCTGTCTTTCCATTCCCTCCCCAGTGCTCAGACCGCAGTCTGTCAACAGAGCAGGCTCCTTCTCCCCCTGTCCTCCCCAACACCCTGCAATGCCTGTGGAAATTAAATCACACATAGGACCTTCATCCACATTCTGGGATGTCAGACTCAAAAGTGGAAGTCCTCTTCCGATCTAATGGACATTCAAGTATACCAAGGAACTTCCCCTCTTTCCTACAGAATTTACAGGTGCACATTAGTAACAGAAATATCTCCCCAGAGTCTGTAATAGTTTCTCTTTCTTAACTTCTCTACAAAGAAGCATCAAATAACAAGTTGCAGACATAAAATAACTCACTTTCTAGTTTATCTTCCTTCTGCATCGTGTGCATCTGGTCAAACTGAGAAGAGCCATTAGATAATGATTCAAGCACTGTACAGCCGGACACAGACAGTGCCTTACATATGCTATCACTCTATGAGCTGATATGGCAGCATCGGGTCTGAAAGAGAAACTTTTAGACTGAATCGCAAGTGCACTGGCAAAACTGTCAAGGTATGGGGAAAGTGAACGTTAAGAAAACTCCTGGGTTCACTAAATCACATGGTAGAGTTATCCCAAAAATGCTTTCCAGTACTTGACCAAATCCAGAGCTCAAGTTCACTAACACTTAAAAAGGGGAAAGAGAGGGCTAGTGGGAGAGGCACAGCAGGGAATATGGACTCCAAGGCCATACTTAAGACAAATGATCTGTGCCTTGAGCAAGCAGCAGGTTATAAAGGACCTAGTAAAGGCGTTGGAGCCCAGGGAAGGAGAGTCCTGCTCAAGCCCTGACCCTCACCACCTCAAGGTCCTCTCAGAAAAAAGGGAGCCAGTCATACAGTTCTCAGGTCTCCAGGGTAGATTTCATAAGTCTAGTTAAAATACCGTGAACAGAACTTAACCTGTAGGATTTATAAGTGCCCACAATGTTTCCTATCTATCCATAGAAGGTTGAACTCACCGGAAGTCCAACTCTAATGTCTTCATCTAAGAGGTGTCAGTCCAATTATACTCCACAAATCAAACAGAAGTATCTCACAAAATTCCCATCTTTCCACCTTGACATTCTCTCACATATACGCTCACAAATTACCTCTGCAGAATAGGTTTCTACATCTTTCCCTTCTAAAGACAAATACACATGAATGTCATACTGCTTGCAATCTTAAGTACCCAGGGTTTTTTTAGAATTTCATCCCAGGAGATGATAAGGTAGGACACTTGCTTTACAATTGGCTGTGGTAGCTGCTACCCTGGTTCCTACCCCTTGCACCACACATGGTCCCCTGAGCACTGCCAGGAGTGATCCCTGAGCCTAGAGCCAGGAGTAAGCCTGCCCTCCAAATCATAAAATTAAATATAGACATTTGTAAATTTAAAAAAAATTACATCTCATCCCAAATAGATAATTCAGATACTAACATAAATTGCTACATTTGGGAAACCTCAAAAAAAAATTTAACTGTACAGTTGTATAAAAGTGTCTACTGATGTGTAAGACCTGGTAAGTATCCCAAGAAAATTTCGACCAGTCCCTCTTCCAAGTCAACATTATAAGCAGCCCTCCCAGTGCTGCGAGCGGTTCTGAAATTGTGTTTATAGAGAGCGAACTTTAAAACTGGTCTAAAAAGACATTTTACACCACAATGGGCCCATGTCCCCCAATGCACTCAGGATAAACAAACCCACTCCTGGGGCTGGTAGGGAGATCTCTGAGTCAAAGCATGGCCTAAGGCCCTCACACTCCATAAATTCAGTGCAACTAATTGGGGTGCTTCAGCATCTGAGAGGATGCATTCCACTGCCATTAAGGAATAAATTGGGGATGCAAATAATTAGTGCACCCTGAGGTGACAGTTAATTCCACTAGCACTGCCTTCCTGCAGGAGAGAATCTAGAATTTACCTTGCCCCTACCTTGAGTCCCGGGAGCTGGGAATGTCAAGCTTAGCCAACCACTGGCAACTCTCCCTCCAAAGAACTGTAAGTAAGAACCCTGCCCGGCGCCCCAGCACGGTGGCATCTCCGAGGCCCTTGAAGTCAACACCACACGGCACCTGTGCACAGTGCCCAGCCGGGCATACCCGGCTGAAACGTGTTCTTTGGTAACGTCTCTCTCGAAAAGACAAAAGAGAGTTCCAGGGACATTCTGCGCGGCCCAGAGTGGGTCCACTCCAAAGAGGCACCCAGCAGCAGCACCGGGAGGAGAGGGGCGGGGATGGGGGGGCTGGGGGGGGGCGGCGGGAAGCCCAGACAGACCCTGCCCCAGCTGACGCGCTGCTGCAGGCAGAGGCTGGCAAGTCACCGGGGAGACAGGCTCTGAGGAGCCGGGGCAGGTACGGCCGCCACTCCCTGGAAAGGTGCCCACGGCGGGAACAAAAGTACTGAGCGGGAGAGGCGGCTGCAGAGGCAGCGACCGACCGACGCGGGTCCAGAGCCCAGGGCCGGTCAGTCCCCCTGGGTCACTTATGGGGGGTGGGGGGGAGCTGCCAGGGGGTCCCGGGTCTCCCTGTGAGGCCGCGGCGCCGCGTCTCCCACTCCACAGGGCCGCCACCCCACGTCAGATGTTTCAGAAAACTCTTCACTGAGGCTGTTAACATAAGGGTCCAATTATCATTCAAAGATCTGCCTGGTAGATAATGGCTCGAAAATTCCATCCATTTTACAGCAGTTGCCAGAGTCATCTCGTCTCGGAGGAAGGGAAAAGGGGAAAAAAAAAAAGAAACAGCCCAAGCCGGGGAACCGAGGGGTGGGGAAGGTCCCGGTTCTGATCCGTCCCCTCAGGACAAGCCAAAGGGCTGCCCAGAGGGAGGCTGGCGCGCGCCGGTCTCCAAAGCCACACACACGCCAAAAAATAATAATAATAATAATAAATAAATTAAATTTTTTTTAAAAAAACAATAATCCCCACCCACAGGCCCGGGCAGGCGCCGCCCCCCCCACACCCCCACACCCCAACTTACTAGATTCCACTCCCGTCCCGGCGCTCCGAGACGTTCCACCGCGCGGCGCGGCCCCTCGCGGGCCGGCACCCCCGCCCCCGGCCCCCCGCAGGCACGAGGGCGCCCCCCACACCGGGCCCCCCCGACGAACGGGGCGCCCCACGCCGGGCGCGCGCGCGCGCGGGACGTCCCCGCGGCCCCGGCCGCCGCGTCCACATGGCATCAGGTGTTCGCGGGGCCGGCGGCCGCGGCGCCTCAGCCGAGCCCCCCGGGCGGCGCCGCCCGCGCGCCCCGCAGGTACCCGCGGACCCCCCCGCGCCCGCCGAGCCCCCCGCGGCGCCCCTGCCCCTGCCCCCCCCCCCCCTCAGCGCCCGCCGAGGCCCGGCCGCGGCGCGCCGCGCTCCCGGGCCGGCTCCCCTCAGCGGCGCCGGCCGGGCGCGGACCTCCGCCCCCTCCCGTGGCCCCCACGGCCGGACGCGCGGGCCGGCGGCGGTTACCTGCGGGAGCCCCCCGCCCGGACCCGCGGCCGCGGGCGGGGGCGGGCGGGGAGGGAGCGGCGGCGGCAGCGGCGGCGGCGGCGGCGCGGGGTGGGGGTGGGGGAGCCTCCGCCGCCTCCAGCTCGGGCGCCCGGGCCGGCGGCGGGGCGGGCCGGGGCCGCGGCCCCTCGAGGCTCGCTCCGGCCCGCGCGCTCGCTCCCCGCTCGGGCGCGCCTCAGGGCGGGCTCCCCCGGCGGAGGCCGCGGCCGCCTCGCAGGGGCCGACAGCGGCTGGGCTCGGGGTTTTTTCTCTCCATTCTCCCAACACACAGGAAATAACAGAGCGTCAGGTGACGGCGCGCGGCCAATGGGGAGGCTCCGGGCCGGCGCGCGCGGGCGGGCGGGAGGGCGGGGCGGGGCGCGCGGCGGGGGCGGGGCCGCGGGGGCGGGGCCGGCGGGCGCGCGCGTGCCCACCCGCGTGCGGCGGCGCGGGGGTCCGGGCCTGCGCGCCGGGGGCCGGCGGGGCCGCGGGGGCCGCCCCGCGCGCGGGTCCCGCCGCCCACCCCCGGGCCTCCTGGACCCGCAGCTCCGGGCCGCCCCGGGAGTGGCCGCGAGCCAACTTCGGGGGCAGTTGGTGGCCCCGACTCTCTCCCTGTGCTCTCTGGAGTTGCCTGGAGCCGCCCGGGCACCTGCGGGTGTGGGCACGGCCCGCTCCGGGCAACCTGCTCCGTGGGTCGTGACGTGGGGACGGCTTGGCCGGGCTCAGCGCCCTGCAGGCCCCGTTCCCTTGCTGCCTCCACCCTTTGCACCGCGTTTACTTGGTTCCCTCTGGAGCCTCAGTTTCCTCCTCACTGAAAGCAAGAGTGGGGGCGGGGAGGAAACCCACAAAATAGCGTGTACAGTGATGCTCATCGTCGCGGGAGGGGTCCAAGCGCTAAATCTCTGGACCACTGAATAGCCCCCTCTACACACACACACACACACACACACACACACACACACACACACACACACACCAGAACACTCCCGTGCCAAGGTCTTCACCTGCAGGGGCACTAAATGCTGCAGAGGCCCCACCCTGGGTCCTGGGTTAATAGGGAGCGAAGGTGGATTTGCAATGCCAAGTCTCTGGCTATTCCCAGACTGACTCTGCAAACCTCATGCATGTTTTATGCAGCAAAGATACAGCTTGATTTTTTTTTTCCCCTTTTAGAATCTCAGTTGTAGAAGCACCAGGGAGATGTGCCCTGTGCCACCCGCCACCCTCTGACAAAAGTGAGGTCCCAGTAAAGGCAGGGCTGTCAGGAGTATTTGTGATTTGGCCTCTGATACGCCCGTTCACCAAATTCCCTCCCCACTCCGGGCCTCAGTTTCCCCCTGGTAAAATGGGAAGGAATGTTTGGACCAGTCCCTTAGGCCGGTGTCTATTCTAGACGTTGGGAGAGTGTGCCGTGCCCTTCCCTGCAGCGGCTCAATGCAAAGCCGGCTGCCATTGGAGGTCTGCTCTGCACAGCAGGTGGAGGCTGATAGGAACCAGGTGTGGCCCAGGGCGCTGCTCTAGTAGGTTTGAGGCTCACAGCACTACTCCCCGGGCCTGCCCCCACCCCTTCACCTCTCACCCACAAGCCAGAGACTTCGCTCGCCTTGTCAGGGGCCACCCAAGGCGGTGCAGGCTGTAGCAACCTGAGCCCCAGGAAAGGGACCCAAGGAAGGCAGGTCGGGAGTGTGTGACAGGGGCGGTCGGGCAGGGGGTGCTGAACTGTGGCACCCCAAGAGGCTGCATACCTCCTGGCTTCTGTCCCACCTCCCAAAGTTGGGGCTGGCACCGAAGTGGGTCAGGGCTATTCTTGGACGTTTGATTCCCCAACACCTCCTGAATGCCAGGCAGGGCTGGGCTCTTCCGGGGCAGAGGGAGCCAGGGGGAGCCGGCTGCCAGGCCCTACCCTCTGGCCGTTCCCATTGTTCTGTGAGTTTCCTTTTCACATTCTTTGGCACCAAGACTTTTAAAAGACAGGGGCCAGGACTGGAGCAATAGCACAGGGGGTGGGGCGCGTTTGCCTTGCACGTGGCCAACCCGGGTTCAATTCCCAGCATCCCATATGGTCCCCTGAGCACCACCAGGAGTAATTCCTGAGTGCATGAGCCAGGAGTAACCCCTGTGCATCGCCGGGTGTGACCCAAAAAGCAAAAAAATTAAAGACAGGGGCCAGAGAGAGAGAGTGCTGCGTTGAGGTGTGAGCACAAAGGCGGGAAGACACTGCCATCAGTGCGGTGGGATCCGCGGGACCCTATTTGGTCTCCTCGGAGCTTCCACCAAAGGTGATTCCTGAGTGCAGAACCAGGCGTGAGCCCAGAGCGCCACCCCAAAGCAAGCACCCGAACAAGTGGCATGTGTTTGTTTCTGCTCTGGGTCACATAGGGACAGGAGGGGGGGAGAGGACATACCCTAGACACAGTCCCGTGTTGTGTGGACAGATGAGGAAGGATGCTGGGGGTCTTCCTGAAGTCGGGGTGCTGGGGTACCCTCAGTTTTTTCTGTGGGGAGAACTCATAAGGGGAAAGAGGGGCTGGAGAGACAGCACAGCAGGTGGGGCACTTGCCTTGCACGCAGCCAACTCAGGTTCAAACCCCGGCATCCCCGTTTGCCTTGTATGCCGCCGACCCGGGTTCGATTCCCAGCATCCCATAGGGTCCCCTAAGCGCCGCAAGGAGTGACTCCTGAGTGCATGAGCCAGGAGTAACCCCTCTGCAACGCCGGGTGTGACCCAAAAAGCAAAAAAAAAAAAAAAAAAAAAACCCGGCATCCCAGAGTCCCCTCAACATCGCCAGGAGTGATTTCCGAGTGCAGAGCCAGGAGTAACCCCTGAGCATCACCAGCTATGGCCCAAACACCAAGAAAAAAAGGTGGGCAGGGGAGAAGCCCGTTCCTCAGAGCCTCCCAGGCCCTCGTCCCTCCTTTCCTTTCCCACATTCCTCAGCTCCCTTGGGTGTCATTCATTCTCTGGGTGAACTCAAAGAACTGATGCAAACGTTATGGCCCAGAGATGAAGCTCTGTGCACTTTTGTGCTGTGCAGCCTCGGGCAAGTCAATTCACCTCTCTGAACCTTGGTTTCCCCACTGGAAAAGGGAGGCAGGGACCAGGGAAATGACTGAAGAGCTGGAGTGCATGCAGAAACCCATTCGTCCTCTGGCAGAGCACCCCCCCGCCAACACCAGGAGAAGTAGCGCCCAGTACCATGGGGTGTGACTCCAAACCAAACAACAACAAAAAAAGCTTCCTAAAAGAGGACAAAATGATTTCTCAGGGCTGGAGCCATAGCACAGTGGTTAGGGCGTTTGCCTTGCACGTGGCCGACCAGGGTTTGATTCCCAGCATCCCATATGGTCCCCTGAGCACCACCAGGAGTAATTTGAGTGCATGAGCCAGGAGTAACCCCTGTGCATCGCCGGGTGTGACACAAAAAGCAAAATAAGAAAAAAAAAAAAAAAGATTTCTCTCTGTTGTAGGAATCTAACAAGGTCTTGAGAATTGAAACAGCTAATGACGTGGGGACAGTACCAGGCACGGGTTCGGGGGAGCTGTGACATGGGCGCAGAGTGCTCCACAGGCCCCAAGGCCCGGGAGGTGGAGTCCCTGCCCACATTCTCTCGGCCACCTCTGACCCATTGTTCCCCCATGTCTGCCGCGGGAATCCGGTTTCCCTGAGGAGCGGACAGGAGATCCAGCAGGTGTCCTGCTCTCTCTCTCCTAACCCCCGTCCACTGGCACGGAAGCCGTGGAGACCCAGTGCGTGTCCTGCTCTCTCTCTCTCTCCTAACCCCCGTCCACTGGCACGGAAGCTGTGGCTTTCAGTTGCAGAAGCTTAGTGGACACTTTCCCTGTCCCCCGCTCGCGGCAGCTTCTGGAGACCCCGTGTCACTCCCTTTCTTTCAGGCTCCTCAGCCGCCTCCTCCTCCAGGCGCCAGGGCCACTCCACTTTACAAACGGCGTCTTCTGCCTGCAGGTCACGGGCCCTGCCACCATCTGTCAGCGCCGATGGATGGAGGCGCCCGGCCCCAAGCGGCAGACCAGAGACTGTGGAGGGAGCCAGGTAGGGGCTGCAGCCGTGTCCCTCCCCCTGCTGGTTGGAGCAGGCGTCCAGCCTCCTGTGTCTCTGGCCTGCGCCAGGCTCTGCTCTCTGCAAGGGGCGACTCCTGCCGACTCTCCCCGGCAGGGCCCAGCCGAGGCTCGGCTCAGAGCAGGGACCCGCCCTGCGGTGCCAAGCCACTTTCCCCAGGCAAAGTGGAGGGGTACCGAGAGCACGGCCAGGGGCTGGAGCGACAGCACAGCGGGGAGGGCGTTTGCCTCGCACGCGGCCAACCAGGGTTCAATTCCCAGCATCCCCCGAGCACCGCCAGGAAGAATTCCTGAGTGCATGAGCCAGGAGGAACCCCTGTGCACCGCCAGGTGTGACCCAAAAAGAAAAAGAAAAAAAAAAGTCTGAACCAAGAGCAGGGCCAGTATGGTGGCGGATCCTTCCTTCCGCATAGGGCCCCCAGGCGCGGGCATAGGCGGTTGGAAGAATTCATTCCTGGACAAGCTCAGGGCCACCTTGAAGGCCAAAGAGGTACAAGGGGGTCCAGAGGGGGCCCAGGGGAGCCCAAGGGTGTGCATGAGGCACACGGCCGGGGGCAGGGCGGGCAGGAGACACAGGAGGGCAGGGTCCTGTCCCCACTGCCCGCCCGCCATGGATTCATGTCACGGGCTCTCTGCTCGGGGATCTGCCTCCGGAACCCCAGCTGTGGCTCCCACGGCCACTCTGGGCCACATGTGCCCCCCACTCTCCCGCACTGAGGCCTTTCAGCACAGATGTCCATCAACGACGAGGCAGCCCAGAAGAATCCACGTCAAGGCGAGCAGGCGCAGGGCGTGCCATGAGGTGGCTCCGGTCATCACGCCCACCTTCCAGATGGGGCCACTGAGGCACAGAGCATTTAAGTAACTTGTCCCAAGTCACGCAGCTGGGAAGAGGTCAGGTGGGGGGGGCTCGAACCCAGTGCTCCGCGGTCGGTAGCTGGAGTCTTGACCGCTGCGCTCCCTGGCACCCCACAAACACGGGGTACGTGCTGCTGGTGGCCAGCGGATGCAGGGTGTGCACACAAGCCAGCACCAGCCTCTCCGCCACCTCGTGGTCACTGCATCCCCGGCCCCGCACCACTGTGTAGCCCGATAGTTTTCAGGCAGGGCCACGAGGGGCCAGAGCGGGGCATCTGGAAGCTGGCAGCCCCACGCCTCCAGGCGCTCACTCTCTGCCCCCTGAGCACCCCCCCCCGGCCCTTGTGGAGCAACCCCTGGGCAGCCCGTGGCATGGCAGCCTAGCACAGGCCCCAGAGCCAGAGTCCAGCCTGGTCGCACATCTGGATCCTGTCCCCTGCAAACTGGCGTGGGTGGACGAGAGGAGGGGCCAGCAGTCTGCCTCCAGGAAGCCAAGCCCCTTACCTGGGTAGCCCCACTCACTCCTCCGAACAACCCCTCAGGGATTTATTTTCCTCTTCAGTGGACATGGCGGGAAAACGGGCACGCAGAGAGGTCAAGACACTCGCTTGAGGTCGCACAGCTAGCAGTCGGCAGGAATTGGAGCTCAGCCTCCGGGCTCCACGGATCACTCAGTTCGTGGCACAGTGAAGTGCGAAGGTGAAGACGAAATGATCGGACGTGTGCTAGTCACCAGGTAGTGACAAAGACGTGTTCCAAGAGTATGTACACACATGCGCATGCGCGCGCGCGCACACACACACACACACACACACACACACACACACACACACACACACACCCTCCACCACGGTGGCTTGCTTAATCCTCTCACCAGCAGGCTCAGGTGGAGGTGGGGACTCCCATGGGCGCTTCTTGTGCAGATGAGGAAACTGAGGCCCAGAGCGGCCGCGAAGGGGCCGAGCCGACGGGCTGCGAGCGGGGGGGTGGCGTGGGGGGGCGTCTCCTCAGGAGCGGGAGGAGCAACAGGGAGGGTCCTTTCCGCGGGGATTATTCCTGCTTGAAAGCTCAAGCCTCTCGCCCCGCCGCTGCCGGGCCCGGCGGGAAGGCCGCGCGCACGCCGGGGCATGCTGGGAGGACTTTGTTCCATCCTGTGCTGTTGACACGCTCTTCATCTCCAGCCCGAAACCCAAGCTCCCTGCGAAGACCGTGAGCCTCAGAGCAGGACGAGCCGGCTGCCGCTGGGGAGCCCCCCTCCCCCGCTCGCTCGGGACTGGGCCACCGGCACCGTCCCGGGGCATGGCACTGGGCTTGGGGCCAAGTTTCTGCTCCCTGGTCCCAGGCTGGACCCCCAGCCAGGACTCTCGGGCACCTGGAAGGCACCAGCATGTTCTGGAAGCGTCCACGCCAGGTGGAGGTGGGGGCTAACGGCTGCCCCCGCTGTTCTTCCAGCTCCGAGCCGCTGCCTCCTTTAAAGCCAGCTGTGAAGGCGCTCGGCCCCAGGCCCCTCCCTCAGGGCTGCCAGGGCCACCCCCTCCTCTCCAGCTCCCCCCATGCCCCTCGGCCTGCTGGCCAGACCGCGCCTGTCCCTGCTCCGGAAGCGCGTCCCTCTTCCTGCGCTCGGTGGTCACGGCCTCTTTGGTGCGTCACCAGACCCAACCGCCTTCACGAAGCCTTACCTTCACGCTCACCGTAAGTCCACTCACAAACAGCGGCCCCTGCCGCGGGCCGGCCATTCAGCCCCAGGGGGGCCCGGGGTCAGAGAGCTTAGGGTCCCACGGGGCTTCAGAGGGAACAAGAGGCCTGAGTGACAGTAGAGGGGGGAGGGCGCTTGCCTTGCCCGCTGCTGACTGAGTTTGACCCCTGGCACCCCTGAGCTGAGTGCAGAGCCAGGAGGAAGCCTAAGTCACCGGCAATCACCACAGTGACGTGTGCTAGGGGGAGCCGGTGACAGGTGCACACAGGACAGAAAGGGGCCTGAGACTCAGGAGCTGAGAGCTGAAGGAGAAGGAACCAGGTGAGGAAGTCGGAGGAGGCAGGGCAGGAGCAAAGGCCCTGGAGCAGGAGGCAGCAGGGAAGGGCAGGAAACCCATGTAAGGTTGCAGAAAAAGCAGGAGCCACAGGATTCGCTTCAACTAGACCAGCTGCCCTGGGGGTGAGCAGCTTGGCAGCCAGTCACCCCTGGCCCTTTGGAGGTGCAGATGCCAGGAGCCCCTTCTGCATCAACTCTCTAAGCAGGGCAGACCCCCCCAATATCCCAACAACAGATGGAGTGCCCCCCAAAACATGTGGAATGAGCGTCACAGACAGAGCAAGGCACTTACCAGCATCTCCCCCGGGAGGGGCCAGGCTGCCTGAGGGGCCTTCCACGTTCTCTGGAAATCACAAAAGTCAAGGGTTTTAGTGAGACTCCAGCTGGGAGGGTCTCCAAGCAGATACCCCACAGTTCTGCACACCCCAAGTCTGCCAGGGACCAGCGGGGGGAAGGAACCCCCACCAACAGAAGCCCAGAAGCACTGCAGGCTCAAGAGCCCTGCCTTACAGATGAGGAAACTGAGGCCTGGGCACGGGGCATCCCGAGCTTCGTTGTGGCCCAGCCAAGGCTGGAACCTGCTAACAGCGCAGAGGACTGACGGCCCCCATGGGGTTAAGAACGCTTTCCAGAATTTTCTTTCTGCAAAGGTCTGAAAGTGACATATTTCATCAGTTGTCTGTCAGGCCAGCAGTGGGAGCCAACACACGATTCTCTGGCAGGCTGCGCCCCGTTTCCCCGCTCCCATACGCACACCCCGCCCCGGGCCGGGCCGAGGCTGGCAGCCTAGCTGGAGGTAAGGGGGAGCCCCGGAACAACCCCCTCGGCTGGGGGCTGCCGCCCACACCCCAAGGGCATCTCAGGAACTCCGAGTGTGGGGGTGGGGCGGAGCAGCTGACAGAGAGGCTAACAATGGAGAACATTCCGGAAGCACCCGCATGCATTCGGTGCTCCCCAATTACAGGTGCGGAACCCAAAGCCCAGAGCGTGGCAGAGCTGGGGGGGTCCATCCCACACAGAACCCCCACCTCCCACATCCTGGCTGAGGAACGGGTGCGGGAGTGGCCCAGCCACGCGGGTGCTTGCTGAGGGACGCCCCTCTGCCCACCCACCGGGATTCCCACCCTCGGAGGGTGCTGTCTCAGCCGCACAGACACACCAGCCCCCGAGGCCTCGCCCTGCACCCCGGCCTCAGTGCCCACCCCGGGGTCCTCGCTCCTGCCCTGCCTCGCGTCTTTGCTCCCAGCTTTGACAGGCTGGAAACCTGGAGGGGGACCCCAGCGGGACACGAGCCCTCCGGAACACGGACACTAGGCACTGATGTCACCCGTGCAGAAGCTGCGGCCCCTCTGCTTGCCCCTGCCCACCTTAGGGGTCCGCTGTCCCGGGAACAAGTAGCGAGGCGCCCGCGACACACCCCAACATGGACACAGCCAGCACGTGACCCCATGTTGTGCTGGGGGGACAGAAAGGCAGTAAAGCCACCATCTGCCACCCACCCCCACCCCCGGCCACTGCCTCACAGCCAGGCGCCTGGACGCTCCTCCCCGAATACAAGGAGGTGCTGGCCGCTGGGGGGACGCCTCCCCCGGCCCAGCCGAGGTGCAGGAGGCAGCGGGCAGGCCAGTCAGCAGCTCGCTCTTCAAAGCTGATGGCTCAGGGAAGCGAGCGTCCTTTCTGGAAAAATCAATGAGCCCGGCCTCCCGCCCACTCACACCTCCATGGCAGCTGGCCAGGGGAAGAAGTCGCCAGGAAGGGGGACAACAGCCCCCCGCAGCAGACAGGAGGGATGCTGGGGGTCAGGGAACAGGGGTGACGGCTCCAGGCCCGACCGACGGCAGAAGGGGAGCTTGGCCCTCGTGAGGGGTGTCCCCTGGCCGTGAGCCCTCGCTGGCCTTGCCTCTCTGCCTGGCTGTCCAGTTCCGTCTGGCCTGGGCCACTCTACCAAGTTTAACGTCGCCAGAAAGCATCAGATGTCCAGGGCTCTGCCCTGTCGGCTTCTGGGACACGGCCGTCCCCCCACATTATGCGCAGGGTAGGGGGGAGAGCTGGGCTCCTTGTCCCCCACCCCTACCCTCCCCCCCCCAGCAAAGCCTAATGTCAAGGCAGTGCGAGCTGGGACGCCAAGCACAGTCCTTCTCCCCATGTCACAGCAAGGGAAACTGAGGTTCCGAGCAGGCTGCCAGGAGTTTGCGCCTCTGTTCCTGGACATGCGTGTCTCGCTTCGCAACAAGCTGACAGGTGCTGACACAGCGTCATATGCCCCCAGCAGCTAGTGGGTGACTACGCGCAGGTGAGAACCACCTCCTGGCACCGTCCCCTCCACCCTGCAATTTTCAGTTATCACCTCCGAAGGGCCAGGCCACTTGCCTTGACCTCCCACAGCTCCAAAATGGGCAGGGCCGGGGTGGTGCCCACCGCTGGCACCCCCCCTGCTGCTGTCTCAGCAGGGGATGGTGAGGCTGAGAGTAGCCTCCCTGGCCTCTGGCAGCAGCTTCCGGCCACCCGGGGTGCCCAGCTGGATTGCTGCCCCCCAGAACCCCCACTGGGCAGCACTGGGGGGCAAGAAACTGCCCGGCTGGAGACGGGCAGTTTCTGCCACCCAGTTATACAGCCCCGGCCCGGGCGACCACGACTCAAGTGGCAGAGCACATGACCAGCATGGCAGAGGCCTGGGTGTGGCCCCGGCACCGCCTGCTCCCCTGGCCCCCAGCACTACCTGCAAGAACAGAACTGTGTGGGATCGCAGAGAGCCAGCGAAGTGCCGGCACGGTCCCTGAAGGCAAGCCAGCACCAACCAAAAGGTGGGGAACCCGCTCAGTCTGTCACTGAGTCAGCTCCTCTCCCTCCTCACCCCCACCTTTCGCTCACTCCAGTCGCTGGGAATCTCTGCTGTTGCTTTCCCGTCTGACGGCGAACCCTCAGCCTGGCAAACTCCTATTTACTCTTCAAAGCCTTCCAACGCCACCTCCCCACTGAAGCCCCTCGTGAGTGCCCTTGGGAGCACACACGGGCCGACCCTTCAGTCTCGAAGTTACAAGCAGCGCCCTCAGACATTCCTCGGTCCCCCACCTCCTGCTGCCACGGAGCCCCTGCTGTGTGCAGGCACCCCAACTTCACCTTGGTGACCCGCTTACGGGGCGAGGTTACCACTTCCTGGACTGTACCCTTTGAACACGCAGCTCTGAGAGACCAAATAACTTGCTGCACGTCACACCGTCAGCACATGGCCGGGGAGAAACGCGCCCAGGGGGCCTGACTGCCGCCAACGCTCAGGGCCTTTCGCATCGGGAGGGCGGCAAGAGTGGGCACTGCCGAACTCCTGCCTCTGCGAGGGAGAGGGTGCCCGTCCAGCGGGCCAGGCGCGGGGCCCTGGACAGGCGCCTGCGTGGCTTCCGTGTGTCCTCCCAGCCTCCCCAGCCCAGAAGTGGGCCTGCAGCCCCCCATGGGTGCCCGGGAGGGTCACCTGGTCTCTCCTGTCCACTAGCAGCGGGCACCGCGGGCATCAGGGCTGCAGTTGAAGGGTGGCCAGGTGGGCACCTCTTCGTACCCCCCCCGGCCATGTGCTACAGATTAGCTTAGGGGCACAGGACCGGAAGACAATGCGTGTTTGGTGCGGGGGTCAGGGGATAAAAGGGCAAGGGGAGAAGGATTCCCAGGGTTGCTGAGGGGGTCGAGCCCAGGGGTCCCCACGCAGGGCTGTGCTCCAGAGCGGGGGGTCTTCGAGTCCTGGGAGGTTCCTCCAGCTCAGGGCAGACATTTCGCCCCCCTCGGCGAACTGCAGATTGCTCCCTCACAGCAGGCTGTGTGTGTGTGTGTCTGTCAGGGGGGGGTATCTCTTTGGGGTGCAGGTGTCCAAAGGAAGTGAGCCCTCACCCCCTCTCTCTAGCTTCCATCTGGCGACGACCCACCCTCTGGTCTCCAGGCACCCATTTCCTCCGTACTCAGCAAATGACTGGACGGCTGGTACCTCCAGATGCCCACCTGGTGCCTGAATGAGGGTCTGTCTGGTGGGCATCAGAGGGTGGGCTACCCCATGGGAAGGCTGTCAGGGATAGGCAGGTCATAGACACCCAGGCAGAGGGCCAGGGAGGCTTCCTGGAGGAGGCAGATCAAGCCCAGAAAGACTTGTTCCAGCAACAGCAGAGGCAGGGAGGTCTGGGAAGGGGGACTGGGACTGCCACAATCCGAGGGGCTGACGTTCGCAGGTGGGGCCCAGCAGGCCAGGCCTCCCGCCCTCGCCGGCCCAGACCCTCCACCCTAGGGATGGCCCCCTCCTCGGCCCCCTCCTCAGCCTCTCGGCTCCAAACTCTGTCCCTGCAGGCGTCTGTCTGTGCCGCAGTCAAACCCACACCATCCTCCATGGAGCCCAGCTCCCACCTGTGCGAGCCGGCCAGGGGGCAGCTCTGGCTCTGCCTGGCCCCGGTCAGGCGCCCGCTCCCACCCCAGGGGCCCTTTCTGGAAGGGGCTGGAGTACAGGGCTGCAGAAGCCCTTGCCAGCCCCGTGGGGAGGCCAGGTCAGCGCTGCAGCCAGAGCCAAGCCCAGCTCTGGGCCTTGCGGTGGTCTCAAGTACCCCCTCCCCCCCGTGGGGGCTTCCTGCCCGGGCGCTCCTCTCTGGACCCCTTTGGGAAGCCGCCGGAGGAAGCTGTCGCCTTCTGTGACCTCAGGCCGCCCAGGCTAAGGGCAGGACGGCGCGTGGGGCAGGTCCTCGTGGGGCAGGTCCTCGGGGACCTGGCAGGAGGAGGGCAGCCAAGGGGGAGGGGTGAGGGCTGCAGAGAGGGGCTTGCTGGGGGGGGTCTCCCTCCAGCGCGGGAGGAGGGGGAGAACCAGCTCCTCCCGCCATGCGGCCTGTCTGTCTCCTGCACTTCACTGTAAAAATAAATGGAAGACGCACAGCCAGAGAGGAAAGGGGGGGAGGGACACACACGGGGTGTGGGGGGGGGAAGCCCAGCCTCCCACGCGGGCGCCCTGTGCGGCTGGGGCCGGGGCCTTGGACCCCGTTACTCGCCGCGGCTTCTCCGGGGGAAGCGGCTGGTGCCAAATTTGCATTTACCACAAACAGAGACAACACAATGTCATAATCCTCCTCCTGTCGTTCTCCCGCTCTCCCTCCTCCCCGCTCAGACACACACGCTAACACAAAATGACGGCTCCCTCGACAGCCTGAATGAGCCCAGCCGCGATCCGCTCCCTAATTGTTGGCCTTTCTCTGCAGCCGCTGCCGCTCCGTGCCCGGGGCCCAACTTGCGGCGACCACCCACTGCCCCCGCCTTTGTCCCCAGATCGCCGCTGACAAATGGCCTGTTGGAGGTGGAAGAAAATGCCTGGAAATAATGGGGGGGGGGGGCTTGGGGGTGGGTGGGGAAGGAAATGCCAGCTCCCCTCCCCTTTCTCCCCGGCCCTGCCTCCAGCCCCCTCGGCCTCTTAGCCCACCTCGCTGGGGGCCCCGGCTACGGATGCGAAGTGGACCCGAAGGGATAAGAGGGCAGGCGCGGGGGGACTCGGCCTCCGGGACCCTGAGCCCCGGGTCCTGCCCTCGCCGCCCCGCCCCGCCCCTCCCGGGCCGTGCCGCGCCCCCCGCCCCGGCTCCCCCGCAGCCCCCCGCGCGCCCCCTCCCGCGCGCCCCGGCCACCCTCCTGGGCACCGCTCGCGCCGTCCCCCGCGCCCCTCCCTCCCTCCTCCGCTCTTTATGGCAGTTTCAAAGCTGCAGCCGCCACTCGAGCAGCTGCGGCCTTTGATGGGGGCCGCGGCTGCCGCCGCCGCCCCCGCGCGCGCCCCCCGCGCCGGCCGCCGCGTGCAGGCAGCGCCCCGCGGGCCCGCCCCGCGCGCCCGGCAAACTTTCCCGGCCGCAGGGAGCGGCGCCCGCCGCGCGCACCTTACCTGGGCGGCCGCATCCCGCCGGCCACCTGGCCCAGACCCCGGCCCGCCGCGGCCCCCGCGGCCAGGGAGCGCCCCGGGAGGCCCGGCAGCAGGCGGGGAAAGGGAAGGAGAAGGGAAGGGAGGAAGGAAGGGGGTGGGAAAAAAAGGGGGAGGAAAAAGGGGGGGCAGTTTCTCGGCTCTCAGCCTCCTCGCGGCTCCTCCTGCCCGAGCCGGCAAGAAGTGAAGTCACAGGGCCGGGGCGGTGACATCAGCAGAGCCCGTGACATCACGGCCCCTGCCCGCTCTCACCTCTGCAGGGTGGAGGTGGCGGAGCGGCGGGGAGGAGGGGGCGGAGTGGAGGGGGCGGGGGCGGGGAGGGGCGCAGCCCTCCCGCGTTTGAGCTCTGGACAGGGGCCCTTACCCGACGATTGGCTCCCGCCTGAGCCACCCCCTCCCCCCACGAATGACAGCTCTGGGCACCACGGGGTCAAGGGCAGCAGCTGGGGCACGGGGGTCCCGCTCCCGGCGCCTCGGTTGGGGGGAGGGGTCTGGGCTCAGAGAGGTGGGAAACCCTCTCAGGGGGTCACAGGAGGAAGGAAGGCGCCCCAAGCCTGCAGTTGGGGGTCAGGGCCTCCAGGGATTTGGCAGCTGCTGGAATGATGCTGCCCCTGAGCTCAAGCTGCCCAGGTCACCCCCAAGCAGAGGTGGGGTGTGGAGGGGCAGGAGGAGAACAGTCCTCATCACCCCAAGTCCTGTCTCGGGGGCCCCTACTGCAGTCCGTGCCCCCTGGTACCCCGCTACGTGCCCTCTTACCCCATGGGTGTGCCTAAGAGGGAGGGGCAGTGCCCCATGGCCAGACGGAGGCCCTTGGGGCCCAGGGAGCACTGGGACAGACAAAACAGAGGCCGGGAGCACTGCCCTCAGGAGGGAGATCATAGCCCGCTTACCAGTGCTCCCTTGAGCCCAAGCTCTCAGCTCCCCCAACTGCAAAGCCCCTCCAGGCGTGGGTTGCAGCCCCTAACAGCTCTTCCCTGGCACACAGCTGCCTGTGCAGTGCCCAGTCCGCATGGCATGAGGTTCATAGGCACCAGGAACCCCCCCAACTCCCTCACCCATCCAGGGTGTCAGCAAGGACTCCCCCAAACCCACAGCTAAGGTTACCACCCCCGACCCCAGACCCCCACTCGGCTTTGCACGGGTCCTTCCCCCACCCAGCCCGAGCCGGGTGCTCGGCGAACCTTAGCATCAAGTGACCCCTATAGAAATGGGCGCAGCGTCGCAAACACCAGCAGAGACCCGGGCAAACGCCCACAGTGGGTTCCCCGCGAGCCTCCAGGCCCTGCCGAGAACACACCCCTCTCCGGGTCACTGCGTCTCCGCTGAGGAGCATTCCAGACCCAGCCACGCCGCGTGTGGCCACACTTCCTGCGGCTGGGCCCTGGGAGGCAGCGGGCGTTGCTTCTCATCACTGCGGCCGTGGGCAGGCCACTGACCCTCACATTTCCTCCTCAGCCAGGGGGGCAGTAGCAGACCCTCGTGAGACCCCAGCAGAGCGGTCTGTGCGTCTGCAGAGCTGGTCTACGCGCCCGCCTGCCAGCTCAGGGCACTGTCCATCTGTCCTCGGGCTGGACACACACACACACACACACACACACACACACACACACACATCTCTGTGCTATGGAAACTGGGTGACACACAGTGGATTTGAGAATTAGCAGTGGGGCTGGAGCAATAGCACAGCGGGGAGGGCGTTTGCCTTGCACACGGCAGACCTGGGTTCGATTCCCAGCATCCCATAGGGTCCCCTGAGCACCGCCAGGGGTAATTCCTGAGTGCAGAGCCAGGAGTAACCCCTGTGCATCGTCGGGTGTGATCCGAAAAGCCAAAAAAAAAATTTTCTGAGGATCTGACCCACACCTGGAGGTGCCACCTAGTCCCAGACCAGGGTCCGGGGGTTCTTTCCAAAGATGCAGGGGGGGCACCCATGGGCCGAGGACCAACCAGGAGGCACCCCTACATGGAGGGAGAGCTCCAGCCCTCTAGTCCCAGATCAGAGTTTTATTTATTTATTTTTTCCCCTCCCCTCACCCCACTCAGAGTTTTATTTATTTTAAACAAATTTTTCTTTTTTCTTCTTTTTTTTTTTTGGCTTTTTGGGTCACACCCGGTGATGCACAGGGGTTCCTCCTGGCTCTGCACTCAGGAATCACTCCTGGCGGTGCTCAGGGGGACCCTATGGGATGCTGGGAATCGAACCCAGGTCTGCCGCGTGCAAGGCAAACGCCCTACCCACTGTGCTATCGCTCCAGCCCCAAAAGCCCCAAAACAAATTTCTTTTTAGACCAGACCATGATCTGTTTTTTTGTTGGTTTTTTTTTTTTTTTTTTTTGCTTTTTGGGTCACACCCGGCAAATGCACAGGGGTTACTCCTGGCTCTGCACTCAGGAATTACTCCTGGCGGTGCTTGGGGGAAGGATGGGATGCCATGGATGAACCCAGGTTGGCTGCATGGAAAGTACTACTAACTCTCCAGCCCCCAGACTGGAAAATTTTAATGACCTCCCATGGCTACCGCCGTCAGACTGTGTGGAACATCCCCATGGCCACCGCCGTCAGACTGTGTGGGGCATCCCAGGGCCACTGCCATCAGACTGTGTGGGACATCCCAGGGCCACCGCCGTCAGACTGTGTGGGGCATCCCAGGGCCACCGCCGTCAGACTGTGTGGGGCATCCCAGGGCCACCGCCGTCAGACTCTGTGGGGCATCCCATGGCCACTGCCGTCAGACTGTGTGGGGCATCCCAGGGCCACCGCCGTCAGACTGTGTGGGGCATCCCATGGTTACCGCCATTACCCTATGGTTTTCAGTCTTGGCTGCACCACCGCCTTTCTCTGCAATCTCGAACAAGTTACTGCTCCAAGCCTTACCTACTGCACCTGTGGGTAGAAGCTGGAGACTGTGGAAGGGAAGGGAAGCGCCTGGAGCAGTGTGGACACTCAGCCAGAGGCCGCTGGGGCTTGACCCGCTCTTCCTGACAGGGTCTGCAAGATGCCACAGTGGGCGGAGAGAAGTCTGAGTGACGGGGTGGGCCAGTGGCAGGAAAGGGGCTTTCAACGAATAGACCAGGCTCCACACGCCTGAGCTTCTCACTTAACTACTGTAATTGTATTTGGGAAGTGTATCGGGCCATACCTGACTGAATTCAGGGCTTGCTCCTAGCTCTGTGCTCAGGGATCACTCCTGGTGGTGCTCAGGGGATCACTTGCAGTGTTAAGGCTTGAACCCGGGTCAGCCCAGTGCAGCAGGTACCTTAAGCCCTGTACTACCTCCCAAGTCCAAAGGCCCCACTCTTTTTTGCTTGTTTGGGGGACACCCGACGCTGCTCAGGGCTTAGTCCTGGCTCTGTGCTCAGGGATCACTCCTGGGGTGCTGGGAATTGAACCCACGTCGGCCGAGTGCAAAGCCAGTGTCCTCCCACTGCGCTATCTCTCCGGCCTGAGTCTCCACTCTGGAAGCACAGCAACACCTTCGACTTAACTGAGCTTTGGAGCAGGCACCGGGTTTGAGGTTGTGCCGAGCACCAGGCCAGGCGCTCAGCGGCCAATGAAGGGGATTCCCTCCGTCTCCTTGAACCAGGGGCGCGCATGCCGTTACTCAGCAACAAACATGCCGCCAGCCTCCCCCGCACAGCTGCAGTGGGAGCCCAGCCAGGAGCAACAGATGCGAAGAAGAGACTCTGGAGGGAGTGTGTCTGGGAGGGGGCACCAGGAAAGGCTTCCTGGAGGAGGAGGTGTATGTGTTCAGTCAAGCAGACTGGGGGAAGAGAGGGAGGCAGGCGCACACGCACAGACAGAAGAGTCCAGGCCACCCCCCACCCCCACCCACAGGGCATAGCGCATTTCTGAGGCAGCAGCCACGGCATGCGTGGGCAGTGGGGTTCCCCCGCCTGAGAGCAGGGGCTCTGGGAGCTGGAGTGCTCAGGGAGCACCCACGCTCGGCTCTGAGCATGTGACCAGGGAGAAAAGCCAGTCACATGGAGACCTGAAAGAGACAGGCTGGGAGCAGATGCTAGAACTGTCGGGCTTAGCCACTTTGCAGATGTGGAAACTGAGGCTCAGAGACAAGTGGGTCATATGGCCAGGTCGTGGCAGTGCTGAGGCCCACATGTAGCTCTGTCACCCCTTGGCCAGAAGACTTTCACTAAGAGTCAGTCAGCTGCATGTATCGCACCTTCATTTTAAAGGAAGAACTCAGTGAAGGCCCCCCCAAGTGGTCTCAGGTGAGGGGCGACTAGGACCCCCACCACACACCTGAGCACTCCGAGGTCAGTGAGGAGTCTCCAGGACTAAGGGACCATCCCCAGGATGCTGGGCTCCAGGCCTGATCTGCCCATCAGTCTGCCTATGGCTCCTTTCTTGTTGCTTTTTTTTAGCGGGGAGAGGTCACACCCAGCGATGTTCCGGACTTACTCCTGGTTCTACCATTAGGAATCACCCCTGGCAGGGCTCAGGGGACGATGTGGGCTGCCAGGGATCGAACACAGGTTGGCCACATGCAAGGTAAGGACTCTACCTGCTGTACTATTGCTCCGGCCTCTGCCAACTGCTTCTTATCAAAGCACGGGGCCACCATTCAGACCAGCAGGCATGCAGTCCTTAGAGTATCCACCCCTCTGACCTGTCCCACCATGCATGCAGCCACCATCCCATCGTGCATTCAGCTATCTGTCCCACGTGCACGAAGCCACCATCCCACCACACATGCAGTCATCTGCCCCACTGTGCATGCAGCCTTTCATCCCACCAGGCATGCAGCCTTCCATCCCACCGTGCATGCAACCTTCCATGCATGCAATCTTCCATCCCACCATGCATGCAGTCTTCCATCCCACGGTGCAGCAGCTTTCTGTCCCACCGTGCATGCAGCCTTCCGTCCCACCGTGATGCAACCTTCTGTCCCACCATGCATGCAGCCTTTCATCCCACCAGGCATGCAGCCTTCCATCCCACCGTGCATGCAACCTTCCATGCATGCAGCCTTTCATCCCACCGTGCATGCAACCTTCCATCCCACCATGCATGCAACCTTCCATCCCACCGTGCATGCAGCCTTTCCTCCCACCGTGCATGCAGTCTTCCGTCCCACCAGGCATGCCAGCACAGCCATCCCTTCACACGTGTGTCATTCAAGCAGAGCTAATCTGAGCTCTCCAGTCCCAGGCATGAGGAGTTAGCGTGAGTGTGCAGCGGCCGTTCGGAGCTGCCCACCTCCCCGGGAGCCCTGTCGCCTTGTCCTGTGCCCCGTCATCTCAGCGCTAACTAAAAACAGTCCTCCTGGGAAGCCTGGCTTCAGACAGAGCAGCCCAGGACCGGGAAACCACAGCCCCACCCCCTTTCACACGCCATTCCACTGCTCGCCTCGGAGAGGGGGAAGGGGGAGAGATCGATCTGGTATCAATTTCTTGCATGGAGGTTCAAGGCCTCACTGGCAAAAAGTGATCCTGCAAATCAGATTTGGAAACGTTCAGTCCACAGAGGTTGAGACTCCTGTGTTCTGCCCTGCTCAGAGCATAGGCTGCCCCGGCCTCTGGGCAGGGAGCAGGCCAGGCGGAGGTGCAGGACACCCTTTCCAAAAGCCCCTGGGACTCCCGAGAAAACAGTTCTTTCCCCTAGCACCCTTTCCAGAGCACCTGACTTTTTCTTTTTTTCTTTTTTGGGTCACACCCAGCGATGCTCAGGGGTTACTGCTGGCTCTGCAATCAGGAATTACTCCTGGAGGTGCTCGGGGGAACCATCCAGGATGCTGGGAATCGAACCCAGGTCAGGGACATGCAAGGCAAACACCCTCCCCACTGTGCTCTCACTCCAGCCTCTCCTGGGCACCTGAGCGTTCCAGGCCCACCACACCGCTCCCGGCAAAGCACAGGCATGACGGTCCCATTCTCCAGAGGAGAAAACTGAGATCCCAGGACAGAAGGGCACGCGCAAGGTCTGACTGATTCCCAAGATTGATCCTCCCTCAACGTTGCCACTTTGCTGACCAGGTCCAGCCGGTCAGCAAAGTGGTCCAGGTCCTCCTCCCAAGCCTCTAAAGTGAAGATGTCAGCGAGACAGAGCAAGCAGCTCCCTCCCAGGCCCGGCCTCTGACGCTGAGAGCCAGGAGAGTGCACGGACGAACGGGGCCAGCACACGTTCCCGGTGCCCCGCCAGCCTGCAACAGGACGAGAAGGTCCCTTTTCCGGCCGGGGTTAGACCGGGCCCCCTCAGACACATGGACGCCTCTCCACCAGACGGGGGGAGAGGCTAAAACCGATCCTGGGAAAAAGTGATCCTGCAAATCAGACTTGGGAGTGTTCAGCCCGCAGAGGGCAGAGACCGAGCCGGGGAAGCGGGCGGTTGCCACAGCCACGGAATTCTGAAGGGTGACCCCCAGGTGCAGGGCACGGGGCCGTTTCTTGCGCCATAAAATGGGGAGGCCCTCTTCCCCGGGACGGTGAAACAGAATCATGTGCCCCCTTTTTACAGAGGAGGAAAGAGAGGTTGCCAGGGGCGAGGTTCACTGTGCAGAGGTTCCCCAGCCCCAAGCCTGTGGGGCTGAGGGCAGGAGGTTCGGGGGAGACTCGGGCCGGGCGAGGCATGGGGAGGGGCTGCCATTCTCACCACCCCCCTCGGTGCTCGGCTGGCATTCTGCCAACGAGCCGCCATGGAGGGGAGATCTGCTGTCCCGGGGGCCGTCGGTGGGGGAGGGGCGGGGGGCCCGCGGCCTGCCACGGGCACAGCTGCTGCCCCAGCAGACCCCCGAAGCGCGGCTACGCTCCTGAGCCTTTTTCCCATTCCAAACATGGCAGCGCCCCGCGGACCCCGGAGGCTGCTACTTAGCGCCAGATTAATCACACCGAATTCTCCATCCAGATATTGCGCGCAGGCCGAACTCCCACCGCTAATCGCCGTAATATTCTCCGGCGTGTGCAGGCGGCCGGGGCGATGTTCCAGGAATATTAATTCTCCACCGCCGGCTCACTCCCGCCGCACGCATGCGCCCCCTGCACCGCTGGCCGCCGCTCAGGGGGCTCCCCGGGCCCAGCAGGAGGATGGGGGGCCAGCGGGAGGCCAAGAGCCCAACCCCAAACCCTCCCCAGGGCGTCCCCCCCCCCCCCCGCAATGGCCCGGCAGGAAGCAGCAGCCTGAGAAGTCCCAGGGATCCACCGAGGGTCGCCCCGCTCATCCCATACCCCCTCCCCATCGCTGGCCCCTCAGACGTCCTGGCCGGAGCTGCAGGAGGCCCAGCACCCCGCAAAGACACAGTGTGGGTCTTCTCGTCCGTCTTCACACCACAGGGCAACCAAACGCGCCACACACACACACACAGACAAAAAAGCACCAGAAGCTTTCCTCTGCACCAAACACACAACCACAACTGTGGGGGGCACTGCAGACGCAGGGAGAGGCAGGTGGGGGTCGGGGACCCTGCAGGGCACAGCTCTGCGCTGGCAGCCCCTCACTTGGCACAAGTAGGCAGACCCCCCCATAGAGTGAGGGTAACAGGAGGTGCCAAGGAAGGTCAGCACGGGACAGGCTTCGGGGTCCGCACGGAGCGGTCAGCACAGTGTCTGGGGGCCACCTCTGGCGCTGCCCTTCAGGAGCATGTGCTGGGTGAGGGGGGTGGTCGCGCGGGCCTGGCCATGGGGCGCTACCAGTGAGCCGGTGATTCCAGACCATTCCCCGTATCCAGAAATAGAGGACCAAGTCTCCTGTGCCCCCGAGACCTGGGCCAGGCCTTGCCACCCCCGAGGCCTTCGCCAAACGGCCCCTCGCACACACCTGGCTTTGGCGCTGAGTCCGCAGAACCAGGGGAGATGGCGCTGACACAGACTGAAACAGGCAGAGAGCAGGGACCGGGCTGGGTGACGAGACTCGAGAGCTGGGCAGGGGACTCCGTGATAAAGCAAGAGCTGGCACATAAGCCGAGAACGTGGGCTCCAGCCCCAGCACCATGGAAATTAAAAAAAGAAAGAAAGAAAGAAAGAAAGAAACTGAGGCACAGAGGGGAAGTGCATAAGCCAGGGCATGAGGATCTGAACCCGGGAGTCTGCACACAGACTCCCTCCTCCACTCCAGCCCGTCTTGGGGACCTCACCTCCTCCTCTCAGAAACAGCCCTCCGAGTTCAGCCAGATCTCTCATGAGCAAAAGCATTAACTGAGCACCTACTGTGTGCAGAAATGCCTTCGCTGTACAAGTTGCTCAATGGGGAAGGGAAGGAGGATGGAAACTCCGGGAAAGCTATGACCACAGTCCTGCTGAGCCCCGGGGAAGGGGCTGCCAGTGCCCCTGGGCCTGGGCAGTTAGGGAGAGCTTCCTGGAGGAGGCAGTCACTAGGAGTGGGGGAAAGGGGTCCCTAACTAGAATCCTTCAGAGTGGGGATAGGGACAGATACAGATATCAGTAGGGTTGTGTGGGCTGAGGAAAGTGGGACGTGGGCAACCCCCCAGCTCCTTGTAGGTCCAAGTGGGCTAAGAGGGTCACTGTAACCATACCGTAGCAGGTCCCCGGGGGGGAGCGGGCAGCAGGCCTGCCTGGGAAAAGCCCAGAGGCTTCCTGGAGAAGGAGGCACTTGGCAGCTACCTGGACAACAAAGGGGCCTGGGCCAGCTGCCGTGACGAGAAGGAAAATGGCACCAGCCCTGCCAGTTGCCCGCTCTGCAAGGGTGCCCTTTCCTGAGGCCGGCCCCGGGGCCGCCCCGGTACCCCCAGAGGAGGGCCTGCTAGGCCCAGGCTGGTCGGGGAATCAGGCTCCTGCCTCGACCGTCTTTGGAGCAGACAGGGCAGAGCACGTGGCCTGGGTGCTCGGGGCAGGGGCCCAGCCAGCCTGCAGGAGGCCAGGCGGAGGCGGGCAAGCGTCCTTGCGGGCACCCCTGCTTCCCCCCCCCGAAGACTCAGGGTCTAGCCCTGCGCCTCTGCTCCTGGCCGTGGCTGAGCCCAGCTGCGGGCCCTGGGCCTGGGCAGTTAGGGAGAGCTTCCACGGTGGGCGCCTGGTGCGTGAGCAGTCTGGGTGGCACAGAAGGAAGGAGGGCTTCCTCCACGCCGCCTTCCGGGAACCCAACTTACAGGGCCTGGGGAGTCTAAGCAGGTGATTCTCCCCCCCCACGCACACACACACACATGCACACACACATACGCACGCACGCACGCACACACACGCGCGCGCGTCAAATGAATGCCAAGAGCCTAGGTCAGTTTCCGACAGACTCCCGGGCCAGTTTCCAATCGCACGGGGGCCGGGGGGTGGGTCTTGCTCAAGGTCAAAGCAGGGCCCAGCGCAAGGGGTCCCCAATCCCAAGGGGGTCTTTTCTGATTCCTCGAAGCAAGACTCAGCCTGGCCCAAAGCTCAGGGCGCAAAGGAGCCCCCTCCACCCTGACCCCCATCCTGACACCCCGCCCCCGTCCAAGCTCTGTCCCGGGCTGGTTCTGAAAGGCAGGAGCCCCAGTCCGAGGCCCGGAAAGTGGGAATATCCCGGCAGGAAGAGACCCCGCTGTGGGATCCCCAGGGTCCGGGAGGCCGGCCGGCCGCACTGCGGTGCATTCACAGAGTGCACACGCGTCGCCGCCCCAGCACGCAGCTCAGACACCTGCCAATCTCAGCCCACGGCTCCCGCCCCAGCCCTCTCCCGGAGGACTGATAATTCTCTCGCTCTCCCAGCCTGACAAAATAACTAATGCTAACTCAATAACGTCTCCCTTGAAGGTTTTTAATTACCAGGCTGTGCCGGAGAGTAAAGACTCCAGGAGCAGGGGGAGTCCAGGAGAGGCCGCGGGGGGGGGGGGGGGGGGAGAGGGGAAAGGGCAGGGCCAGGCCGCTGCTGTCCAGGGTGCTGGGCCGGCCGACACAGGATCCGGACCTGCACGGGGCACTGGACGGAGAGCGGAGGCCGTGTCCCCAGTGCTGAGGCGAGGCCCCGAGGGGCGCAGGGACATGCTGAGGGGACTCACGAGGGCCTGGACAGTCCTGCTGTCAGTGTGGGGATCGGGGTGGGTGGAGGGGGTCTGGGCTGGCCTCCGGACGGACCCCCACGCTGTCCTTGGGCCGGAACAGTTCGGCTGCTGCCAGCCTGGAACACCCCAAAATCACAGAGGCGGGGGAGCTCAGACACCCCCGTGATGGTCGCGGGGGAGGGACACAAGCTGGACCCCAGCCCCACGCTCTCCCCGGGAACCCCCTCCCTGCACAACAGGGCTGGGTGTTGCCTCTGTCCCCCCCCCCGCCCCCCCAACTCCTGCCCCACCCCCACAGCCACGGGCCACCGACAGCAGCTTCGCTCCGCTCCTTCCCACGGATGAGCCCGTCCCTGTCTCTCCCCAGGGTGCTTTTCCCTCCATCTTGGCACAACTGGTCCCAGACCAAGGGGACACCTCCTCCAAGAAGCCCATCCTGGACTCTCCCTCCCGCCCACTGCTCTGGCCCACACCAGCAGCAATGCAGTGGGGTCTGCAGTGCCCCCACATCCAGCACCTCTGCAGACACTGCGACGGCTTCCCCCCAGCTCAGCTGCACTCAGGGGTGGGGGCTTCGCTGGGCGTGCTCTGTCTGGGAGCCTTGGAGCACTCACTTCCAGAGCAACAGCACTGTATGTACGTAGGGGAGGGAGAAGAGTGCCAGGGCCGGGGCTGGCGTTAACTTCACCATCACCTCCACCACCACCATCCTCCTCATCTCCACCATCACCACCATCCCCATCCCCCTGACCTCCGCCATCACCCCGCCATTAGCAGTGGCAGTGGCCGGTCCTCCTCCCTACTGTGAGAGTGGCCAGGCAGGCAGGACGGGCCCGAGCTCGGGGTGAGGACAGAGGCTGCGGGGGGAACCCACTGCCGTGGCCGCGCTCTCTTCATGCCGCTTCTGAGAATCTGCTTCCTAGCCCTGCAGAGGTGCCAGGCTGGGTGTGGGGGCGGGGGGGGGGGCGGGAGTGGGGGGGCGATACCAGGAGCCCGTGCAGCTGTGCCTGGCTCCCAAGGGCCACATCGGGTGGCTGGAGGCCGCACCACGCAGCCCTGCCCGGAGCCTCCTGGCAGGGACCACAGCCCTGCAGCGTTCGAGCTGCTGCCCACCAGCCGGCCCCCTGGCACCGGGCCCGGGACGCCAGCCAGTCGGGAGAGGAGGCAGCTTGGCTGGCAGCCAGCTCCCGGGGCCGGAGCTGTCAAGCAGGAGGCAGGCCAGGCAGGGCCAAGCCCCCTGGCCCCAACCGGGACCCTGGCCAGGCCTCTGCTCCAAGGGGACGCCAGCACCGGGCCAGGCTCGGGGCTGGAATCCTGCAGGCTGGGGGGGAGGGGGGGCGGCACCCTGGGATTCACGCAGCCTGCAAGGAGCAGCACGTGCACGGGGGCAGTTTCCAAGTCAAATCATAACAGAAACAGCAGCAGCCACAGTCGGCCGGGGGCAAGTGCTCACTCCCTGCCGGAGCTCCCAGTGCTCCCGCAGGGGCTCCGACGGAAGGGGGGGCTCTGCCTTTCTGCCTGTCCCCGCCCCCCCCCCAGACAGAGCCACTGAGCCCAGACAGGGTGCCCACTCACCCGGAGCCACACAGCAAGTGGGACCCAGATGCAAACTCCAAAGTCCCACTCCAGGACCTGCCCCGCTCTGCTGGCTCTCCACAGGGCCTGGCCCCTCCCCGGACAGGGAGGACAGCAGGCAGGGCCACGAACCACGACAGCAGGTCAGACAGCCTTGCCTGCAGGGCAGGAAGCGGGGAGCCCTAGGCATGAGGCTCTGGGTGGCTTTTTTCTTGGTTGTTCATTTATATTTTTCATTTGGGCTTTTTGGCCCACACCCAGCGATGCTCAGGGCTTCCTCCTGGCTCTGCACTCAGGAATCACTCCTGGCGGTGCCCAGGGGACCCTGTGGGATGCCGGGGATTGAACCGAGGTCGGCCGCGTGCAAGGCAAACGCCCAGCCCGTTGGATTATGGGTTCAGCACCAGAGGCTCTGCCAGCCTGCCCAGGCCCAAACCCTCCTGCACCCAGGCAAGGGGGAGGACAGTTCCCAGGGCAGCAGGGCCCCGTCCCCAGCCCAAGACAAGGTGAGCTCAGGACAAACTGGCCAGAGGACCTGGACCTCAGCCGGCCAGGGCGCAGAGCAGCCTCGGGCACGTGCTGGGCTGACGCTGGGCACGGGGTGGGGGTGGAGGGCTGCCAAGGCAACCGCACACCCGGCCCTTCACATCAGCGCAAGGTGGCAGGACTCAACTCGACTGCCTCCCCCCACCATCCTTCTCCTCACGCGAGCCAACAAGCACCAGGCCCAGAAAGGGACGGGAGGGCAGGGGCGGGGCGGAGGGAGCACCTGCCTTGCACGTGGGTGAACCCAGTTTTGTTTTGTTTTGTTTTTCTTCTTGGGTTACACCCGGCGATGCTCAGCGGTTCCTCCTGGCTCTGCACTCAGGAATCACCCCTGGCGGTGTTCGGGGGACCCTATGGGATGCAGGGATCGAACCCGGGTTGGCCGTGTGCAAGGCCAACGCCCTCCCCGCTGTGCTGTCGCTCCAGCCCATGAACCCAGGTTTTTTTTTGGTTTTTTTTTTTTGCTTTTTGGGTCACACCCGGCAATGCACAGGGGTCACTCCTGGCTCTGCACTCAGGAATTACTCCTGGCGGTGCTCAGGGAACCATATGGATGCTGGGAATCGAACCTGGGTCGGGCGCGTGCAAGGCAAACACCCTCCCCGCTGTGCTGTCGCTCCAGCCCATGAACCCAGTTTTATCCCCTGACCGGCACTTGGTCCTGAGCACCTCCAGGAGGGGCCCCTAAGCACAGAGCCAGGAGGCGGCCTTAAGCTCAGCTGGGTGCAGCCCCTGGGAGACAATAGTCCATGCTCCCCATCCCCACCGCCCAGAGAGGGCCAGGGGCTTACCCAGGGCCACACAGCCAACCAGGGTGCAAATGGGGCCCCCGGGAGGACCGGGCCAGGCTACCAGAAGGGCCCACCCGAGGCCAGCGGCAGGGCCGGGAGCTGGCCGAGCTGTGGCCAGACCTTCTGGGCGAGACAGGGGCAGCCAGGCCCACTGCGGCTTCGGGGCAGGACAGGGACAGGAGGGGGCTGCAGGTGGGTGGGGTGGAGGGCCCCTCCCTGCGCCCCAGCCCCCCCCCATCCCTGCAGTGTCCCGGAGCACACAGGAGCCCCAGCGCCCTCGGGACAGTTAGCGTTTTTGCCCTAATTGCTTCGTCTCCGCACTTGCCTTTCATGCCTCAGCCGCCAGGACAAATTTAACTGCGGAAAGTGGAGCAGGGTCACAGGCAGGGGGGGTCCCCGGACTAGGAGAGGCTGCTCCCCCCACCCTGAGCACCAGCCAGCGGCACCTGGCCCCCCAAGACCCCAGGCAGCTCCCTGGGCACCCCCTCCTGGGCCCCCTGAAACAGTGGGATCAGGAACAGGACGGGCCAAGGAGGCAGGGATTGAGGATTGTGGGGGGCAGGGGGCCAGCACCCCCCCCCCCGCCCCCAGCCTTCAGAGACCCCCAGAGAACACCCCCTGGGCAGGATCCTGCGCGCTCTCTCCCTCCCTCCCTCTCCCTCTCTCTCTCCCTCCCTCCCTTTCCCTCCCTTTCTATCTTTCTATCTCCCTGTCTCTCTTTCCCTCCCTGTCACTCTATCTCCTTGTCTCTTTCTCTCCCTCTCTCTGTCTCTCTCCCTGTCTCTTCCTCTCCCCCCTCCCCCCCTCTCTCCCTGCCCCCCCTCCCCCTCCCCTCCATCCAGCCTCCCCGGTACTTGCTGCCTCTCCTGTTAGCCTCACACCCCGCCCCCACATTCCCTGTCTGAGCCGCCCCTCCCTCCCAGCAGGGGGTCGCCAATGCTCCTGGCCTCAGTTTTCCCCCAGGACACACAAGGATGAAGCTGGGAGCTGCCAACCTCGACCCTGGTGGGGGGAGGGGGGCTCGTTAGTCCCAAGTGCTGGTGGCAGGGGAGGTGGCGGGTCACCCAGGAAAGCGCCCCTAGGCTGAGGATGGCCCTCGGCCCCCTCCCCTGCACCCCACGCGGCAGCCTGTGACCAGGTCCCCATGCCAGGAACAGACCCCCCCCAACCCCCCAATTAGCAGGAATCCGGAGGGGAAGGAAGAGCTGCAGGGGGAGTGGAGGAGGGGAAAAAGCAGGAAGAACCGGGGGAGGAGGAGTGGAGGAGGGAATGGAGGGAGGAGGGGGAGCGGAGGAGGTGGGGGAGGGGCCCCTGAAATCCCGCAACATCAAAGCCTGCTTCCCGCAGCCGCGGCAGCCGGTCACGTGCCCGCGTGCGGCTCCTTCGCGGGGAGAAGGCGCTGGGCCTGGGGCTGCTGGAAGGATCTGGAAGCCAGGCAGATTGCTGGGATGGGCGGGCGGGGCCCAGGAGCGGCGTCTGGGGGCCGGTTTCCAGGAGAGGGTCGGGGAAGGGGCTCGGGGCCTCCCCAGAGCTGGTGGGAGGTCGGGGCCAGCCCAGGGCTCCAGGAGCTGCAGGGAAGGAATCGGGGCGCAAATGGCTCCGGGGGTCCCCCTGGGCGGTGCTCAGGGGACCCCGCCATGCCCAGATCATCCCGCACGCGCTCCCGCCCACGGGTGACACTCGGGCTCAAGGTGCTTCTCTGAGTCGGGATCAAGTTCAAGGGAAAAGGGAAAAGCCAGGTGGGCCCTTCCCAGAAGCCATGCTGGGGCCCTGGGGGTCACAGGGAATCAGCCCTGGACACGCCCTCCGGGATGCCTGCCGGGATTGGGACAGGGAAGAAGCCTTGGAGAACGGAGCAGAGCTCACTCTGCACTCTGTCTCTCGCTGTCTCTCTGTCTCTGTCTCTGTCTCTCTCTCGCGCGCGCGCGCACGCCCTCTCTCTCTCTCTCCCTCTCTCTTCTTCTCTCTCCCTCTCTCCTTCTGTCTCTGTCTCTCTCCCTGTCTCTCCCTCTCTCTCTCTGTCTCTCTCTCCTCTCCCTCCCTCTCTCCTTCTCTGTCTCTCCCTCTCTGTCTCTGTCTCTCTCTCTTTCTCTCCCTCCCTCTCTCCTTCTCTGTCTCTGTCTCTCTCCCTGTCTCTCCCTCTCTGTCTCTCTGTCTCTGTCTCTGTCTCTCCTTCTCTCTTCTCTCCCCCCACCCTGCTCCCCGCTTCATTTTGGTTTCTGGGTCACACCCAGCTGTTCTCAGGCTGCTCGGGGCTCGCTCCCAGCAGTGCTCAGGGGACCCTGCAGTGCGGAGGGTCAAACCCCGGCCTCCCTCTGACAAAGCCTGTGCTCGGCCTTCTGAGTCCCTCCCCAGCCCCCCGTGTAGTGGGGTCGGCTTATTATTGAGCGGACCCAGGGCTTGCTCCCAGCTCTGTGCTCAGGGGTCCCTCCTGACAGGGACCACTTGGGTGCCGGGGACTGAGCCAGGTTAGCCACGTGCAAGGCCAGTGCTCTTTCTACTGTGCTCGCTCCAGCCCCAGGCCGGGGGGAGGCTAGACAGCAGGTGTGGCCCCTGGTAGTTAGAGGGAAGTTGAGGCCGTGTGACTGCGGAAGCTGGGGACAGCTTTCCCAGGGGACCGGGGCACCCCTGGGGGTGTCTGTAGGAGAAAGGAGGGTCAGGGGGTCCTTGCAGAGCTGGTGGGGGGGGGTCTCAGGCTGGGGAGGAGACAGCTCCATTCACTCTCTGCCAGCTCGTGACACAAGGCTTGAACCCGGGCCTGACTGAGAGAGGCCGGCGGGGGCGGGCGGGTGCCAGGGGGACGGCAGAAACAGGCCCAGAGATGGGAGGAGGCGGGGTCCCTCCAAGGAGAGGCAGCAGCTGGAGTGGGGGCCGGAGCTCCGGGACCCCAAGGACGGGGTGGGGGCTCAGCGTGTGAGCTTGGGGGGGCAGCCCACCTCTGCTCAGCTAAAAAACCTGGGGGCGTGGACAGTCGCAAGAGGACACCCTGCTGCGTACAGCCACCAGCCGGGCAGCCGCGCGGGCAGGGAGCAGGGCCCGGGCAGCCGCTCTTCTGGGTGTGGGGGGTCCCAAAGGGAGCCAGTCACACCTCCCCTGCTGCAGACCCCGAGCCCTGCAGCATCAGGCAGGCGGCTTGGGGGCCTGGGGGCTCCCCCCATCCCCCAGCACAAGCCCTGACATCACCAGGGACAGCACTGTAGGGTGCTAAGCGTCTCATTGTCTAAAAGGGGAAACTGAGGCTGGGAGGCTTCCCACAGCAGTCAGGACTGGAGCTCTGACTAGGTGGAGACCCCCATCAGGGACACTGGGCAGACGGGACCGGCGGAGGGGGGGACAGAGGGGGACCACCCAGGTGCCCTCCGCTACACCTCACCTGTGCACCAGCCCGGGAGGCCCCGTCTCTCTCCTCAAAGGGCCCCACTGCCCTCCAGGGGCCACGGAGCTCCCTGCCCGGGGTGGGGGGGGGAGAAAACAGAGCAAGGGGCCACCTAGCCCGGGGCATAGTTAGCCAGGGGCAGGGCCAGGCTAGGGGCTGCTGACAGGAAGTTGACCTGGCCCTCCCCCACCCCCCACACTCACCGCTCAGAGACGCGGCCCCCCTGGCGCCTCTATCCTGGAGGTCTCACCCCGTCTCACCCCACCGGGGCTCAGCAGACGCTCAGCAACCCCTCAGGGAAGGGCCAAGTGCTCAGCGGGTGACACGTGGCCGGGAGCTGGGGCCATAGCTGAAGGCGGGGCCTAAGGGAGATCTTTGTGCTGGGGTGGGGGGTGTCACTCCTGCGACGCTCCAGGGCCCGAGCCCCGTGGAGACCAGCAAAGCATGCGCCACCCCTGGGACACCCCCCCCCCAGCACATGACCTCGCCCTCGCCCACCTTCACGCAGGGAGGACACCGGGGCCCTCCCCGGGGCCACCCCACCACACACTTGAGCCAAGCACCCACCGGGGCACGCGGCGGCAGCAGCTGGCAGCCAGGTGAGGCTCTTCCTGCCTCACTTTCCCGGCCAGATCAGGCCCCGGGGACACGGAATTCCAGTCATGTCTGAGAAGCACAGAACCAGGCTGGACTCGGGTTCCCCGGCCCTGTCCCGACCCGCAACTCCCCCTCGGTGGGAGAGAGTGGGGTTCACACCCCCTCGGAGTCTCTGCAGCCCTTCCCGGGCACTTACAGGGGCGCATGGGGGGCTCACAGCTTGCAAAGGCTTCGACTAAAAGGAGAAGGAACGGGGAAGGGAGGAGGGAGGAGGAGCACGGGGAGGAGGGGGAGCAAGAAGGGGAAAGGGAGGGGAAGGAAAAGGAACAAAGAGGGGTTTGGGCGAAGAGCTGGGGGGGTGAGACGCGGCCCCCCGGGTGGGAGACCCCACTGGGGTGCAGCCGGGCCAAGGGGGGGCCCAGCTGCAGGGGGGACATCAAAGCTGGCTGCCCACCAGCCCCAAGGTAGCGTCCTTTGAGGTCTGGCGGTGCGGGGCCCATATTTCAGGCTGATACAAAGCAGGCTGAAGCCCACCCCCGCCCGCCGCAGCCCCATCTGGGCCATCTACTTAATACCCCATTACGGGAGAAAACGCATCCAGGCAGCGCCCGCCCGGCCCCAGCTGCCCGGGCTCCCCCGGCACAGAAAGGCCGTGCTGGAGGCCAGCCCAGAAGCCCCAGGAACGGGCGGCCGGGCGCAGAGGCGGGTAGCATGCCCATGGCGGTGCCCACGGGGCGCGGGGCTGGGCCCGGAGGGCAGAGAAGCCTGAGCTGTAGAGGGGGGTCCTCATCCCGCGTCCTGGGCACCCCCCCCCCACTGGCCGCCAGGCTCCCCAATCCTCAACTCTGCTGCGGGGCGTTGAGGGACCCTCTCGTCAGCAGAGCCCTGGGAGGCAAGTCTCTGGCTGTCACTGTCCCCCCCCCCCGCCCGGCCCCCGCCAGCATCCCCTAGTCCTCCCCACAACCCCCCTCCCCGACCCCTCAGCCTGTCAGGCTCCTAAGCATCAAAGTCCCACCCAAATGCTGCAGATTTGTCTCAGTTTAGATCTGGGGAAACTGAGGCAGGGAGCTACATGGTTTGTCCCAGGGTGGTGAGCACGGACACGGGGCAGCCAGGGGCCACTCCTCCAGATGGAAGCCCTTGACTTTGGTTCGGGGGGGGGGGGGGGCCCTGCCTGGGTCCCCCCCACCCGGGGCAGCTTTGCTTATTTCCCGGGGCGTATGCTCTGCCCAAGGGGGAAAATGGGTTCAGAGAGGTCCTGAGAATTACTGCAGATGCACAGCCTCGGGGTGCATTCCCCGTGCCTCAGGGGGGCCCCAGGACCGTGAGTGTCCCCTCTGCAGCAGCAGCAGCAGCAGCAGGAACGCTGGAACAAAGGCACAGGCTCGGCCCCTCCTGCAGCACCCTCCCTGATCCTGGCAAGAGGCCCTGGGCCCTGCCCCACCCTGGGCCCCAACGGGCCGCCCGCCCCAAGGCTGAGGACACACTGGGGACAGGTGGCCAGGTTTGAGCCCTGCTGCCCAGCCTCTCCGGGAGCGACCCCCAAGTTCAGAGCACAGAGTAAGTACTGAGCACTCCCGAGGTGCCCCCCACCCCGCCAAAAAGAAAACCCAAAAAGTAAGAAAAAGGGAAATGGCTTTGTCCTTTCCCTGGGGCACCCCCCATCCCTGCATGACCGCCCCCAGAGTGTCCCCAACTGCCCACCTGACCGAGATCGCCCAGACCCCAGGGCCGGAGACGGGGGTTTTCCCCAAGGCTTTCCAGGAGGCGGCCAGCTGTGCCCCACGGGGCCAGGTGGGTGAAGGCGAAAGTGTCCTGGGGCAGGGAGGGGAGGCAGAGCAGCCCCAGGGTCAGGCACCCGCCAGGGGGGACCCTCCCCAGCGCACACAGGACACGGCCCTGGGCGGGCCCCCTCCCCCTCCCCCTCCCCCTCCCCGGCACGGCGGCGCCACCAGCACCGGGCGGACCCAGCGATTTCCCAGACCCAGTGGGCTCGGAGAGCCAATCTGGACACGGGCGGGACCTCTGGCCTCCGAGAGGATGCACGGCCGATGGAGCGAGCCCCCCCCCACCGCCTGCCGCCCCCCCCCCCACCCGGCGCCCAGCACGGCGGCCCAGAGCCTTGGCGGCGGCGCTGCCAATCCCCCAGCTCAGCAGAAAGCCTCCATTTTGCAGGGAGAAATTAATGAAAGGGAGAAGCCTGGGAAATTACGAGTTGCCACCTGCAATTTCTCCTTCCAGGGAAAGTGGGGCGACGGCTGATTAAGGCACAGCCGCCCCGCCAGGCTGGGCCGGCAGCTGAGGACCTCGTCCGCCTGCAAAGAGACAGGTGGGAAGTAACGGGGAGGGGGGGCTCGGGGGGCCCCAGGGACCCTGGGACGGGGGAATCCTGCCCCCCCTGGGCCTCCCCTTTGGTATGTCTTGCATGCAGGGGGCCTCCGGCACACCCGAGCACCACGGATTAAGAGCATGAGACACGGGGCCAGAGCGATAGCACAGCGGGGAGGGCGTCTGCCTTGCACAAGCCAACCCGGGTTCGATTCCCAGCATCCCATAGGGTCCCCTGAGCACCGCCAGGAGTAATTCCTGAGTGCAGAGCCAGGAGTAACCCCTGTGCATCGCCTGGTAGGACCCCCCACAAAAAAAGAGCATGAGACACCCTCTCCCCAGGGCGGGGTTCTCAGAGGCTGGGGGAGACCCTGGGGAATGTGGCTGGATTATGCTGGGGCAGCGCAGAACTTTCCAGAACCGGAAAGGAGGTCGCTGGGGGGGGCCACCGTGCCCCCGCCCGCCCCACCGGACAGCACTGTCCACCCTTGCTCCTGTGCTCTGAGGTCAGGGCCTTGAGGGGCCACCTCAGCTCCTATATTCAAGCCCAGTCCCCCCAATTCCCTAGCCTGCTCCCCAGGTGAAGGGCAGGGCGGGGGTCCCTGTTCCGGGTCCCACAATCCTCACTCACAGCTGTCAGCTCGCATCTCCCGTCTACAAGCCCCGCACTCGGAGCCCCCGGGGAATCCAGCCTCACCCCCTCCAGTTGCTCTAGGCCAGTGCCTCCACCACCGGCCCTCCGACGGGTGCCATGAGGGGCATGGAAAAGATCGAAAGCCGCCCGGGGGGAGCAGGGATTCAGGCCCACGCAAGCCCCAGCACCACGTGGGCCCCTCAGAACACCACCGGATATAGCCCAGGATCAAGTGGGCCCCCAGAGCATCCCCAAGTGTAGCCTCAGCACGTGACCCCAGGGCATCACCGAGTGTAGCCTCAGCACCACGTGGGCCCAGGGCATCCCCGGGTGTAGCCTCAGCACCACGTGGGCCCCCAGAGCATCACCAGGTGTAGCCTCAGCACCACGTGGGCCCAGGGCATCCCCCGGGTGTAGCCTCAGCACCACGTGGGCCCCCAGAGCATCACTGGACATGGCTGTAGAGACCCCCCGGCACCAGCCCAGTGACTACAGGAGGGGCCCCCAGCATGGCTCAGGGGCACCTCCACAGAACAGGCAGGACATCACGGCCTGGGGCAGAGACGGGGGGAGCAGCGCGGGGAGCCCTCCGGGAGGAGGAAGACGAGGGTCTAGCTCCAAGCCTCCCACCTGCGGTGGGGTGCAAGCACCCGGGCTTCAGGAAGGCAGGGCCGGCCCCTCCTCCCTCTGCGGTGCTCCCCAGGCCTCTCCGAGCCTCCTCCAGCCTCCCCTCCCGGGTGGCGGGCCGTGTGACCCGGCCTGCAGCCCGGAGCGCCAAGAGGTGGCGGGCCGACTCGGAGGCGCTGTGCTCTCCCGGCTGCGCGGGCCTCGCCATATATTATGATAATGGCCTTGGCCAATAGGGGCCCCGGCTATTAGAATGAGTTAAGACCAGATTAATCTGCTTAAAAAAATATGCCTGGTTTTTTGCACTGTGCCTTCCCGCCTAACAACTCAGGCTCCTTCCAGGCCATTATCTCGTTTTATCGTTAATTCAATTCCATAAACATGTATTAAGTGTCTATTATGTGTACGGCCCTACTCTGGAAGCCGAGGGGGGGAGAGGGGGCCCGGGGTGGGAGGGGCAGGCCCAGCCCCCGAGGCACCCTTGGGACCCGCCATGGAGACAGGAAGCCAGCCTGCGGGAGCTTAAGGCAGGGAAGTGCTCCACAGGCTGGAGGATCTGGGGGTGCTTCCTGGAGGAGGCGCCGTGAGCACTGGACCTGGAGCCGGAGACTCAGCATTTCACACCCAGGAACGGCACCCTCCCACGTCCACTTTACAGACAGGGAAACAGTCAGAGAGCTCCTTTGCCAGGGGCGTGGAGGCTGCTAAGGGAGACACCAGGGTGACCCAGCCTCACTTCCTGCACGCCCACCCTGCCGCCTCATTCACCCCTCCAGGCTCGTCTGCCTGGAAAACACATGTCACTCCTGTGTCTCTGTGGTCCTCCCTGGTCCTCCCACCAGACACGGAGTCAGGGCTCAGTCCACATCCTTACAGCCTTTCTACGCCCCTCACGGGAGACCACAGCACCGCACGAGGAATGCAGCCCTGAGTTCAAATCCAGCTTCTCGGGCGCAATCCGAGAGTTTAGGAGGACCCAGGGCCCAGGAGATGAGGACAAGAAAACCAGGGCCGGAGTGACCAGACAACAGAGAGGGCATTTGCCTTGCATGTGACCGACCCAGGTTCGAGCCCCAGCATCCTACTGTAGGATCCCCTAAGTACCACCAGGGGTAATTCCTGAGTGCAGAGCCGGGAGTAACCCCGGAGCATCGCCAGGTATGACCCAAAAAGCCAAAACCCAAGAAAATCCCATGTTAGTGTGCAGGCTTTCTCGCCACCTGCACGGCAGAATGCACTAAGGCTGCTCCCGCAGACCAATTCCACACTGGCCCCAGGCCTCAGGCCTCCCCCCCTGCCGTCTTCCCAGGGGCCCATCTCCCCAAGGGCCTGCAGAGGCTGTTGTCCAGCAGCTACTGATTCAGAAGGAAGAGCCTCCAGCTGTCTGGAGTATCCAGGAAGGCTTCATAGAAAAGGTGACATCGACTGAGGCTTTGAAGGGTGCATAGGAGTTTGCCAAGGGCCCAGGAAAGGAGAAAGGCTAGGCAGAAGGCCTTGCTTCCGCAGGTCTCGAATGCCATGAAGAGGGGTTGGACTTCACCCCAGGGGCACGGGGAACTGAATTTTATTTTATTATTATTATTTTTTTGCTTTTTGGGTCACACCCAGCGATGCACAGGGGTTACTCCTGGCTCTGCACTCAGGAATTACTCCTGGCACCGCCCAGGGGACCCTATGGGATGCTGGGAATCGAACCCGGGTCGGCCGCGTGCAAGGCAAACGCCCTACCCGCTGTGCTATCGCTCCAGCCCCGGGAACTGAATTTTAAAAATCAGGGCAACAGATGACAGATGACATTCACTCACCCACATGCGCTGAGGACCAAGTACAGCCCCGTGGTTCGTGGGGGCACGGAGCACATGTGTGTGGTGGCAGGAGGTGATGGGGCTGGGAAACGGGACACAAGAAACGGGACACGGGACCCTAAGCAGCGAGTCACCAATTCTACCGTCTCCTTTCGCAAATGGCCCTGCGTGGCCCGGGCCACTCCCAGGCGTCAAGGCTGAAAGCTGCTGGCTGAGACGGAGGGTCGAGGAGGGCAGGGGCCGGGGAGGGGGGCTGGGCTGAGGAAGTGACATTTCAAGGAGTCCCGCAGGGTGAGGTGGGGACAGGCCGGGAGAACACGCTCCGCGGAGTGAACAGCACCTTCTCGTGTGGCCCCGACGGGCATGGGGGAAGGCCCGGGGCCCAGGTGAGGGTTTGAGTATCGCTTCCGGCCACAGGGGCGGATGGGGGCGGGGGGAGCAGGTCGCAGTTCCTGGGGGAGAAGCCATGAGGCCGCCCGCAGGGGGGAGGTGAGATGGAGAGTGGGGAGGGGAGCGGTGGGCACCCCTGCTCGGCTCACTCACGGGCAGACGCCCCGTCCATCTGTCATGGGCTCAGCACCACTTCTGGCCGCATCCTGGGGTCGCCTTCATCAATACCCAAGAAGATACAGCCTGGGAGGGGACCCTCGGGCCCAGCCGGGCAGCCCAGGGTGGCTGCGATCAGAGCAGGGTGCGCCGCGGGCCCTTTGCAGGAAGCAGGGAGGAGGGGCGGGACTCCCGGCTCTAAACCCCTCCTGGACAACCACGAGTGAAGCTCTTGACGGCTTCATGCCTCAGTTTCCCCACCAGAGAACAGCGCCATACGGCTTCTCTGGGCATCAACCGTCTGGCCCGTCAGGACCAAGGGCAGCCCCTCCCACCGCAGAGCCCATAGCACCTGCTTCCCGCCCCTCTCGAGAGAGCCCCCCCCCCGGGCATCCACGATCGTCAGCCAGAATCCGCCCCTACTTCCGCCAGGGGCACCCCGGGCCAGTAGGACCCCGACTCTGACCCGATCACCCCTGGACACGAGAGGCACCGTGGCCTCAGCGGACCCGGGCTGTGGACGCTCAGCCTGGAATGTTCTTCCCCGAGAAGGGTGTGTGGCGGGTTCCGCTCCCCTCTGGGGGGTGGGGGCCACTGGCAGTGGTCAGGACTCACTCCTGAGAGACACTCAGGGGCCACTCTGGGCGGGACGCGGAGACACATGGGATGCCGGGGATCGAGCATGAGGGACAAGCCCCCACCTGCCACACTTTGGCCCAGGCTCTCTCGCTGTCTCTCTGTCTCTCCTCTGCCTCTCTGTCTCTCTACTCTGTCTCTCTCTCCTATGTCTCTCTTTCTGCGTGTGTCTCTCTCTGCCTCACTGTGTCTGTCTCTATCTCACTCCTATCTCTGACTCACTGTCTCTATCTCTCGTCTGCTTCTGTCTCTCCTATCTCTCCTCCCTATCTCTCCCGACTCTCTCCCCATGTCTCTGTCTGTTCTTGCTCTCTCCAGTCTCTGACTCTGTCTCTATCTCTCCCGTCTCTGTGTGTCTCTGTCTTACTCTATTTATCTGTCTCACTGTGTGTCTGTCTGCCTCTGAGTTCCTCTCTGTCTCTGTCTCTGTCTCTGTGTCCCGGGCCTCCGGGCAGTGGATCTGCGGGTCCGTGCCGAGTGTCCCCGTCCCTTGGCGCCATCCCCCTCCCCCCACCCATGGCTGCACTGAAGGCCAGCAGGGCCCGGGCAGGGCAGCGGGGACACAACCCTGGGCCACCGGGTGGACGCAGGGACGAGACTTGGCCTCTAATCCCGGGCCTGGAGGGCCGGAACCTTCCCTCCTGGCCCTGTGCTCAGCCGTCCCTCAACGCCAGGGCTGCTGTCACCGGGACTCGGAGGGCCTGACACGGAGCATTTGCTCTCAGGGGATTGATGGCCGCTGTCAGGCGGCGACATCCCCCGGGGGGCCCAGACCACCGCACAGCACAGCCTCCTGGGGGCGGGGGCTCCGCTAGACCCAGCTGCTTCCCAGCAGGCGCCCGGGGCGTGGCGGGAGCAGGGACCCTGCCCCTCAATCACCCTATACCCCAGCCCAGCCTGGCACAGAGCAGGCAGGCAGCACGGGGAGTCCGGAGAGGAGGGGCCTGGGGCAGTGGACGGAAGGCCCAGGGGACAGGCAGGCGGAACCACACACACCTGCTCACTGAGTCACTCAACACCCACGGATGCTGCCTCTGAGCTGGCCTCCGGGCTGGCACAAGGAAGACCCCATCCTCTATTTGTTCACTTTGGAGCCAGCGCTGCTGGGACCCTTGGAGGTGTCTGTGTGTCACTGTGAGAGTGGGACAGCTGGAAGGGCATAAAAAGGACCTCGGGACATTCACGCCACCCCCTGCCCACAGCCAGAGGATGAGAGAAGGCGCCGGAAGGTCCCCGTCACACTGTGCTGTGGGTACGGTGACCCCCCCCCCCACCCCGGCTCCGGGAGCCTCTGCTGCCGCCTCGCCCTCTGCCTGTAACGGCCTCTCCCCTCAAGGCTCAGCCCGAGGGGCTGGAGCGATAGCACAGCGGGGAGGGCGTTTGCCTTGCACGCAGCCGACCCGGGTTCCATTCCCAGCATCCCATAGGGCCCCCGAGCACCACCAGGGCTAATTCCTAAGTGCAGAGCCAGGAGTAACCCCTGTGCATCACCGGGTGTGACACCTCCCCCCAAAAAAAAAACTCAGCCCGAATGCCCCCTCCTCCAGGAAGCCTTCCTGGATGCCAGGGTGGCTGTGGGTCTGCTCCAGGCTCCCGAAGTCCACGGGGTTCCCGACCCTGCGGCAATGATCCTCGGGGTGGAGTCACTGTTCCCCTGAGCCGATCCACCCCCTCAAGGGCAGCGCCACCCTGACCACCCAGCTGTCCTGGAGCCAGTCACGAGGCCAGAGGAAAGGTCTCTGGGGAGAGGGGAACAGGGTGCCCTCACTACCCCTGAGGGCCCGCACGCAGCAGGCAAAGGAGCACCCGTCCGTGCAGGAAACCAGCACCCACCATCGGCCGTGCCCCTCCCGGAACATTCGGGGGTCTCCTCCCTCCCACAGTCTCCACCAGGCCTGGGGCCCAGGAGAACCATGGCTCCTGCCGGGGCCCCCCAGCACCCTCCTGACTGCCCAGGGTCACCGACCTGGACACAGTTCTGGGTGCTGGGGCTCCCACAGGGACCTCTGGACATTCCCACCCGGAGCCCCATCCACATCCCGCCTCCTGCCCTTGTCAGCCCCCCCCGTTCTTTCTTTTTTGGGGGGCCACACCCAGCAGTGCTCAGAGATGAGTTCCAATGGTGCTGGGGGCCCACAAGGTGCCAGGGTCTAACCTGGGACTACTGCGTGCAAAGCATGTGGTCCGGCCCTCCGCACCATGTTTCCAGCCCCCACCACCCGCTCCCACCCTAACCCCCACGGAGAAACGAGCCCATTGGGCCAGGAAGCGGCCAGAGGGCCGGTGGGGACCCTCAGGTGGGGACTCGGCTCTGTGTGTGTGTATGTGGGGGGGGGAGGGTGAGAGTGTGTGCAGGTGTGAGTGTGAGGGTGTGGGTACTGGTGTGTGGGAGTGTGAGCTGAGTTGTGTGTGTGTGTGTGTGTGTGTGTGTATGAGTGGGTATGTGTGTGAGCCAAGTCGCGGAGCTCTGTGGGTGTGGGTGTGGGGGGGGCGGGTGGTATGTGAGTGTGTGTGTGAGGTGTGTGTGTGTGTGTGTGTGTGTGTGTGTGTGAGTGGGTATGTGTGTGTGTGAGCCAAGTCGAGGAGCTCTGTGGGTGTGGGGGGGTGGTAAGTATGTAAGTGTGTGTGTGTGTGTGTGTGTGTGTGTGTGTGTGTACGAACGATGAGGGGGCAGTAACAGACAAGCGTTATGAACACAAACCTCCCAGACATCCCCGGCCCCCCGACTTGCCCTGTGTACCTGCCGACAGACGGGCAGGGCCCCACCCCGAGACCCAGGGAGGCCAAGTGCGGAGGCCACGCCGAGCCCCAAGGGGCTCCTCTCGGTCGTCCTGCTGGGGCTGGGCCAGAGAGGGGGTGTGAGGTGCAGCAGGGAGCAGGGGCCGGGGCTGTGCTCTCCCTCGGTCTGGAGGGACAGGAGGGGTGCAGGGGGCACAGGGAGCCCCTCACAGGCCCAGTCGGCTGCTGAAGGCACCCGCCAGCCCGGGGAGCCACGCCCTGTGGCAGCCCCCAGGAGAGACCCGCCCGCTCAGCGCCCAGCCTGGGGGGCCCCCTGGCTGCAGTCCCAGAGCCCGCAGGGCGGGCAGGCCTGGGCACCGAGGCACCAGCTCAGGGGCACGGGCCAGGGCGGCTGGGCCAACCCCGCAGCACCCCGGCCCCGCCCACCTACCTGCCAGAGCCCTGGGCCAAGGCCACAGGCCCCCCCACTCCCCCTGGGGCATCCCTGGCCCCACCCAGCTCACACCCTGATTTGCATATGCTAATCAGCCGCTCCTCCCTGGCTCCCCCCCACCAGCTAGTCTGGGGATGGGCTGGATCCGGCTATACCTGTGCCGGCTGATGTCACGTAGAGCTATTTCCAGCCCGGTTACCATGGCAACCACAAGGCCTCAGCCCCAGTTAGGAGCTCAATATATAATTTACTTACTCCCCCATCCCCCCCGGCCCCACCCCAGAGAGGCTGGGGCTTATGGGGAACAATCGGCTAAAATACACAATAACATCCTCCACTTCCCCGGGCCCCTGGGGGGGTGGCGGCAAGGCAGAGCCTTGAAGGAGGGGGACAGCAGCAGCAGCAGCAGGGCAGGGATGGGGGAGATGGGCAGAAACGGGGTGCACGGGGTATGCCCCCCTGCCCAGTGACCCCGCCTGAGGGCTGGCTCTGGGCTAAGTCACTGGCCTCATTCTGGGGTAGCCCAGGGGCTGTCACGGGGGTCCTGCCCTGTCACTAGATGTCACCGGGGTCTGCTATGCAGAAGCAGGCAGTAGTGGCCACTCGGGCCCTGGCAGCACACGGTCCACTGTGGGACCGGCGGGAACCAGCACAGACCAGAGGGCCGGCACCTCCTCAGGGAGATCAGGTCCTGCAGTCGCTGGCCCCAGCTCAGTGTCACCTCGAGGGACACCAGACACAACACTGCAGATGGGAAGCCCCCACCAGGAGAGAGAAGACCCCGCCAGGGGCACCCAGCTCCTCACTCACTGAACCCAAGCTGGGAGGTGGGTTGTGATGGCGGGAGGGAAAATCTGAGAGGCCTCCCTGGAGGAGGTGCTGCTGAGTGGGGACTTGGCAGGGTCCCGGGCAGCCTGGAGGGGGGCTGGTGTATGTCTGGCCTTGCCCAGCTGCCCTAGGCGGGGGCTCCAGGGCCTGCCCTTGCCCAGACAGCTGGGGAAGCCCAGGAAAGCCCCGTGAAGGAGACGGCCCAGGGGCTCTGGGCAATTCCAGTCCCTGGCCCTGAGCTGCCTCCATAAAGTGGGGACACTCGCGAGCCCTGAGAATCCAACCCTAGTGAGACCCTCTTTCCGGCCCCCCGGTGCTCAGGAGCACCAGGCCTGCCTGCTGAATTCAGAGACAGAGGCCGCGGGGGACCACAGGGCCAGGCCGGGGGACACTCGGGCCCTGCTGATCTCATCCCACTCCCCCGGCACCCCCTGCATGGACCACGGCCCCCTCTGTGCCGCGGGGAACCCCAAGTCCTCATAACCGCGCCGGGCACCAGAGCCCACCAGAGCCCGGTCCCCCAGGCCACGAGCTCAGCACAGGGGGGGTTCCCCTCCTCGCCCACAAGCATCTGTCTGTGCCTGGGCACATGGCGCAGGGCTGCATAGAGGAGAGCCCGGCCAGCCATGCTCCCTGGAGCACTCGGAGCCTCGGGCCTCGCCCTCCTCCTGAGGGTCTCCACCCAGTGTGTCCTGCCTCCGGGCCCCGCCTGGACATCCTCTGAGAGCTCCGGTCACCACTGCCCTCTGCCTCGTCCATCACGCTGATGGGGGTGGGCTGTGAACCCCCCAGGTCTGCAGGCGGGGTGCCCAGTGGGGGCCCAGGAAGACACCCGGGTGAGTGACAAGATGACCCAGGGCCCTCGGCCCCCCAGGCAGCCGCTCTGCAGCTCAGACTCGGGGGGTGGGGGGGGGGGAACGTGAGGCCCCGGGAAAGAAGCAGAGAGGAGAAACGTGGGGCTGAAAGAGGGGGGACCATCCCCCGTAGCCCCATAGACTGGGCGCCCTCATGGCTGCATTTGTCCATGTGCCTGGCCAGTCGGCCCCCCACCCCCAGGAATGGACACATGCCTCCCAGGACACTGCCAAAAAAAAAAAAAAGAGTGACTACAATGTCAGGCTGAGAGTGCCAACACCCAGGAGTCAGGCGGCGCAGACTCACAGGCCCCCAAGGTCCCATAAAGAGCCGCGGCCGCCCCAGCACCAGGGCGGGGGCCGGGAGGCACCAGCTGAGGTCCCTGCGTCACGGCCCCTGAGCTCAGGTGCACGTGAGCTCGGGGACAAATTCACGATGTGGTCGGAAGAGCAAGGACATAGTGGCCGGAGGCAGGGCAGCCTGAGGCAGGGACACAGCAGCTCTGAGCTGGTTTGTCTTGGGGGCACCAGGAGCAGAACCATCAGGCCCCTCTCTGGGCACCGCAGGGCTAGTCGGAGCCCACAGGGGGTGCGGGAGCGCCCCGGGGAGGAGCCCTGACACGGGAAGCTAGGTCCTTGCGGGGACTGTCCGGAGAGGCCTGGCTGGGCACCCCAGCGCCGGCACACAGCGGAAGGAGGAGGCAGGGCTGAATGCGGAGGTGAAGGCCAGGCCCGGAGGGGGGAAGGAGGGCAGGGGTGAGGGGATGTGAATGGCTGTGACCGTGAGGAACCCAGGGATGGATGGAGGAGCAGGTGACTGACCGCGTGGGTGACCTGGGGAAGGAAATGATGAATCAGTAAGTGAGATGCGACCTGGTGACTGGATGGACGGGTGAGGGAAGGGAGGAGTAAGTCCGAGAATGCACAAAGTGAAGGAATGAGAGGAGGTGACTGCATGGGCGAAGGGAGGGGGCAAAGGAGTGAGCCTGAGTGACTCGGTGATGGATTAGGGAAGAAATGAGTGACTAGGTACCTGCAGGGAGGGGTGGGGAGTGAAGGGATGAAGGCGCAAATGAAGAAAGGAGTGACTCGGGGAAGGCATGAAGAGGTGAATACACGGATGAACAGATAAGTGAACGAAGGAATGAATGAGTGAAGGAACGAGTGGCTCAGTGAATGTGTGGATGAATGGGTGAATGAATTAATGAGTGCGAATGAATGAATGACTGAATAGAGGAATAAATGAGTGTGAATGAATGAGTGACTCAATGAGTGTGAATGAATGAATGACTTGGTGAATACAGGAATGAGTGAAAATGAATGAGTGAATGAATGAATGACTTGGTGAATACAGGAATGAATGAGTCTGAATAAATGATTGACACGTGGTGAATACAGGAATGAATGACTTGGTGAATATAGGAATGAGTGCGAATCAATGACTCGGTGAATACAGAAATGAATGTGAATGAATGATTGACATGGTGACTACAGGAATGAATGACTCGGTGAATACAGGAATGAGTGTGAATGAATGAGTGTGAATGAATGAATGACTAGGTGAATACAGGAATGAGTGTGAATGAATGATTGACACGTGGTGAATACAGGAATGAATGATTCGGTGAATACAGAAATGAATGTGAATGAATGATTGACATGGTGACTACAGGAATGAATGACTCGGTGAATACAGGAATGAGTGTGAATGAATGAGTGGTTCGGCAAATACAGGAATAAATGAATGTGAATGAATGAATGACTCGTCGAATACAAGAATGAATGTGAATGAACGAATGACTCTGCGAATACAGGAATGAATGAGTGTGAATGAACGAATGAATGCGGATGAAAGAATGCGCAGATGCACGCGTGAACACGCGGCAAACGTGAGCGGGCTGCATGTCCCGCGGGTCTCCCCCCAGAGGCCTCAGGGTCATTTGGTGCGGCAGCGCCGGGCGGGGGCCCAGGGGCAGGGGCCCAGGGGCAGGGGTCAGGCCGACCAGCCCTGGGGAGGGCACCCAGGGAAGTGTCCCCGCGCCCAGGGTGCCCCGCGTCCAGGCCTGCCAGCCGCGCCTCAGCCCTCCCGGGCAGGGCCCCTGGCAGCCAGGCCACCCATGGCCCGGCCACCCCGGCCCCGCCTGCTGCCCGAGGCCCGGGGCGGGGGGCGGGGGGCGGGGGGCTGGCACTGGCCCAGGCGGCCCCTCGCTCCCTGGCGGCGAGCATCGCGGCGGGCCGGCCTGCAGGTTTAATTCAATCCCGCCGGCGTCTGCGGGCGCCACGCCTGGGCACCGTGCCAGGACGCAGGTGGGTGGCGCCCGGGGGGCGGCGCAGACGCCCTCACGCAAGCGCCCGGCGGGGGCCCCGGGCAGCAGGACGGACGGAGAACGCGGCCCCTGGAAGAGCGCGGGCACCACCGGGCGGGTGGGGCCACTGCGGGCCGGCCCGGTCTGCGCTGGGGGCGGGGCGGGGCGGGGCGGGGCCTGCGCTGGGGGCGGGGCCGGGCCGACTCTGCCCTGACTCCAGCCCCCAGGACAGGGCCTGTCTCGGGGACATAATGGTCCTGGGATGGTCCCCAGAGCCCGTCCGGCTCTGCCTGCTACAGGACTCCTATGGGGGTCCCACCCTCAGGCTCCCTTTGGGGGGTCCCGCAGGGTTCCCCCAGCTAAGGGCGGCTGCCCAGGGCTCACAGCTGGGTACCCTGGGGGGCAAAGTGTCTCCTCCCCAGCCTGGGACAGGCGTCGGGGGCCCCCGCGGCAGGCCGAGAGGCTCCTGTGTGGACGGGTCACGGCCCCCCGGCCCGCCCCGTCTGCGTGAGGCCGACCATGGCGGCCACTCCCAGCAAAGCCCCCTCGGCAGCCACACTCAGTTCAGGTCAGGGGAGATGAAGGAGCACTGGGCTGAGAGTCTCAGGGGAAGACAGAGCCCAGGAGGGAGGTGGGTCACTCACTTCCCAAGTGGGGGCTTCCCCTAGGGGTTGGGGGGCTAACAAGGTCGCCCCGGGCCCGGACCCCACACCGTCTCCCACCCAGGGAGAGGGAGCCCAGTTCACAGGCAGGGAAACTGAGGCCCAGGGACATGCTGCCCTGCCCAGGAAGGCACATGGAGGGACAGGCAGGAGGGCAGCCCAGGATCCCAGAGTCCAGCTCGACAGCGGATCGGACCACCGCCCAGCTTAAAGCAACCACACCCCATCCCCCCCCCCCCCCCCGCCAAGGTCCTGCCTCATGGAGGCCTCACACCAGCTCACAATCTTGCTCCCACCACAAATGCTGCCATGGGCTCCTCCTATGGGTGTCACTGCCATCCCCGGGGCCTTTGCACAGGCTTCTCCTCCACCTGACACACCACGCTTCATTCTGCCATATCCCTCTATCACAGCATCAAGCCCCCTCCTCCAGGAAGTCTTCCTGATTTCCCTGCGTCTCCACAGCACAGGCCTTGAGTCATATTCTTGTTTTCCCATCCTTGAGCACCCAACTGGCCCCGGTCACTGTCAGCCAGGCCCATCTCCCGTCAGGAGGACACCCTCCCCTCGACTCCCAGGTCCAGGTCGCGGGGTGGCTGGGAGCACACCCTCGAACGGAGGACGGCTGTACCGGCTGCCTCAACTCCCCTCAGTCGGGCCAGATGCGCCAGTGTAGCCAGTCTGCAAAGGACTCCCCAGCCAACGCCCAGGGTCCTGGGGCTGGAGGCTCACTGAGGAGTATCCTGGCGGGCTTCCTGGAGGCAGCCGGGCCTTCAGGATGGGAGGTACCTGGTGGTCTCACTGATGCACAAGGAGACAGCCCAGCCTCGTCCTGGACCTTCCCCCTCGGCCACCCGCCCGCCCCCTGCAGTTCTGCCGCCAGCCCCCACCCCCAAATCATGCGCGCCCCCCCCCCCGCACCCCTGCCGGCCCCCGCCCCGGGCCAGCCGTGGAGCCCAGGGCCCAGGCACACGACCCGTTTAACCCAGTCTGGCCCCTCACTCGGGCCTCACCCAGGAAAGGCCGTGACCAGGGGGACAGACCGGCAGGCATCTGGCCCCCCATCCCTGTGCGCAGGGCAGAGGCGCGAGGGGTCCCGCGGTGGGCGGCTGATAAGCCAGCCCCCTCCCAGCATGCAGCACAGAGCCGCGGGCGCAGGCGGTCACCGCGGGGCGGGCGGGGAGCGGGCGGCAACGGCGATAAGGCGGTGCGGGAAGCGCCCTCCCGCCGCGAGGCCATAAACCTCCTTCCCGCGCTCACAGGCCGCCCGCGGGATGCTCGGCTCCGGCAGCGGGGGCGCCCGCCCGCGCGTCTGGCCACCCACCTGCCCACACCTGGCGGCGGGGACCCGGACAGATGGCCGGGCGGGGCGGGGGGGAGGGGCTGGGGCTCCAGAAGGAGGAGACGGGGTCCTAGTGCAGACAGCAGGGGGCGGGGTCAGGGTAGTCCTGGTGGTCCCCCTGACACAGGGGCGGGCAGGGCGGGCACGGCAGGCGGACGCAGGAGGAGCCCCGCGGCTGAGAGGCTGAGAGGCGAGGGGGAGCGGGCCGGCCTGCAGGCGGGGGGAGCCAGCGCCCCCAGGGACCCCTGTCCCCCTGCCCGGCCCTTCCTGTCCAAGCCGGGCCCAGGGAAGGCTCTGCGGGTGCTACAGAAGGTGCAGCTCCTGACCCAGAGTGACAGAGGCCCTCTCTGTCGGGGGGACCCCAGCCCCCTCTCTTTCTCCACCAGGCTGCACGGAAGAGGCCACTTTCCTGGACGGGCCACACAGCTCAGCACGCCCTGGAGGGCTCCCGGGATTTGGGCCCAGTACGTGCTCCAGGCTTACCCAGGGCTGGCTGAAGAGGACTGCAGGGTATCCCCCCCTCCTGGACAATGGGCCTCAGTTTCCCCATCGGCAGTAACCTCGCCCCACCCCCACCCAAGGCATGACCAGCAGACTCATTTCCTCCCCAGCACAGCGCTCAGACCGCAGGACCTTTGCACGTGCTGTGCTTCCGCCTGGGTCTTTCTTCTTGGGTGTGTCTCTCTCCCCTCCTTGTCCTTTTGGGTGCCACCACTAGCTCCCCAGATAAGGTGGCAGGCCGGGAGCTGCCGACGTCAGAGGCAAACCCCACAAACACACAGGACAGTCATGCCCTGTGCGGTGAGCACACAAGTACTCGCTGACAGGATCCATGGAACACACGGGCAGCCCTCCTGGCCCTCGGGGACAGCCCAGGACCACTGGGAGGGGACAGGAGCCCTGTCGGAGAGCTGTGAAGTCCTGTGGGGGTCCCTGACCCAGAGTCCAGGGGGGTCCCTCCCCAAGAAGGCCGACAACCCCTCTGAACACTAGCATCGAGCCCTCAGCACCCACTTCAGAGAGGGGGAAACTGAGTCCTGGGGTCCAGGAGGTGCCCGGCCAGTCCTCAGAAGCTGCCCTGCGCCACTGTCTCCATGTCCGTCGGCAGGGGGTCCGGCCTGCCCAGCCGGGCCGCTCCACAGCCCCCTGAGACACCCCACCACCACCACCCGCAGTGGCCCCGGGCTGGCCCCCAGCCTGGCGGCCCCGGTGGCAGAGCTGCTCGGGGCCGGGTGAGCAGTTGCACGGCTGCGCCGGGCAGCTGGCGGCGGTGCGGCTCCGAACCAGCTGTTTGGATGACAAACTGCGTTCAAGCTTCATTAGGGTAATCACGGGCTCCCTCCCGGCAGCGCCACGGAGCACGACTGTCAACCTGAACTAATCAAACGCAGCCCCGGGACGCCCGCCCGCCCGCCCGCCCGGCTGACGAGCCGCACAGCCGCCAGCCGCCGCCGCGCTCGGCTCCCGCCGGCCCCTCGGGCCCCTCGGGCCAGCCAGTGTGCTCCCCAACACCGCCAGGACAGGATGCTCCGCCCGGGAAGAGCGAGCTGGGGGAAGGGAAGCAGCCGGGGCCACAGAGCCGCTCGGGACGGGGGTGGGGGTGAACACGAGCGTCCCCACGCCCCCCCCCTGGTTCCCACCTGCCCGCGACCCTCCTCTCTCCCGCCCCTCAAGGCCCAGCGGGGCCATCGGGGGGCTCCCGGGACATGAGCCCTGAGGCGGTGCTGTCTGGCTGCACCCCTGAGACCCCACACGCAGCCCAGGGGGACCCCCGCGCGAGGAGTCAGAACGAGGCCGGGAGGGATCGGTCACGCAGGGAAACCGAGGCCCGGAGGTGACCGGTCTGTCCGGATCACCGAGAGCGGAGCATCGCGGAAAGAGGTTCTTGCTTCTCAAGCCCCAGCGAAATCCTTGAAGGTCCCGACGCCCACGCAGGAGGGTCACAGCAGCGCCCGGCGGGGGGGGGGGGGACCGACCGACCGAGAGGACGCGTGACACCAGCCCCGCCCGCCTCAGGAGCCCCTGCAGGGCGGGGAGCAGGACCCAGCTCTGGGCGCCGCGTGGTCGGTGGGAGGGTTCGAGTCCCAGGTCTCCGGGCGCAGGGATGCCGGCGGGAACGTCTGAGGGAAGAGGCAGCCGCCGACCGTCACGGCCAGGGTCCGGCTGGGCCAGGACCGGGAGGGGCCTGGGGGAGCTTCCCGGCCTGTCAGAGGTTTGACCCGCACAGAGCTGCTGCCACACACACAGTCGCACGCGTCCCTGGGAATGTGTCCCCAGGCACCCAGTGTCTGCTCCGTCAGCCCAGCCTTCCCGGTCTCAGTCTCTGCACCTGCGAAATGGGGACAGCGAGGGGACAGGCCCGACGGTGGGGGGCTGGCAGGCACCGGGGCACTCAGCACTGCAGCAGGAGCACAGGAGGCCCCCAGGGGCCTCACTCTCCCCCTCCCCGCCAGGCCCCCATCAGCCCAGCTCCCCCGGCCCGCAGCCCAGTTCCTGCCCCAGAGGGCACCCTGTCTCCCCCACAGCTGGCGGGCACGTGGGGGCGGGCACCTGGGTGCCACAGGCATGAGACCCTCAGGGACGTGAGGTCGGAATGCCCTGACTCGACCGGAAACACGGTGGGCGTCCCCCGCGGCCCCCCAAGGGGACACCCCAGCTCCAACCACAGGCGCTGAGCCGAATCTCCCGCCTCCTGCACCCCCACGGCCCCCCCAGCTCCGGCCAGGGGCTCTGTCCAGAAACGGGGGTTTCCGGCCCCACGGCAACCCTGTCTCCAGGCACCCCTGTGTCCCCTCTCTTTGCCCGGGACACCCCCAGCCCAGCGTCCCGCAGGCTGGGCTTGTCACCCCCCGTGAGGCCCCCCTGAGTGCCTCGGGGACCCACACCCCCACCGGGGAACAGAGCAGGTGGGCTGTCCACGGGCGGCTGCTTTCTGGGTCCCCGCTGGCCCCAGAGCCCGGCTCCCGTGACGGCCTGGCCGTCTCCACGGGGCCACTGCACCTGCCTGGCCACTCAAGGGGGGCTCGGGGTCCCTCCCGAGGAAGCCACACGGGCCCCAGCATATCCCGAGGGGGCCACAGGTGAAGACTGTGTAACTGTCGGGGACAGCTGGTAGGTAGGACCGTGGGGGTGGGAAGGGACACAGAAGGAAATAAGGCCAGAAGGGGCCACCGTGCGGGAAGGGCTGAGAAACCCCGCAGGGCGGGGGTGGGAGGAGCATCCCGGCACCACACCTGGGGCCCCCGGCCCACCGGGCACAATCCCTGAGCAGTCAGGAGTTAGTCCCGAGCACTGCTGTCAGGGGCCCCCAAATAGAGACAATTCAGAAGCCCGAGACCCACTCCCAGGGGGTCCAGCCCCCCTCCTCCCCCGACTCACCCTCCTCCTCCTCGCCATGGCGCCTGTCTGCTGCCCAGCTCCCCGGGGTCCTCAGCCAATCCCACTCTTCGCCCCAACATCACCCCCTGCCCCCACCTCCTCTCGGGTCATTTAGACGGACAATAGCAGGTGCCCCGTCCTGCCCCGACAGCTGACCCCTGCCGTTCACTCCACTCCTCTAACACAGGGACTCCTACTCATCCGTCAAAGCCCAACTACACACGTCACCCATTTAGGAAGTTCCTGCCTGAGTCTCCCCCTGGGCCCACCCTCTGCTGGCTGCCAGAGAAAGAAACCCCCTTCAAGAGGACTCGAGCCCCACAGGGCATGTTCTTCCGCAGGTAACCAAAAACCCTAGGGCCGGGTTCAGGCGCGGCTGGATCCAGAGGCCACCCCCGCCCCCAGCTCTGCCTCCCTTCACGTGATGAGCTTATCAGAGGCCCCCCCACCCCACATCAGGCCCACAGGCCCCCTCAGGCTCCCCCTGGAAAGCAGGGGGCCGGGACCCCCAGGGCTCCCAAGTTCCGGGAGGTCGACCCTCCACCCCATCAGAGGTCTGAGCCCGGCGGGGCCTGTCCACACCCCAGAGAGAGGGCCTGGCTGTCGAAACTTTGCAGCAGCACCCAAAATCCAGTGTCCTCCCAGCCGGGTGCCCACCCAGCCCCCGGCCCGGGACCACTCATGCCGTCTGCACGGGGCGGCGTGCCCAGGAAGCGGTGAAGACCTTGCGTGTCCTAACGGGTTAACCTTCACCCCTTCAGGCCACGGATTCGCACTTCCACGGAGGCCCCAGGGGGACACAAAGCTTCCATGAACTGCAGCAAGCCAGGCGGGGGGTGCCCCCCTGGGGGGGCCCCCCGGGCAGAGCCTGGCCCCCGCTGCCCGCCAGCCCGCCCGCCTGCGGGGCCACTCGGCCAATCCCCAGGCACGGCGAAGGGGCTGCGAGTGGAAGGGCTGGGAAAATAATTAGTGGGGAGGCCGGGGCGGGAGGCGGAGGCTGGCGCGAGGCTTAATGAAACCGCTAACGCGCTAGTGATTCCTGCCTGCTGGGGGCGGAGGCAGACAGCCATGTTGCCAGGTCCCGACAGGCTGCCAGGCGGGACGGGGCTGGCACAAAAGGCGCCTCCTCCTCAGCCGCCGCCACACGTGAGTCCTGATGGGCTCGGGGTGGGGAAGCCGCCGGGGCCGTGCCGGGACCTCCGCCGGGACCCCCGCCGGGAGACGTTGCTCAGCCTCACCAGGCTCTGAGCGCAGGGCCAAGTGGGGGCATCTGATGCCGTTTTCCGGACGGGACATCGGCCACCTCGCCAGGCCACACGGACTGTTCCGGAAAAGCCTCCAGCCCTCTGCGGCCCCCCCCCCCCGCCTCCCCATGGCTCAGTGAAGCCGGCAGGGACCCCAGCGCCCCCCCCCCCGCCCCACGAGGTATACCCAGGTTCTCCTGGCAAGACCCAGGGGCAGGAGCTCACCTGCTCGCGAGGGGGCGCTCGAGGCCCCCACCCACGCCCCGGGTGTGCTGGCCAACTCACACAGACGGACAGACTCAGAGACTGGGAGCAACATGCCCGGGGCCACACAGCGGCTTGGCGGAGACTCAGAAGTGGTTACTCTCTGACCCCAGGATCACAGGCGCCCGTGCAAAGATGCCCAGTGCAGAGCGGGTGCCTGGGGGGCGAGAGTCGGAACGGCGGGTGGTGGGGGGGACAAGCCACACCTCCCCTACCTGGGGGCCTCGGGACCACGAGCAGGAGTCGGGGGGGACGTGCCCGAGGCAGGGCTGACCAGGGTGCAGAGCTCAGCACAGCCACCAGCACCAGGCTTGCGCCAGCCCCTGGCAAGGTGCCACCCTGCTGTTCTCCGAGGGCCCCTGGCAAGGGGCTCAGAGAGCGGCGCCCACAGAACCCCTGACAGTCCCATGAAGGCCCCGGCTCGGTTGCTGCCCACCCCAGCTGACGGTCACGGGGCCCAACCCAAGGGGCCCAGCCGGACCCTCGCACCCACCCCAGGAAAGGTGGAGACGTGGGGAAGGGTGTGGGGGGGTCTCGGCATTCCCCACCCCCAAGAGCCAGGTCGGGGGGGCCCGGGAAGTGGGCACTTGTGCTCAGGGGGCCCCACTGCAGAGCCTGGCGTGGCGCCATCTGCAAGGGGGGTCCACAGCGGCTCCCGCTCCCCCGCGGCCCCCGGGATCCTTCCAGAACGCTGAGGCTTGGGGAGACGCCTTTTGCAAGGTCCCGGCAGCTTCCGCCGCGCCCACCTGTCCCGGGGCCACTTCCCCAGGGAGCCCAGCGGGCACCAGGTCACACCCCAGCCCCTGTGGGTCAGAGGTGCAGGCCCCGGACCGGGACGAACGAATGAAGGGCCCCAGGGTGCACCGCGCCACTCCCCCCACCAAGCCTGCTCCCTGCAGCCCTGAGACCACCACGGGCCGGGAAACTGAGGCTTGGAGGGCGGGGGGACTCTCGGGCTGGGGGAGACAACCCCCAGACCTGGACAAACCCCACCTGCAGCTGGGCCCCGGGTTCTGCCTTGTCCTGCTTCCCGGAGACGCAGCCAAACAGGCTCCCCACGTCCCCCCCTGCCCGCCCCCCCATGGCTGACCGTGCCCCACCAGCGGCCATGGGCGAGGTGCAGAGCAAGCAGGGGCGGGGCTCGGGGTGGGGGGGCTAGCCCAAGGTCACGGGGGCCGCAGGAGCGACGCACCGGGGTCTGAAAGCCCCGCCAAGCTCCCAGCCCTCCCCCCCTCCCCCGCCTCCCTGCGCAGACGCTGCCGCCTCGCCTCCTCCCCTCCATCAATGCAGTGGAGGGGGGAAGGCAGCGAGGGGGGAGCACGGCCCCCCCCAGCCTGCAGCGCGCTCGCTCGGCTCCGGTCAGGGGAGATGCCTCTAATGAAGGCCCCATAGACTCGAGAGCGGGAGCTGGCGGGGCGGCCGGGAGCCCCCGCGGAGCCCGGGGGCCGCATCCCTGCTCCCAATTAGCACATGGGTCCTCCATCAAAGCCCGGCCCTCTGCCAGGCGCAGGCCAGGGGGACGCCCCGGCCAGCAGGGGGACACGCGGCTCTCGGCAGGCCCTGGCCCCTGGCCCTCCCCTCTGGGTGGGGGGGAGCGCAGACCCCCTCCCCGCCCCCTCCCGGCCGGCCTCCCCCCTCCCCCCCCCCCCCCCCCCCCCCCGTCCGATCCGCCAGCTCAGGGCAGCCGCTGTCACCCCGGGGGACGCGCTAATGAAGATGGCCGACATTAATCTCTTCCCTCTCCGACAGGTCAATTTATAGTTCCGTGGGGAGCCCTGGCGCGCGGCCAGAGGGCCTGACATAACTCTCCCCGCTCCCCAGGAGCACGGCAGGGTGAGCTCCGTGGGGTCGAGGGACCAGGGGCCTCGGGGGACTGGGCAGGGAGGGGCCCGGGGCCCCCGCCAGCACGGCCCCAGCACCTCCACGTGGGACCTCGGACCCGGCTCCTCTGGGAGGCCACTCAGGCCGGCTGGTCCGCAGCCCCCGGTCAGCAGCAGGAGGCTCGGGGGCACGAGGTGGTGCCTCTCCCTGGGGCTCTGGGGTCACCAGCCTCTGCCAACCCCCTGCAGGGGGCATTCCCCAAGGGTCCCCCAGCTGGCCACTCGGGGCCCCCATGCCTGGCCCGACTTTGCAGGAGTGCCCAGTGTGGAGGGGGGCGGGGGTGGTGCCCCCCCAGGGCTGTGAGGGGCAGATTCGCAGAGAGCGGGCGATGCCCCTGGGAAAGAGTGTTGTTGGCTGCAGGGCTGGGGGTTGGGGGCGTGGGGGACGGGGCGGGGAGGGCCTGGGACCCTGGCAGGTGGGGAGGGGTGCAGGCGGGGGCCAGCCGGGGGCGCCCAGGGCAGCTCTGCCCGCGTGGGCAGCAGGGCACACACGAGGGCCAGCCTTCGAGGCCGCGCAGGAGTTTGGCCTAGTCGGGCCTGGGACGGGAGATGGGAAGCGGGCACTGCGGCAGGAAGGCCTCCGGCCACAGTGTCCCCGAGGGTCCCGGAGCAGAGGCCGGGCTGCCCCAGGACAGCGGGAAGACGGGATGGGCCGGCAGGTGATGGGGCCTGGGGTTTGGGTGCTGGGGGAAGCAACGCCATGGTCAGTGGTCAGCTAAGGAGCTGGACTGGTGCAGAAGGGACCTTCCCAGCAGCCCCCACACCCAGGGCTGCACTTGAAGAAACCAGGACCCAAACGCTGGCCCCCGGGGCGGGGAGCACTGTTCTGAGAGGCCCTGGGGTGTTCGGGCCAGCAGGGGAAGCAGGAGGCTGCCCCCCCTCCAGGCTCTCGGGGGAGCCAGGTTCGGGCAGAGGTGGAGGGGGTGCGAGGGAGCCCCTCCACGCGGGGCCCAGCCCAGTGCTCCTCTCCGAGCAAAGGGCCAAACCTTGACCCCCGGTCCTGGCCCTCCCCACATCTACCGGCTCCTGCAGGGCCCCCCAACAGGGCTGTCCCAGAATCCCCCGGGAGCCCGGGGCGGGCAGCTGCCCAGGCTGGAGACCCAGGCCCGAGCCTCTGGGCCTTGGGGTGCGGGAGTCAGGCGGGGCAGGGGTGCAGAGGCAGCGAGGCGCCGACAAAAGCAGCTCCAGGGGCTGCAACGCGGTGCGGGACAATAGCTGGGTTGGTTCCCCCCCTCCTTCCCCACAATGAAACAGGCAGAGCCTCACTGGAGGGGGGGGCTGTGTGCGTCCCCCTGGGGGGATCCCCAGCTCGGGCGTCCAGCGCCTGGGGGACGGGAGGAGGGGGTCAATGCTGGCTCGGCCACTTGCTAGCGATGACGGGGGCCGGGGGGTGGCCCCTGGGCCGGTTCTGCCCTGGCCGGGCCTCTGTTTTCTCATCTGTACAATGGGGCCCCGGCAGGCACGCAGCGGGTGCCCGCTCGGAGCAGCGCGCCCCCGCGTCCTCGCCACCTGTCCGGCCTCCGGAGGGAACTTGAGACGCCCCCACGTGCCAGCCGCCGGGCGCAGGGCGGGCGCCGGGTCCCCGGGGTGCGGGCGGCGCCCCCCGCCCGCCCGCGCCGCGCCGCGCCGCGCCGCGTCGTTTCCCCCCCACCCACCCCTCCCGCCTCTGCCCGCCGCGCCCGCGCTGCCCCCTTACCCTGGCGGCCGGAGGGCCGGCATCGGTCCCGCAGGAGAGCCCGGGCGGCGGGGCCGGGCTCCGGAGCGCGGGGCGCGGGCGCGGGCAGGGCGCGCGGGGGCGCGGGCCGCGCGCTCCGGGCCGGGCGCCCCGCGGCCGCCGCGTCCTCGCCTCCAGCGCGGGCCCCGCGCGCCCCGGCCGGCCCGGGGCAGGCCCTGCGCGGCGCGGGGGGCGGGCCTGGCGGGCCCCGGAGAGGCGCCCGGGCGGCGCGGGCTCCCGGCGGGCGGGCGGGCGGCGCCGCGGCGGTGGCCCCGCTGCCGAGTGCCGGGACGCGATTTACTGGCTGCAATTCCCGGCGCCCCTCGATGGCACTTAAGAGAGACCGGGAGGGAGCGGGAGGACGGGCGGAGGGCGGCGGGCGGAGGAGGGGCGCGGGCGCCGTGCGCGCCGGCGGGGGAGGGGCGCGGGCGGTGGGGAGAGGCCCGGATGGAGGCGGCGGGCGGCCGCCGCGCGCAGGGCTGGGGGGGGGGGGCCGCGCCAGCCCCCGCCCACCGCGCAGCCCCCCTCTCCGCCCTGGGGGGGCCGAGCCCCGCCCCGCGGCCCCCACCCGCGCCGGCCTCGCTCCCCCCGCGCCACCCCCAGCGGAGAAATCCCGGCCTGGGGTGGGGTGGGGTGGTGGAAGGGGGCGCCCGGCCCGGCTTGGTTGGAACCCAGGATAGTTTGGCGGGGGGCGGTTAATTAAAATTAATTACCATCGTTTGAAAAATCGGGCATGGTCTCGGGGAAAGCCGCACGGCCAGCAGAGTTTGGGAGAGGACGGGGGTCGCGGGGCTGGGCACCGACCTGCGCCCTGGCGAGGCTGCGCTGAAGTCCAGCGGCCCCTGGGCCCCCACCTAGCCCCCGGGGGCCACCACGAGGCCCCTCAGCCCGGGATGGGCCTCATTTCTTCTTTTTCCCCGTTTTGGGGTTTGGGGCCACACCTGGAGATGCTCGGGGCTGACTCCTGGCTCTGTGCTCAGGGATCACGCGGGTGCACCTCAGGGGACCCCGTGTGGTGCCCGGGGCTGAACCGAGGCCCACCACGTGCAAGGCTAGCGGCTCCCGGCTGTCCTGTCACTCTGGCCGAATGGGGGCCTCAACTTCTGTGAACCCCCCCTGGCACGAGCCCTGATGCCCACCCGGCCCCAGGCGGCTCCACCCACCCGCTCAGCTCCTGGCTGGCACCGGGGCCTCTGCCTTCTGGCTGGCTCCGCAAGCGTTGGCGGGGTGGCGCCCGCAGTGGCTGGGATCCGGATACCACCAGGCCGCCTGAGCATGGTGGGCACAGGGCACCAGTCCCCATAGCTGATGTTCATTTTAAAAGCTCCAAATGTTTGTTCGGGAAAGCTCCTGCCAGCCAAGGCGGCTAATGATCTCCACGCTTCATTTTTCTCTGCGATAATCCCACTGCCAAGGCTCCGGGGCTGCCGCCGCTGCCCTCACACTGGCACAGATCCTGCCCAGAAGGTGCCATGCACCTGGGGGAGTGGCCGGCGGGCGCAGGGGAGGGCTTGGCCGGCCACTGTGGAGCTGGGCAAGCAAACAGGGTCCGAGGGCTGCAGATGGTCAGGGCTCTGGCGGAGGACGGAGAGCTGAGAGCTGTCCCCGGCTGGCACGGCCGTCTCATGGCCCTTTCTCAGCAGGGGAGGGGAGGGACGGGTCAGGACCCCCCACCACCACACACACACGCGCGCGCACACACACACACACACACACACACACACACACGCACACACATCTCCGTGACACTAAAACTGTGTGGTCAGCCTCCCAGGATCCCACTGTACGGGAAAGAGCCCAGTCAGGGAGGGCAACTGAGGCAGCCCCAGGACTGAGACATCCACCTCCTAGGGGCCAGGTACAGTGCTGAGTCCTGGGTAGAGGGGGGAACCGGAGTGATGGGGACCCCAGCCCCAGACGGGCGGGGGGAGTCCCAGGCTCAGCCCACCACAGTGTCCTGCAGACCTGCAAAGCTGGGGGGGGGGGAGCCGGGAGAGCCAGTGTCAGGGTCCTGGGGTGAGCAGGCCTGAGCTTAGACGCTGATTTTCTCCACGTCCCTATGGGATGGACCAGCTCAGGCCTCAGTTTCCTCACCTGGATTCAGGGTTGTTCAGCCTCATTGCTGTGGCCTCGAGGCTTGGGGACCCTTTGGAAGGAGACAGAAGACACAGCTCAAAGCTTGGAGCCCGGAGGGTGAGGTGTCCTCCTAGCCCCCCTCCCCCCCGCCAGCTGTGTGGCCTTGGGTCTCCCTGCCCACAAAACAGGCCTATCCAGGCCGGCGCTCACAGCCTGGGGGACTCGTGCTGGAGACTGTGACGCCGGGGACACAACATCCGTCCACCCGTGGGCTTCTCGAAGGGAAGGAGGAGCGCCCCCCCAGCCCCCCTGAGGGTCCTTGTTCTCACAAGACTACGGTTGTGGTTTTCCGTTTGGCAGACGGGCTTTTCCAGTCCCGACCTCCCCTGCACGCTGGGGTGTGGGTGCTGGCGGCTCCGGGCAGGCCTCCATTTGCCCAGCTGGAACTTGGGGGCAGAGAGCGGTTCCCAGCATCCACCCCGTGTGGGAGCCTCGGCGGGGGACACGCCCAGTGTAGGGAACGTCCCCGGGGCCGGCTTCTGTCTAGCCCAGAGCCCCCAAGGCCGCCTTGTCTGCAGTCCTGGGCAGTGTGATGGCCAGGTGACACAGTGGGGAACCAGCTGAGCCCCCCAGGGCCCGTGAGCATCCCTGAGGTCACAGGCTGAGCCGCCCTGACCCCCAGAACCGGCACTTCTGACCATCCCCTTGAAAAACCCGCCTTTATTCCCCTGTGGACCGTCTCTGCCCTCCTCGGGAGGCAGAGAATTCTGGAGGATGGGGCCTCCTCTTCCTCCATCAGCGGCTCGAGCAGGACCAGCATTTAGTAGGAGCTTTATAGGCTCATAAGCACGTGGCACCAAAGAAGCCCCCTGGATGGGGACACTTGTCCCGGGGCCCACTCGGGCAGCTTCCCTGCTGGCAGGCAGCCTAGTCTCTCTCTCTCTCTGTCTCTCTCTCTTTCCACTCCCCCACGGCGGGAGCTGGGAGCTGAGGCAGGTCCCCACCCCACCCCAGGCTGAGCCAGAAGTCTCACCCCCAGTCGCCTGCCTGGTGTCAGCGAAACAGCCCCTCTAGGACGCCGGAGGGACCCGCCACTCACCTGCTCTCACTTCACCCCAGAGCTGCCAGCAGCCTCTGATGATGATGATGATGATGATGATGATGATGATGCTCGCCCCCCGGCCCCCCAGGCTGAGCCCCAGGGTGTCCTGCGGGGGGCTGAGCTGCCACCCCTCAGCCCCAGCCCCTCGAGTGCACACGGCACTCCCCCGCCACAGTTTACAAAGTGCCTTCACAGACATTATCACATCGGCTCCTAAACGCCCCCTAAAAACCACAATAAATCTCACGCTCTGGCTCCCGAGCCCACCGGCTGCTGAGTGCTCTGGGAGGGAGCAGAGGGGCTCAGGGCACAGCGCCTGCCAAAGTGATGCCAGCGGGGGGCGAGGGGGCACTGCGGGGGGCAGGTGGCAGGCCCAGCTGGGGCGCAGAGGCAGCGGGGAAGCCGGGGAGCAGGACTAGAGGGGAAAACGCGGCTGCCTCCAGCAGGGAGACCAGCTGGGCAGGACCAAAGGGCCTGGGAGGGGGCAGAGCACTGTTGGGGAGGGGCAGAGCGCCACGGGGAGGGGGCTGGGGCCAGGGACAGTCAGCCCAGCAGCTTTCAGCTCAGTGCCCATCTCCCACTCCAGGACAGTGAAACGCCCTCCTGACCCATCACAGTTCCCCAGAGCTCACACCTGGGGGGCCCCTTAGCTGTGTCGGGGCCCACTTTTCTGCATTTCCAGGCCTAGGTCTGCGCCCGGCCAGCCAGCAGCCGCTGCACACACTTGGGTCCGGTCTGTCTTACACTCACTTCCCTTGATTTTCCCAGCCAGAGTTGCTCAACTTACAAAGCCTGGAAAGTTCAGGAACGTTTAAGCCAGTGGGGGCACAGGGTGGGGAGCTGGCCGGCCAGCCGGCGACCGCAGATCCCAGACGTCCCAGCCAGGTCGGGGCTCTGAGGCACCGACAGGTCTGCGGTTTGCAGTCACCTGGGGTCACCTGGCGTCTGCGGTCACCTGGGGCCAGGGCTGCCTCTGCCCTTCTCCTGGATTCATGAAAGCCGGCAGGTGCTGGAGCGATAGCACACAGGTAGGGTGTTTGGCTTGCATGTGGCCGACCCAGGTTCGATTCCCAGCATCCCATAGGGTCCCCTGAGCACCGCCAGGAGTAACTCCTGTGCATTGCCAGGTATGACCCAAAAAGAAAAAAAAAAAAAGAAAAAAGCCGGCAGCCGGGCCAGGACCCCGCATGGGGGCAGTGAGGACCCCACTCTCCCGCGGCTCAGCACTGGCCGCCTGTTGGGCCAACCACAGGCTGCGGGGGAACTTGGGGGCACAAGGTGTTTCTGGTAGAAGATGGACACCCCCAGCCCGAGGACACAGGAGCACCAGGACCCCGAGAAATCGCTCAGGGAAGTGCCGGGGCCGTGACCTCTCCCCCGTCCACTGGGCGGGACAGCATCACCCAGCACCGCCCAAACCACCAGCAAAACCCCAGAACGGGAAAACGGGGAGAAAGTCGCCTCGGCAGGGCTAGGTGAAAGGCTCTTGCTCAGGCTTTGCACACGGAGCCCTGAGCATGGCCAGGGCCCCCACCTCGCCCCCCGAGAACTGAGCCACCAGCACCTGGTTTTCATTTAGCTTTGTTGTTTTAGCACTGCTTGGGCCACACTCAGCTGTGGTCAGGGCTTCTGGCTCGGTGCTTGGGGACCACTCCCGGCTGAGGTCCAGGAACCGTGGGGTGCTGGGGACTCAAACCTAGTGCTCTCACCTGCAAAACACGTGATCAGCCCCACTTGACTCCCCCCCCGGCCCCCCGCCAGCCCACTGGCCTGATTTTAAAGGACAGCACTTGCCTTGCTGTGGCCACCGGACCAAGAGCTCCGATTCGAACCCCAGCACGCACGCAGGGCTCCCAGAGCACAGGACTAGTTGTAACCCCTGAGTATCACCGGGGGTGACCCCAAAACCAAGACAAGAAATGGAAAGTGAGGACTCTGTCACCTTGCCACAGGCGACTCCCAAACAGCTAATACGCTCAGGAGAAAGAGTGCAAAGTCACGGGGCATTGTTGAAACCAGGGGGGCTGCACCCCCACACCCACAGGGAGGGGGCAGAGGAGGCTGGAGGATTCGGGGCTCCCCGACCCTGCTGGAGGGAAGGGCACGGGGTGGCCACTGCGGAGAGCAGTCTCGCCGCCACCAAAGGGTTAAATGCAAGTCGCAGAGAGACCCCAGACAGACCCCTTCGAGCCTGGCTGCAGGCTGCAGGCTGCGGCATTTCTTCTGAACAGCCTCAGATTGAAGAGTGCGTGGACGCCCCCCAGCATGGCCACACAGAATTGGGGGGCTGGGAGCCCCACTGGCCAGCTCTCAGAATGGAGTACTATTCAGCTGTAAAAAAGAAGAAAAGTGCTCATCCCTCCACCGATGTGAAAGGATCTTCAAGCAACACGAAAGGTCACAAACACCCGATTCCATGTCTATGGAATGTCCAGGGCTGCCAGCTCCAAGAGACGCAGAATGCAGACTTAAGGGTGGTAAAGGGCCGGGAGGAAAGGGAGAGGGAGAGAGAGATCAAACGTGGATTCAGGGTTTCTTCGGGAGGAGCTAAGAATGTTCTGGAATGAGCTCTGCAGTGGGAGCGCAGCTCTGTGAAGGCACCGAGATCCACGCCTCCAACTTCACAGGCCACTGGATGGCGGGACCGTCTCACGAGAGCTGGATTCCTGTGCCTCTGTCTACCTGCAGAAGAGCTGACGTCTTCCGGGTCCCTTCCGGAACCCTCGTGGGGAGTGGCCCAGCCTGATGTGACAATGGTTTTGTGACAATGATTTTATGAAATCCCTTGAGGATGCTTTGGGTCTGGGGCCACACCCGGCTGTGCTCAGGGCGGACCCCTGGCTCTGCCCTCAGGGATCACTGCTGGCTGGGCTCAGGGACCCTATGGGGTGCCAGGGTCAGGCCCCTCGAGGCAGTGCCCAGCTGGTTGGACCGTCCACCCCGGGGAACCCCTGCTTTGAAAGGCTGGGCAGCCTGGCCTCAGTGGCCTGATTTGGGGGGGGTTCTCCTGCCACTGGGTGTGGGGAAGGGGCTCGGACGTGCAGAAGGCCCGTCCTGAGTGCTGGGGGGTGCTGGGTGCCACAGCGTCCCGCTAGAAGGTGGGTGGGGCCTAGTGGGTGGAGGGCGTGGTCGGCCCCAGGCCCCCTAAGCCCCGCCCCCAGTGCAGAGGTCTGACTGTTTGGGGTACCAGCACCCCTCCTCAGGGCTCCCCCCCAGTCTTACTGGCCTTCCCTGCAGGCTGACCAGAGTTCCCTGGAGCCCCGAGTGAGGGCAGAGACTCAGCCCTGCTCCCAGCTCCCCCCCTCCCCTCCAGCCCCCCCTCTCCGTCAATCCATCTCTCTCTCCCTCTCCGCTCCCTCCCTCCCTCCCAGCCTCTGTCTCCATCTTTCCTGCTCCCTCTCTCCCATCTTCTCCCCCTCCGCCCCTCCCCTCCCCACCTCCCTCTCCTCTGCTCTTGCCCTCTCCCCTTCTCTCCCTTTCTCCAGCTCTTCCTCCTTCCTTCTTCCTTCTCTGCTCCTCCTCCCCTCCCCCTCCTCCCTCCCTTCCTCCCCCCTCTCCCTCTCCCTCTCTCTCTCCCTCTCTCCCTCTCTCTCCCTCTCTCTCTGCAGCCAATCCCTCATCAGATCCTGTTAGATGATTTTCCACGGCAGCTTCTGATCTGCCTCCCTGGCTGGGCCCTCCTCGCCCCTCCTGTCTATTCTCAACTCTCAGCAGAGGGGCTCTGGGGGGAGTCTCAGCGGCTCCACCACCTGGCCCCCCCTTCTCTTCTGAGCTCATCTGCACACACGCCTCCTCCCTCCTTCCCTGGGGCCACCCCAGCTCCCCCTCCTGCCCTTCCTTCCTGCCTTCCTTCCCGCTCAGACCCTCCCTCCCTCCCTCCCTCCCTCCTCCCTGCCTGTCCCCACCTTCCCTCTCTCCCTCGGCCCTGCTTCCTGGCCAGGTCTATTCCTTCTCTGGCCGCTCAGCCTTTGCTCCCTGCCCTGGCCTTCTGTCCCAAACGCTGCCAACTTTGCTCAAAGGTCACTTTCCCAAGGGCACTGTCCCCTCCTGGATCACCCTTTCCTCTCCCTCCCCTCTCCTCCTTTGGGGCCTGGCACCTCTTACTCCCTTAGCAAATCCTGTGGCATGACCCCATTACAGTGAGGACATGCCCTGGGGTCTCTAGCGCAGACAAATGAAGGAATGAAGGAATGAATGAATGAATGAATGAGCTCCTCAGGGCCCAGTCCACTGCCTCGAGCCTGGCACCCAGCTGGTCCTACCTGCTGCCACTTGAGCCCCCCAGGCCTGCCCCCTCTGAGCTGAGTTCAAGGGGAGCCGGCAGGGCTGGTCCAGACCCGCCCGTCTCCCTCCCCCCTGCTCTAACCCTCCAGCCTGGCAGGGCCCAGAGTGGACAGAGGGGCGGTGGGGGGAGTCACATAAGGTCACTGGGGTCCCCAGAGGAGCAGGGCCCCAGCCGAGCCCCAGGCTTTGGGGGCGAGTGGACAGGGACAGGTGCCCGGCCCGGGACACGGGCGCTAAGCTAAGGACGCGCGAGACCACCAGCCCCATGGCGGTGTTTCAGGGGGCTCTGCGGGAGGGCCCGGCTGGGACACACGTGTGTCCACACGTGAGAGACCCACATCTCCCCCTCCCCCAGAGTTCCAGGCCGGGGCAGGGGCAGGAGAGGGAAGAGCAGCGGGGTGGGGGGGGGGTCTGGGCTGAGTCCTGCCCGAGGTGGCCCTGCAGTGCCGGCACTGGGCGGACCCCTGCGGACCACCCCCCGCCGCCCCCGCTTCGCTGTAGGGTCCCCAGCACGGCCTGGGCAGACTCAGTTCCCACCGCAGGCGCCGGGCCTGACTGAGACCACACGCTCCAGCTCACTGCTCCTTCCCCCAGGACCTCAGTCCACTCCTTCCAGAAGGTTCCAGGGAGCATCCTCTCGGCCCTCAAAGGGACTCGCAAACAGCAGTGAGGGTGTTTGCAGCTCGGGGGGGGGGGTGTCTGTGCTGGCTTGGGGGCACCCTGCTTTGTGACTTCCCACAGACACCCTCACTGCATGCACCAGAGAAACGGGATGTGGGTGTGTGTGCATATGTGTGTGCATGCGTGTCTGTGTGTGCATGTGTGCACATGTGTGCATGGTGTCCATGCATATAGGTGTGCGTACGTGTGTGCATGCCTACATGTGCATGTCTGTGCATACGTCATGGTGTCGGTGCATGTGTGTGTGCGCACATGCATGTGCACATGCACACGTGCATATGTGCGTGTGATCACCCTACTGGTGCAAAAACGGAGAGGGGCAGGCATCGGTCCCAGCTGCCCAGCAGGCACCAGCTGAGCAGAGCCCAAGAAGGCACCTCGAGTGCCCAGGGGACGAGGACAGCCCAGACGGGAGGCTGACGTCCGTCCGGGGGCTCCCAGGGTTGGAGGCTGGGTGGAAGGGCGCCTTTGCCCACCGCCAAAGGGAAGCTTGGGTGCCCAGGAGGGGACAGGGGACCCTGGGAGGAGCTGGGTGTCCTGCAGGGCCCCGGCCCCTCTGCCTTTGACAGCCGGGAGTTCAGCTCCGGGTGAGCCTGGAGAGACGCGGAAACAAACTGGCCCTTGTGCCAGCCTTCCCCCCCCCCCGCCTCCCCCCCCCATCCTGAAGCTGCTGACACGACCGGGAGCTCAGTCCCACCAAGACACCACACGGGCAGTGCCCACAAGGGGAGAAACTGGCCCTCGGGCCCGGCTCTCAGCAGCCTGCTGGGGCAACCCAAGCCGTCCCCGCTGGCCCGGCACCAGCCCCTGGCCCATGCAGCAGACATGACGCTTTAAGGTGTCAACAGAAGCTTCCAGAAACATCCAGAAACATCTCTCTGGAGAAGCTCGGGCCCACAGCCAGAGAGAAACCTCACTGGAGGGCTGGCCCTGCTTGGGGGCGACCAGGCCTCCCTGACGCTCGGATGATTAAAGAGCCTTGGCAGAGGCGAGGGGGCGCGCGTGGGGCAGTGGAGGCTCCGGCTCTGGCGGGGAGTGATGCCGGGCGCTTGCCTGGCACACGGCCAACCGGATTCAATCCCGGGCACTCCATGTGCCCCCCCCCGCCTCCCCGCACCCCCCCAGCCTGCCAGGAGTGATCCCAGAGCACAGAGCCAGGAGGAAGCCCTGAGCATGGCTGGGTGTGACTCCCAAATCCAAAGCAAACAAATAATAATAAAATAAAATGCCCAGAATAAAGTGACTGACCGCAGGTGCTCAGGACATCCCCCGTCATCCCCCCAGAGAACAGGCGGTGCTCCAGGGCCTGCAGGGACTTTACGGGACAACGGGGAGCCACAGAGCGTCGCACATCTGGAGAGTGGGGGGCGGGGGTCCTGCAGCCCCTGACTACCACCCTCACCCCACCATCAGCCAGGTGCTTCCCACCGGTGCCCCAGCAGCCCCTGCCAAACTCAGTCACCTCTCAGAGTGACACCCGGGGACCTGCTCACTCGGGGCCTGCAGGGTGGTCGCGAGGAGAGCCAGGCCCAGAGGTCACTGCGGTCACACAGATCACAGATCACGGGGGGGGGGGGGGGGGCAGAACCGTGATGAGAGCCCTCAGTTGTACACAGGACCCTCCTGGCTGTGAGGCCAGCCTGGGCCTTCCTGGCCAGCACCTGTGTGTGTGTGTGTGTGTGTGTGTGTGTGTGTGTGTGTGTGTGTGTGTGTGTGTGTACACAGACACGGTTCAGTCTCCGTGGCACAGACAGTGGCTCCCACAGCTTGTCCACGCAGGGGGCGGGCAGGATGTCTGTGCTGCCTCTAACTGGGGTGGGAGTGGCAGGGGGGAACCCCTCAGCCCGCAGCTCTTCCTGGGGCTCATTTGCGGGTGGGGGGGGCTGTGAGGATGGAGGGTCCCCCCCTCTGGGCCCCGAGCTCCTATCCAGACTTTGTCCTTTCAAAGAGACTTTCGGGGGCTAGAGTAACAGTGCCGAGGGGAGGGCACTTGCCAGAGGGTCCCTCAAGCCTACCAGGAGTGATTCTGAGCACAGAGCCAGGAGTAAGTCCTGAGCACCGCAGGTGTGGCCGAAAGACCAAAAGCAAATAAATAAGAGAGACTTTGCGCCCAGGACCACCCTCCCCCGCTGCCCTGCCCTGTGTGGCCTGAATGGGCTCAAGGCCAGCGGACAGCGAGGTCAAGGTCACACCCTAAAAAGCGATTCCTGCGGAAAAATGGCAGGAATTTTTATCATTCAAAAGAGAGAGGGGGAGGGAGGAGGGAGAGAGAGACAGAGAGAGAGGGAGGGAGAGAGAGAGAGAGAGAGAGAGAGGGAGAGGGGAGAGAGAGAGAGGGGGAGGGAGAGAGGGAGAGAGAGGGAAGGGGGAGAGAGAGAGGGAGAGGGAGAGAGGGAGAGGGAGAGAGGGAGAGAGAGAGAGAGAGAGAGGGAGAGGGGAGAGAGAGAGAGGGGGAGGGAGAGAGGGAGAGAGAGGGAAGGGGGAGAGAGAGAGGGAGAGGGAGAGAGGGAGAGGGAGAGAGGGAGGGAGAGAGAGAGAGAGAGAGAGAGAGAGAGAGAGAGAGAGAGAGAGAGGAGAGAGAGAGAATCCCATTTCATTAGCTGATCACTGGCAGCCAAAATCTCTGTGAAAACCAGAGGGTGTCCGAAAGGATTCGATTTTTTTTTTTTAAAGGCATTTCATCCAGGGCAAGGTTGCATTTTATTTTATTTTATTTTTATTTTTGTTATTGTTTTCCCCGCTCACGTTCTCCTGACTCCAGGCTCGGTGCCGCCCGAGGGCGTCTGATTTGGGAATCCATCAGATATGTCGGATTGCTTTGTGACATCCCCTTCATCTCAGCAGTCAGCCATGATGTCAGGTTTCCGGTGGGGGTGGGGGCTGCGGGGGGACTGGAGAGAGTGAAGGGTTCTTACGGGCAGGGAGGGGGTGCAGGGGCCGGGCCGGGCGTGCTCTCCGTGTTTGTGGCATTAAATGTCAGGCGGCACCCAGAAGCCGCGCCAGCCAGATGCCCCAACTCTCCAGATGTCCCTGCAGGAGAACAGCGGCCCAGGGGCATGACTCCAGCCTCCCCCCCACCCCCCCCCGCCCCCCCTCCGCTCGGCCCCCCTGCATCTCCACACCAGGAGGACAGGGGCAGAAAGGTCTAGATTTCCCAAAGCCGCTGAAGCCGCACTGGGGAAAGTTCAGTCTCTGGAATTAGCTTCCCCGGCATCCATCCACTAGAGGAGCCAAAAAGGAGAAGAAAAAAAATCCCCCAGCAACACACACACACACACACACAGAGATATACACACACATACACACATATACACACATATACACATATACATACACATATACACACACATACACACGCACACATACATATACACACGCACACACACATTCACACACATATACACACATACACACATAAACACACACAAACACGCACACACATATACACATACACACACGCACACACATATACACACATACACACATATACACACACATGCACACATATACACATATGCACACGTGCACACACGCACACACACACACACACACACGCACACACACTTAGGTGACTCTTAAGCCACAGGACTTAAAAACCCCAAACAAAACCAGCAAGTCTGAGCCGGAGAACTGGAGGCCTGTCAGCACCCCGCCCCCCTCAGCCCCCTCAGCCCCCCTCCCCGCCCCCCTTGCCCACCCCCCGCAGCCGCTTCCCCAAAGCAGAAAAACACCAAACAGCTTTGTTCTCCCTGACAAAGCCCCTGGCTTCCAGAACAGACAGTCCCCAGCGAGCAGGGGAGACTCATTCACACCCGGGCTGGGCCTTCCCGGGGGCCTGGAGGACAGAAACGAGAATGGTTTCTCCTGGGGACCCCCGCCCCCACCCGGGGGCCTCGGGGAGCCCCCCTCAGACCACAGCCGAGCAGAGTCCTGGCCTCCCGGTGACCTGGCCACGCGCCCGCGGAGGCCTCTGACATCACAGCTAATTGGCCCTGAAAACCAGCCAAGAGCCGCGGCTCCGGGTCCCAAAACCCGGGACTCCCCGGGCAGCGGGAGAGACAGCTGGGCAGGGGGCCACTGCCAATTAGGCCTGAGCGCTCGGAGCACCGGCTAACGAGAAAGGGGTGGCCCTGGGAGGCGGGGGCGGGGGCCAGAGGAGGAGGCGGCCTGTGGAGCGGGGCGGGTGGGCAGCCCAAGGCCAGCGGCTAATGAGGCCACAGCCAGTGGCGAGGAACCGCGGACCCCCGAGAGACAGGGGCCCCGCTCAGGCCCCCCCTTCCCCAGACTTAAAGCTCACAGCACCCCTGGAGGGGAGGATTATCATTAACCTCTGCTTCCAGGGGGGCCAGAGAAGTTAACTCCTGTGCCCAAGGCCACACAGCCCGTCATTAGCAGAGCCCAGCCTCCTGCTCAGATGGCTAACTCTCCAGCCAGTGCTCCCCCCGCTGGGAGGAGGGGGCGGGCGGCTGGGGAGGGGGCGCTGCACCCCTGGGGAGCCACAGATCTGATTTAAATACATATCTGAGAAGGCTGGTGTTCCCCGCAGAACAGAAGGGAGGGGATGATGGCAAATTAATTTTTCCATGCCACTGCAGTCCGGAGGCGGCGGGGGAGGGGGGACGCCGCCTTCGTTCCTCCCGCGGGGGGTGGGGTGGGGGGGAGTGCCGGGAAGGCTCAGCTCCCTGGAAGGTGTGCGCGTGTGCAGTCAGGCCCCGAACCGGGAGCGTGGGGGGCGCCGAGGGCTTTGTGGGGTGTCTGGGGAGCATCATTGTCGTCTGTCCCAGGGAAGGTGCCAGGCACCCAGCTCTGGCAGGGCGCGGGGGAGGGATCTGCTCCTGGTACCCAGAAAATGCCAGCGGGTGAGAGGAACGCTGCCAACAGCAGCCAGAGTGTAAGGGGGGGCGGGGGGGTGCTGGGGGGCATCTTGCCACCGGCCAAGGGCCCCCAAAAGCCCTGATGGCCACCACCACCTCCCCAGTGCCCGGCCTGAGTAAGGGGCTCCTTCCTGGCCCTCCTGCTGCCCTTTCACTGAGTTCCCTTGAGGGCCAGACCCACCTGGACAGCTCCACGTGTGTGTGTGTGTGTGTGTGTGTGTGTGTGTGTGTGTGGCTTTCAGGAAACAAGTTCATTGGAAAGTAGAAAGAGAAACCCCCTAGCCCATGAGGGTCTTCGTACAGGACTAAGTTCTTTTATATCCCCCTGGAGGGAATTTTTTTTTTTTTTACTTTATAATTATGTGGGGGTGGCTGTGGTCAGGGTGGATTCCTGGCTCTGTGCTCACGGGTCACACCTGGTGGGGAATCAAACCTGGGTCAGCCACGTGCAAAGCCTGTGCCTTAGCCCTTGTGCTAGTTCACTCCACCCTCCCCCTGGAGAAGTCTGATCCCCCCTTCATCCCCCTTCTGGGGATACTCTCCCCAGCAACTCAGGAGAGATTGCAGTGCATCCTGATGGCATTTGCATCTCCGAAGGGGAGATCAACACTAACCTAACCGAGTAGTGACACGGAAATGTCCCTAGAGGTAATGAACCCCTAGTCTGGAAGTTTGTTTTTTATTTATTTTTATTATTATTATTATTTTTGCTTTTTGGGTCACACCCGGCGATGCACAGGTGTTACTTCTGGCTCTGCACTCAGGAATCACCCCTGGCGGTGCTCAGGAGACCATATGGGATGCTGGGATTCGAACCCGGGTCGGCCACGTGCAAGGCAAACGTCCTACCCGCTGTGCTATTCCTCCAGCCCCTAGTCTGGAAGTTTGTCTGAGGGGAGGTCAGAGAAGGCTTCCTGGAGGAGAGGGCACTGGAGCTAGGATCCAGAGGGTGGTCAAAAGTATTGATCTCTTTGGTTCGTGGTCACCCACCGTCAGAGAGGGCTGCCCCTCCCCAGGCCTGTTTCCTGCAGACATGGTCACCATCTGCCCCTGCACTGGTCTGGAAATCCCGGTGGCAGAGGTCTGTGTCTGTGTTGCTGGCACTGAAGTGCCCGTGTGGGTCAGAGCAGATGTTCCATTCAGCATGTGCAAAGGGCTGTGGGAAGAGGGGCCTGGGCACAGAGCAGAGAGCGGTTCGGGCTCCCAGGAGCACTCCAAACAGGAAAGGCAGCGACCAAACACCTCCCGCATCACTCCTTCCTCACACACACACACACACACACACAGAAACACACAGACACACACAGAGACACAGACACACACAGATACACACAGAAACACACAGACACACAGAGACACAGACACACACAGACACACACAGATACACAGAAACATACAGACACACATAGACACACAGACACACAGACACATAACACAGACACACAGATACACACACAGAAACAGAGACACAGACACACACACATAGACACACAGATATACACAAACACATGACACATAGACATAGACACACAGACACATACAGACATACACAAACACACATAGACACACAGTTATAACACAGACACACACAGATACACACAGACACATAAAGTAAAGACACAACACAGACACACAGATACGGACACACCAGACAACACAGATACACACAAAGACACACACATACACAGATACAGAGACACACATACACAGACTCACACAGGGTAGTGTCTTTTTTCTCTTTTTAGTTTGGGGTCCATCCCAGGCGGTGCTCAGTGGCTTGGGGGGAAGGTGGGTGTGCCCCCCCCCAGTCAGGCCGTAGCAGGCATCAGGGTCCTCCTGACGGAGCTCTGGCCCTGGCCTCTGCGCCCCCGCCCTGGAGCTACTCGCAGGACAGACGGCCACTTAGAAACCCAGTGCCCAGATACAGTGCCCAGACACAGTGCCCAGGGAGCTACTGTGCCCAGACACAGTGCCCAGACACAGTGCCCAGGGAGCAGATCGGGGTCTCTCTGTGCCCCAGGCCCTGGGCATCACAGCACCCTCACCAGCAGCCTGGTCAGTGAGAAGAAGAGGAAGAAGGAAGGAAAAGAAGCAAAAAGGATGGAAGAAGGAGGAAAGGAAGAAAAAAAGGAAGGAGGAAGGGAGGGTAGAAAAGAAGAGGGAAGGAGGGAAGGAAGGTAGGAAAGGAAGGAAGGAAGGAAAGAAGGGAGGGAGGGAGGGAAGGAAGGAAGGGAGAGAGGAAGGGAAGAAGGGGAGGGAGGGGAGGAAGAAAGGAAGGAAAGACGGGAGGGAGGGAAGGAGGGAAGAAAGTAAGGGAGGGAGAGAGAGGAAGGAAGGGAGGGAGGGAGGGAGAGAGGAAGTAAAGAAGAAAGGGAGGGAGGGAGGGAGGGAAGGGAGGGAGCGAGAAAGGGAGGGAGGGAGAAAGGGAGGGAAGGAGGGAGGAAGGAAAGGAGGGAGAAATAAAGGGAGGGAGGGAGGAGGGAAGGAAGGGAGGGAGGAAGGGAGGGAGGGAGGGGGAGGGGGAGGAGGCAGGCAGGCAGGCTCCTGGTTCCAGCTGTGTTGTTGCTTCCAGCACCAGGCTGCCCCCCTGCCCCCTCACCCCTCACCCCTCAGATCCCTCATGGGGGACATGGAGATGCCACAGGCCGCCTGTGTGGGAGCCGCAAACTGCTGCTTGGGGGCGGGGGCCCCTTGTTGTCTGAGAGGCTCAGGATGAAGCCCCTCTGTTTGGTCTTTACTCCCTTCCCAGCTCCCGCGGCAGCGGGGACCAGGGTGGGGACCAAGGAGAGAGCTGAGCTGTGGGGTCCCGCGCGCTTCCCGGCGCACCCGGCAAACTTTGCGCGTCTACACCTGCGCGCGGGCGGCAGCGGCGGCCACCGGCTGCCCGTCCCGACTCCGCGGGGGTCTCCGAGGCCCGCCAGCCGCCTCCCCCAGCCCCCACGCGACCACCTGCTCCGGTCTCGGTCCTAGAGAGTCCCCAGAGTCCCTGAGCGACCACCTGCTCGGGTCTCGGTCCTGGAGAGTCCCCCCGGGGTCCCTGCGCGACCACCTGCTAGGGTCTCAGTCCTGGAGAGTCCTCAGGGGTCCCTGAGCGACCACCTACTCCGGTCTCGGTCCTGGAGAGTCCCCAGGGGTCCCTGTGAGACCACCTACTCCGGTCTCGGTCCTGGGGGTCCCCCGGGGTCCCTGCGCGACCACCTGCTCGGGTCTCGGTCCTGGTGAGTCCCCAGAGGTCCCTATGAAACAACCTACTCCAGTCTCGGTCCTGGGGGTCCCCCGGAGTCCCTGCACGACCACCTACTCGGGTCTCGGTCCTGGGGAATCCCGGGTCCCTGCGCGCCCACTTGCTCCGGTCTCGGTTCTGGGGGGGTCTCCCACCTGCTCCGGTCTCGGTCCTGGGTGGTTCCCCGGTCCCTGCGCGCCCACCTGCTCCGGTCTCGGCCCTGGGGACGCGTCCCAGCGCTCCCGCGACCCCTCGGAGCGCAGACCCGGGCGCGGACCCCCGAGACAGGCCCGGATCTGCCCCCTGCGCTCCCGCCCGGCCGAGCGGGCTCCTTACCTTGCCCGGCGCCCTCACGCCCGGGTCCAGGCTGTGCGCTCGCTTTCACACATTTTGCAACATTGTCGAACGAAAATGTTATAAATCCTTTCGCGGTCACGCGGCGGCCCCCACCACCTCCCCACTTTTCCTGGTTTTCTCGCCCTTTTGGACAATACGCGGCCCCAGCGGCCAGACGCCGGCCCGGGGCAGACGCGGCTGGCCGCGGGGGGGCGTGGTCAGGACAGGAGTGGGCGTGTCTGGGCGGGGAGTGGGGCGGGGCCGGGATGTGGGCGGGGCGCGCCGCCTGCCCCCTCCCTTCCCTGGGAAGCCGTGGCCTGCGACTCTAGCTCCTGTTCCGGCTTCTGATTGGTCAATCGGCCCGCAATGCTGGCATCTGATTGGCTGGTCCTAAGAACAGGGCTCAGGCAGTCGGAGCGGGAGGGGGTGCGGGTTTCATTTCTCTTGACCGTTTTTCCTGAGGCCGCAGCTGCTCTTTGGGGCCCTCCTGAGCTCTCGACAGCCTTTTTTCCTCGCTGCTGCCGTGCTCCTCGCATAGCCCTTAACCTGTACCTGCGTCCTGCGTTTTTTCGTCCCATTCAATGAAGCTGGTGGTGGCCCCACCCGCCTGGCACGCGCAGTAGGCGCTCCGTTTGGGTTTGGGTTTGGGGGCTGATCACATCCCTGAAAGACGGAATGACTCCCCTCCGCCGTGCAGAGAAATGCAGGTCACCTGCACGCGAAGCGCTGCGCTGACGGGGGTCGTGCATCACGGGGGACTCAGCTCGCTGCGCCGCGAAGCCCTGGGGCTGTCGGGGCCTTGGTCCCCATCTGTCAAAACAGCTGCACTCGAGCAGCGAAGGGTTCGGAGATCAGTTATTCCCGCGAGTGTGCTGCGCCGAGCGCGGGCAGTGTTTGGGCGCCCTCGCCCGCCCTCGCCTTCATGCTCCGAGCCTGGTGGGTTTTACTGAGCCCTCTCCTTCCCCTGCAAATCACGGGAGACGCTAAATGCACTCTGCTCAAATCAGGCCGCCGCTGCCTACTCCGGAGAGTTTAGCAGAACGTGGGAGGGCTTTCGGGTATAAAATAAACTGACAATCTGGCGCACTGCTCTTGGGGGAGAGGCAGCCCGTGGGAATGTCCCTGCCGCCGCCCCCCCCCCCGCACAGAATCTTTCGACTGGAGGGTGGTCTCCAAGAAGGGATGGGGAGCAGGTGTTCTCTGACAGAGAGGGTGCTGAGGAGAGGCTGGAATGGGCAGAGGAGGATTAATACTCTCTGAGGCCCTGGGCGGACAGCCAGGGTGTGCAGAGGGCCAGTACAGGGGGGTGGGAAGTGCGTCTGTGTCTTTGTCGTGACGTGGCCTTAGACCCCCCACTCTGGGTCTTAGGTAGACCCAGGGTGGGAGTCTAGAGTCCCCAGACCCTGCTCGATGTCTTCCTGCTTCCTACTTCCAAATCAGGTGAATTCACAGGTACCCAGGGCGGAGGCGTCAGTACAGCTTCTTGGTACACAGTATCAGCCTGTTAACAAGGCTCAGCGGAGGAGAAGCAATCTGGCGCGAGGAGAATCTCGAAGCAGTGGTCAGGGCGTTTGCCTCACACACAGCCCACCAGGTCTAGGGCCTGGTCCCCCATAAGGTCCCCCGAGCACTGTGGAGAGTGGTCCTTGAGTACAGAGCCAGAAGTAAGCCCCTTCTGTGCACCAAACCCGATGTGCACCCCTTCCAAAGCACCAAAAGGCAGAGGTTGTCCGACCACACTGCCCTCTGGGGCGATGCCCGCACTGTTCTTAGGGTGGTGTCTGCTTCCAGGTACCAGTTTGCTGCCTAAACAGACAGCAGGAAGTGGGTGGCAGGGAGATGGATGTGGGGGTCTTTTCACACCTCTCCTTCCTGCCATCCCTGGCCAGACAGTCCCCCACTCCAGCCCCCCAGAAGCCCCACCTCTGTCTGTTCCTGCTCCCCCTCTCCGCCTGGTTCCCACCAGCACCCCCCCCCCATGCCCAAGATGAGACGAATAAGGACAATAAAAGCTGCTTCGTAAACAGGTGGTGATTAAAAGCCAAGTTAATTAAAGAGGCGGTAATTGGGCTGGAGTGATAGTACAGTGAGCAGGGCGCTCGCCTGGCATGTGGCCGGCCCGGGTTCAATCCCCAGTACCCCATTATGGTCCCCTAAGTATAGAGCCAGGAGGAAGCCCTGAGCTGTGACCCCAAAGTCAAAGAAAAGTAAAATAAAACAACAAAGACGCGGTCCTCACGCTTGGACTGCAGAGAAAGGGGTGATGTCTTGGGTCTCGCTGAGGAAGGGGAGCCAGGAGACAAAAGGGATTTGAAAAGACAAGGTGGGGAGAAAAGGGCTGGAGTGACAGTACAGTTGGGTAGGGCGTTTTGCCTTGCACGCGGCCGACCCGGGTTCAATCCCTGGCATTTAATATGGTCCCCCAGTCATTCCTGAGTGCAGAGCCAGGAGTAACCCCTGAGCATTGCTGGGTGTGACCCACTGTAGCACTGTTGCACTGTCGTCCCGTTGTTCATCGATTTGCTCAAGCAGGCACCAGTAACGTCTCCATGGTGAGACTTGTTGTTACTGTTTTTGGCATATCGAATACGCCACGGGGAGCTTGCCAGGCTCTGCCGAGTGGGAGGGATACTCTCGGTAGCTTGCCAGGCTCTCCGAGAGGGACGGAGGAATCGAACCCAGGTTGGCCACATGCAAGGCAAATGTCCTACCTGCTATGCTATCGCTCCATCTCCGTTGTGACGCAAAAAGAAAAAGAAAAAGTGGGGATAAAAGGGGAGGAAGTGCCAGGTGCAGGGATCAGAGCGATGGCACAGCGGGGAGGGCCTTTGCCTTGCCGAGACCCCCCCCAGGCTCACACCCTGGCACCAAGGGCCTGGTTCAGCCACAGGCAGAGGACCGAGCTCTCTCAGCCTTGTCGTTTCTTCAAAACATTAAAAGCAACAACGACAACAACAAAAAGGCGGGGGTGGGGTGGGGGTTCAAGGACTTCTAAAATCCGGTTCTGGGGGCTCTAAGCAGCCTCTGCGGCAGGGCCTCGGATTCCGTGGAAATGGAATCCCGCCCGCTCGCCGGCACATCTCGCACCGCCCGGCTCTATCTTCATTTCTGATTGATTTTCCCTGGCAGAGGCGCAGAATTCTTCGCATTAAGTGTCAGGCTCTCTCTGTCAAGTAGTTAATGACCTATAAAGCACTTAAAACGTGCTGGAGGAGACGCCGCTCCGGCCCCCCGCCGCGCGGCCTCTCCTATTGTCAGTAATCACCCCTCATTTATTCCCTCTGATTGGCTTAGAATTTGCCATTGGGTTTCCCTAAAGTGGCGCCTACTCCAAGAGGTCCGATTCCGCCTGGGCCCCAGGGAGCATGTGGAAGGGGGTTAGGGGTGGGTGAAGGGCCCTTGGGCGCCCCTCTCCTGATTTCCTCCTTGGCCGCCTCACCTACCCACCCTCTCCTCACCATTTATTTGCAGCTTCAACTCACCTCTTGAGTCCTGACTGATTCTCTGGGCAGCCTCTGGACACCTCCTCCTGGCTGTCACCGGGGTTTCTCACCACACAGCCCCCTTCTCTGCTCTGCTTCTGTTTCTTTCTTTCTTTCTTTCTTTCTTTCTTTCTTTCTTTCTTTCTTTCTTTCTTTCTTTCTTTCTTTCTTTCTTTCTTTCTTTCTTTCTTTCTTTTTTGAAACATCCTTTGCCCACCGATGGGGCAGGGGCTCCCCTGAGCCTCACACACTGATGTCAGCAGGTCACCAGAACTATTTTTTCTTTTAACCGAGGTGAAGGCCTATGACACCAAGAGTCAGGGACCTGTATTTTTTTTTTCTTTTTGGGTGACACCCGGAGATGCACAGGGGTTACTCCTGGCTTGTGCACTCAGGAATTACTCCTGGCGGTGTTCAGGGGACCCTATGGGATGCTGGGAATCGAACCCGAGTTGGCCATGTGCAAGGCAAATGCCCTCCCCACTGTGCTATCGCTCCAGCCCCAGGGACCTGCATTTGTAATTTTTTTTTTTTAGTTATTCATTGTCTTTTTGGGTCACACCCGGCAATGCACAGGGGTCACTCCCGGCTCTGCACTCAGGAATTACTCCTGGCGGTGCTCAGGGGACCCTGTGGGATGCTGGGAATCAAACCCAGGTCAACTGTGTACAAGGCCTCCCCGCACTGTGCTATCGTTCTAGCCCCTCACCAGGACTTTATATCCCCCCACGCCCATCACACACACACACACACACACACACACACACACACACTCACGCACACACACACTCACGCTAAAGTGACTTGACTTTTAAGCCTGTCCACGGCCCTGCCTCCTCGCCCCCACCCCAGCCTCAGCCCAGCCATGAAGCTTCTGTATAACTCACAGGGCTGAGCTTACGCTTTGCACGCAGAAGGCCCGGGTTCCACCTGAGCCCCCTGGGCGTCACCCCCTATCCCTGCCATATTCTTCCTTTCCGAGGTGGGACAGGATCTCCCCTTGGTTGCCCTATAAAGAATAAAGTGTCATGAATTCCTGCCCCTCTACCTCAGGTGTATCTCAGGCCTCAGCCTGGTACCCAAGGTCCTTCTGATGGTCTGTGAGTGTGTCACCTTTCCTACCCCTCCCTCCTCCACACGCAGGCCCTTTTCATGATATTCTCTGGTGCCTGCAATCTTAGAGACCTCCTCCTTCAGGAAGCCTTCCTTGGTTTGCTCCAGCAGAGTGGCTATCTCCTTGGGTTCATTCACACCACCCCGTGTTTGCCCATGCCCGCCTGCCTCCTTAGGCATCCACAGACATCTGTTCAGTGTCCACAGGGACTGTGGCGGGACGAGTTCCCGTTCCGGAAGCGGGTGCCAATTCTGCTGCAGCCCTCGTCAGCTGAGTGACCTCGGCCACTCCTTGGCCCTCTCTGAGCCTGAGGCCCTTCTACCGAGTACCAGGGCTGGTGCCTGAGGATGCCAGCCTGGAGGAGCTGGCGCCACGCGAGAGAAGAAGCCCAAGGCTTCGAGGCCCCGGGTCAGAGCCGTGTGGGCGGCCTGGAGAGGCTCTTCCGGGCGGGAAAGTGTCTCTTCTCTCCCGGCTGCTGGAGTCCAAGGACTCGGGCAGAAAAAATCCTCGACTTCGAGTTCTAACAGCCAAAAGACCCGAGTCTCGCTGGCTGAAGCCCAGGGCCATCTCCACGCTCCTGCCAAGGCTCTGAGGCCAGTCTGCATTCCTGCGGCCCCACCAGACACACGCCTCGGCTCACGGGCCCTCTTCTCTCTCTCTCTCTCTCTCTCTCTCTCTCTCTCCTTCTCTCTCTCCTTCTCTCCTTCTCTCTCTCCTTCTCTCTCCTTCTCTCTTCTCTCTCTCCTTCTCTCTCTCTCCTTCTCTCTCTTCTCTCTCTTCTCTCTCTCCTCTCTCTCCCCTCTCTCTTCTCTCTCCTTCTCTCTCCTCTCTCTCCTTCTCTCTCCTCTCTCCTTCTCTCTCCTTCTCTCTCCTCTCCTCTCTCTTCTGTCTCCTTCTCTCTCTCCTTCTCTCTCTTCTCTCTCTCCTTCTCTCTTCTCTCTCTCCTCTCCTCTCTCCTTCTCTCATTCTCCTTCCCTCTCTTTCCTTCTCTCTCTCCTCTCTCTCCTCTCTCTCCTTCTCTCTCTCCTCTCTCCTTCTCTATCTCCTTCTCTCTCCTCTATCTCCTTCTCTCTCCTCTATCTCCTTCTCTCTTCCTCTCTCCTTCTCTCCCTCTTTCTGCCCTTCCTTCCTCTTTCCCTTCCTCCCTCCCTCCCTCGCTTTCTCCCTCCCCCTCCCTCCCTCTCTCTCTATCCCTCTCTTCCCCCTTCTTCCCCCTCTCCCTTTGTCTCCCTCCCTTCCTCTCTCTCTCCCTCTCCCTCTCTTCCCCTCCTTCCTCCCCTCCTCCCTCCTTCCCTCCCCCTCCCTCCCTCCATCCCTCTCTCCCTCCCTTTCTCTCCCTCTGTCTCCCCCCTCTCCCTCTCTCTCTCCCTCCCTCCTTCCTTCCCTTCCTTCCTCCATCCCTCCATTCCTCTTTCCCTCCCTCTCCAATACGAGAGGGGCGGAGGAGAGCCCAGCAAGCTACTGAGAGTATTGAGCCCGCGCGGCAGAGCCTGGCAAGCTACCCGTGCGTATTGGATATGCCAAAAACAGTAACAATAAGTCTCTCGATGAGAGACGTTACTGGTGCCCGCTTGAACAAATCGATGAATAATGGGATGACAGTGACAGTGACAGTTGTACCAAAGATGAACAATAGCAGGTACAGTTGAGAACAGCTGTCCTTGAGACGTGAAATGGACCAAAAAAAAAAAAAAAACACTCACAGAATGAATTTAACCAGGGGGTTTTTGCTTGGTTATGAGGGCGAGTGCGTGGTGCTCAGGGGCTGCTCCAGGCACAGTGCTCGAGGAGCATTCCTGGGGCACTTCAGGGATCCAGCCCAGGGCTCCAGCGAGCAGAGCGCATGCTTGGGCTCTTGGCACTGTCTCCCTGCACTCTGCTTTTCTGTCCCATCCTTGAGACACAGCACATGTCCCGGAAAGTCACCTTAGAGGGGACGACTCGGCGCTTATCAGTGTGCTGCTCAAAGGTCCCACAAGTGTCTAATTCCAGAACATTCCATCAGCGTGTAAAAAAACACCACGGGCAGCCGTGCCCACCGAGTGCCCCGAATTCTCCCCTCACCCACATGCAACCCTTTCTTTGAGGGGACACACCCAGCTGTGCTCGGGGCTGACTCCTGGCTCTGTGCTCGGGGCTGACTCCTGGCTCTGTGCTCGGGGCTTATTCCTGGCTCTGTGCTCAGGGCTGACTCCTGGCTCTGTGCTCGGGGCTCGTTCCTGGCAGATGCCGGGGATCAGATCCCGGTAGGGGCCGTGCAGGGTGAGCGCTGCACTGGCTGGACTCCCACCCAGGCCCCAGGCACCACCTGGAGCACAGAGAGCATCGGATGCCCCCGAGAAGAGACCCTCCTCCTCGGCACCCATTTCCCGCTGAACCCTAAGGAGCAGGCGTGGGTCAGAGCCAGCGAGGGGAGCCGGAGCCCCAGACTTGAGGCTCCCTGAGCGCAGGGGCCACCTTTACATCAGTTATTTTTATTCCCGGACCCTCGGCTGCAGGGACCCCCTCCTCAGACCCAGCGCAGGCTGGACCTCACGGGGGAGGTGCCCGCCAGGGCCTTTGTCCTGGGGCTGCGGGAGGAAAGCGGGGAGCAGGTGGGCCCGGAGCTGACCAGTGCCCCAGAGAACCTTTGACAGCTCACCCCGGAAGCCCCGGGGGGCGTCTCCAGGGCTCCGCCCTGCCCGCCCCTCCCCCGCCCGGCTCCATCCTCCAGAAGCTCTAAGGGTGTCCCCTGGGCAGGGCTGGCCCCGCCAGCGACAGCGAAGGCAGCAGCCGGGCCATCTGGCGAGGCGAGGGGCCGCCCGGTCAGGGCAGGGCAGGGCCGCCCTCGGGGCTCCCTGGCAGAGACAGGCTTTCTGGGACCAATTAGCGGGACCAGCCTCCCCGGCGGTGGCCCCGCTGCACGCGCCCTGCACGTGTCATCGATTGGGGGCCTCTGGCAGCCTGGGCAGCAGGGCTGGGGGAGGGGACAGCACGTGGCCTCTGCTCGGCAGTGACCAGCCCGCCTCCCGACCTGCCCCTCTCTCGCGGAGCCAGCACCCGCCTGAGTCACTGTGTGTGACGACTTAGGAAGTTGGGGTGGTGGCGGGGGCGGGACCCCTCCTTGGGGCCGGGCAGATGCTCAGGGGGGCTCTGCGTGCAGAAGCCCAGGGTTAATCTGTAATCCCCAGGTAGAGCCAGGGGTGCCCGCCCCCATTCCCCCCCCCCGAAAAAAATTTTCTCTGGGACTGGAGAGCTAGCACAGCGGAAAGGTCAAGGTGAGGTCAAGGTGGGGTCAAGGCAGGGTCAAGGAACCATTGTTCTTTTGACCACAAGTCTATGAAGGAGCCTAAGGGGCCGGAGAGATAGGACAGGGGGCAGGACGCTGGCCTTGCACGGGACACTCACCCGGATCTGATTCTTCGACATCCCATACAGCCCCCCAAGGCTGCTGGGAGAGACCCCTGAGTGCAAAGGCGGGAGTAAGGCCTGAGCACTGCCAGGTGTGGCCCAAAAGAGAAAGGATGGAAGGAAGGAAGGAAGGAAGGAAGGAAGGAAGGAAGGAAGGAAGGAAGGAAGGAAGGAAGGAAGGAAGGAAGGAAGGAAGGGAGGGAGGGAGGGAGGGAGGGAGGGAAGGAGGGAGGGAGGGAGGGAGGGGGGAGGGAGGGAGGGAGGGAGGGGGGAGGGAGGGAGGGAGGGAGGGGGGAGGGAGGGAGGGAGGGAGGGAGGAAGGAAGGAAAGAAGGAAGAAGGAAGGAAGGAGGGAGGGAAGGAAGGAAGGGAGGAGAAGGAAGGAAGGGAGAGGAGGGAGAAAGGGAGGGAGGAAGGAAGGAAGGAAGGAAGGAAGGAAGAGGAGAAAGGGAGGGAGGGAGGGAGGGAGGAAGAGAGGGAAGGAGGGAGGGAGGAAGAGAGGGAGGGAGGGAGGGAGGGAGGAAGAGAGGGAGGGAGGGAGGAAGAAAGGGAGGGAGGGAGGAAGGAAGGAAGGAAGGCAGGCAGGCAGGAAGGAAGGAAGGAAGAAAGGAAGGGAGGAAGGGAGGAAGGGAGGGAGGAAGCTGAGGTCTCCGCGTCACACCGGCTTCCATATCCTGGACTCTGAGTCCTGCTTCAGGCCCAGAGGCCTCCTGGGGTGCGTGAGGGACAGGCCGGCAGGCCAGAGTGGCCATGAGCGGCCACTATCAGCCGGGCTGGGCCCAGGCCCCAGCCTCCCTCCCCTGGCTGAGCAGTCGGCCAAGGAAACTATTGAACTACATAAAAATCCATCGCGGACTCCCGGAGGCCCCCTTAGGAAGGCGCGTGGCCTTTAAATTAGGATGGAGGGAAAGAGGCAGGTTTGCCTGTAAGTGCATCTCAGCCCCGGGCCTGCCTCCCTGCTCTGCCCGCTGGCCAGGCGCCTCCCAAAGCCGGCGCGACCTCCCGGGAAACCCACTTGGCAGAACCTCCTGGAATCTGTTGCCTAAAAGGCCCCCCCACCTCTGCGTGCCGCGGGAAGGCTCCCCCGGCAAGTGCAGAGAAGCGGCTGCGGGTGCACAGAGAAACACGTCCAGACTTCTTAGGTGGGGGCCAGGGGTAGCGGGACGGGTCCCCAGGGGTCCACAGAGGGCACAGGAGAGATGGCGGGGACTCAGAAGCCAGGGCAGGCCAGGAGAAGCGTGGGGGAGGGGACTGGAGTGATAGCACAGCGGGTAGCCGATCAGGGTTCGATTCCCAGCATCCCATATGGTCCCCTGAGCACCGCCAGGGGTAATTCCTGAGTGCATGAGCCAGGAGTAACCCCTGAGCATCGCCGGGTGTGACCCCCCCAAAAAAAAAGAGAAGCGTGGGGGGACACCAGGCAAGATGGGACAGGGTCTGGGCCCCCCACAACAGCTGCCCTGCTGGCTTTAGGGGTGAGGGGGGTTTGGGGAGACAGCTCAGAAGTCAGAGGCCCCAAGTCTGACCCTGCCCCCCTCACGCCCCCTCCCCCGTGGCCCCGGGGACCGGCACCAACGGCATGGCCATGCCAGGCGTAGCAGGGACCAGTCTGGTCCTGTTGGTGTCCAGGCCCCGTTCCCATTAAACAGCACCTCCGCTCGCCCTGGGGCCCCCCTCTCAGCGCCCCCCGAAGACCCCCGCCCTTCAGCCCAGCAGAGCAGCCCGTTTTCCAGAAGGGCCAGAAGGAATCACTCAGCTGCTCGTCACAGGAGCAGGGGGCCCCTCTGTCCCCCAGGGCCCTGCGCCGACCCAAATGTCCCACAAAGCTGGTCCCAGACGTCCCACAAGGCTGGGCTCAGGTGGGCTTGGCTGGGAGCGGGAACTCAGGGTCACACGGCCCCAGGGAACGCCGGGGCTAGATTCGCTGCTGTTCAGGACGCTGCCTCAGGGTCAGGGCTGCCCGGACCCCAGTGCTCCCACCCCCATCTCAGGCCCCGGGACGATGGGGCAGTCCGGAATCCTCTCTGTCCAGTGCCCAGCAGGGTCCAGCCTGCCCCACCCTGCTCCCCTCCCCTCCCCCGGAACCAGGCTGCCAGCGTCGATGCTCCAAAGAGGGGGGGACAGGCAGGTCCCCGGCCACGTCGAGGGAGGCAGGACCCACACCAGGGGCCCAGGGGCCAAGGCCAGAGCCCAGCGGCAAGGCCTAGTCCAGCCCACCCCCGGCTCTGCCCCGGTCCCAGCGTCAGGCCTCCGACTGGGCGGAGACTGTTCTCTGGAACCTTCCCCAGGCCCAGCTCTCAGCTCTCTCTGTGCAGCTCAGAGTCATCCTGGAACCAAGCAGGCGGCAGGCGGCTGGCCGGGGCCCCCCCGAGGGCACCAGTGCTCAGGCTGGGCCCCTCGAGACCCCCCTTCTTGGCCCTCATGGTGAGGGGCCTGCAGGGGGGCTCAGATGTAGGCCCAAAGCGCAAACTGTCCCCCCCACCCCCACTTGGGGTTTCTGCATGGGAGGAAGGCCCATTTCCCCCAATTCTCGCTGCAGGAGACAGGACCCCCTGCAAGGGTGACCCTCCCCCTCGGCCCTGCCTGGCAGTCGGAAAAATTGGGGAGGGGAGCTGTGAGGGGAGGAGCCGGGGCCACTGGGCCAGCCACAGCGCAGGGCTTCCTGGCTCTGGCTCCGGGGCGAGCTTCTGCAACCCAACGGAACCCAACAGCCCCCGGGGGGACCCCAGGCAGGAGGTGGAGCTGGGCAGGCCTCCCCCGACCCGGGCCTGAGCCAGGCCAGCTGGGTCCAGGGGTGGGCAGACGGGCAGTCAAGGGCTGGAGCAGGCAGGGGTGGGGAGTGGGGTCCTGCTCGGAAGAGTGGCGAGTTATGACCTGCGGTTCCTGCCCCTCACCTGCCCCAGAGTGACCGGATGTGGAACCAGGGAGAGAGAACAGGAGTAAAAGGCGCTTGCTCGCATCTGGCTCACGCCGGCACCATGAAGGGTGTCCTGAGCACAGACAGGAGGAGTGATCCCTGAGCACTGCTAGGAGTGATCCCTGAGCACTGCCAGGAGGAGTGATCCCTGAGCACCACCAGGAGGAGTGATTCCTGAACACTACCAGGAGTGATCCCTGAGCTCAGCCAGGAGGAGTGATCCCTGAGCACCACCAGGAGGAGTGATCCCTGAGCACCACCAGGAGTGATCCCTGAGCACTGCCAGGAGGAGTGATCCCTGAGCACCACCAGGAGGAGTGATCCCTGAGCACCACCAGGAGGAGTGATCCCTGAGCACAGCCAAGAGGAGTGATCCTTGAGTACTGCCAGGAGTAGCCCCCGGGCACAGCCGGGTGCTCCCCCAAAGGAAGGCTCTCCTTCCTCACTGCCCAGACACTGTCCCAGACCCCACCCCTTAGCCCCTGCGCGCCCCCAGCTCTGTCCCTGAGGCCGACACCCCACCCCTGCTCCCACTCCGCATGACCGCTGGGCCCGGCGGGAGAGGAGCACCCGGCACCTGCAGGTCCTGCTTTAATCGCGACACCAGCTCAGGTGTGGCAGGTGTCCCCAGCCAGAACCTCGGGATGGGGAGAGGGACAGACACTCGAGGGGGCTGGGTCCAGGAGGGGCCGGGGTGACCAAGGCAGAAGAGTCTTGGAAGGAAGGGGTGGGGCGCCCCGTCCTCCCTGTGGGTCCCGGCCAAGTCCACACGGAGGCTGCTGGACAGTGGGTCCAGCCCAGACACGCTGTCCTAGAGATTCTCGTAGACCAGGTTCAGATCACTGTCGCTCTGCAGTCTGTGCGCTCTCACCTGCGGGATAGAGAGAAACGGGCATGGGGTGATTTTACAGTGGGTAGGTCCCAGCCTCGCATGAGGGCGACCCGGGCTCAATCCCTGGCACCCCACATGGTCCCCTGAACCCTGCCAGCAGGGATTCCTGAGCACTGCCCAGTGAGAAAGACAGAAGAATGAAAAAAGAAGAGAGGGGGGGAAGGAAGGAAGGAAGGAAGGAAGGAAGGAAGGAAGGAAGGAAGGAAGGAAGGAAGGAAGGAAGGAAGGAAGGAAGGAAGGAAGGAAGGAAGGGAGGGAGGGAGGGAGAGAGGGAGGGAGGGAGAAAGGAAGGGAGGGAGGGAGAAAGGAAGGGAGGGAGGGAGGGAGGGAGGAAAGTAGGGAGGAAAGGAGGGAGGGAGGGAAAAAAGGAGAGAGTGAGGGAGAGGGAGGGAGAGGAGCGAGAGCCCCCGAGACCCCATCCCAGCGGCTGTCAGGGAGCTCGTGACCCTGTTCCGGAGGACCCGAGGGTTCTGGACCATTGAGACGCGCCTCCCCCTGCCCAGCACCCAGAGCCTGGCTCAGGACTGGGGCACACCCGAGACGGCCCAGGTATCCTTGGGGTGAGGGTCCCGAGCTGGGGCGCGAGCTCCGGGCTGCGAAGCCAGTCCGTCCCTCCGCAGGGGTGAGGGGCAGACACTGGCTGGGTCCAGGAGGGGGCCGGGGGCGGCCAAGGCAGAAGAGCCTTGGGTTTGGCAGAAAGGGGTCGGGGAGGAAGGCCGTCTCCTCCTGGAGGCTCTTCCCCGGGACCCTCACGCCTGCCGACCCCCCGGGCTCCCTCCAGAGGTAGCAGGGGTCGGGCTTGGCCATCCTGACAGCCGAGGGCCCTGCCCGGGGGCAGCTAGGACCCCGCAGCTGCTGCCCGACTGGTCAGTGTAGAGGTGGCGCGTCTTGGGTGGGTCTGCATGGACAGGCCCGGGACACTCAGCCAGCGGCTAGTTCCCTGGGGACTGAGCAGGGTCCATGGTGTCTCCCGTTCAACAGCGCACTGACCCCCTGCCCGGCTCTGGCCACCCCGGCTTCCCAGCTCACTGCCTGCCACGTACCTTGGGGAGGAGGTTCTGGGCAGGGCGTGGGCTGCCGGCCTGGTCCTGCAGACTGTCGTAGACCTCAGTGTCCTGGCGCTGGAGGGCCTGCGGAGAGGGGTCCCCACGCCCGTTAGGACTCTTGTCACAGAGCCCTTGTCGAGTCACCCTGCCAAGAGGGACCCCCAGTTCCCCTGCCGAAGGCCCTCTCTCCTGTGTCAGGGGCGCCCCCCACGCAGCCACACTTCCCAGCCCCCCGGGGACACCCCAACCCTCACCGGTGTCAGCTCCGAGTATCCAAGACTCAGAGCTTTGCTTCTGTTTCTGGATTTTGTGCAGTTTTGTTGTCGCATCGGGGATCGAACCCAGGGCCTCACGCCCTGTGCTCTAGCACTGAGCTATACGCATGCCACCCTTCCCCCTGCCGAAGCCAGAGAAGATGGAGTTCGCCGCTCAGCCCTGCCAGATGCCAGACTCCCCTGTGCCTCAGTCCCCACATCCGGAAGCTGGGAATTATCACCCCGGGGGATCTGGAAAGGGACCCCGGGAGGGTGAGCAGCTCAGCAGTCAGGGCGGCCTAGCGCCTCCTGCCCTCTGCCCTGGGTCGGAACCCTCTGCCCGTCCCGCCCAGCACAGTCCCTGGGAGGGGAAGGGGGTACACGCTGGAGCATTGCCCCCCTCAGCCCCCAGCCCCCCACCCTGCCCGCCCCAGGCACTTCTCTTTCCCGCCCGTGCGTGTCGTCGGGATGCGGCTGGTTGCCAAGGAGGCGGTTTCCCTGGTAACAGGCAAGCAGGAGTCTGGGGCGGGTGGGAGATCCAGGTGGTGCTCAGAAGCCCGAGGAGGCAGGGAGGGGGCAGCAGGGCATGAAAACCCGCGTGATAAACCGTTTGGCGCCGAGAGACCCTCCCTGCAAGGGTGTCACACACAGCGGTGGCAAAGGCCCAGCCGAGGGGCCCTGAGTCAGAGAGCGGGGGGGGGGGGGGAGGGGGGGCGGGGGAGCGCCTGGGCCAGCAGCGCCTTCCCAGGGAGGGGCAGGGAGTTTCCGGGGCGCGCTGTGGCCTCTGGGGTCCTGCCCGGAGCAGCACCGTGTCACAGCCCAGAGAGGGGCCGCGGTGACAGTGTGCCCAGCCCTCTCAGCCTGAGCCCAGCTGGGCTCAGCATCAAACCAGGGGCTGGCGCCGGCAGCGAGTGTGGGCCCCATGCCCGGTGCCCGGGACCTGTGGGCCTCTGACCCCACGCAGGTCGCCAGTGTGACCAGGGGGCAAGGAGGTCACGGCTGCTGAGACGCGTTGGTGAGTCCTGACCCCAGGGCCGCATTTGCGCTGTGGGTGAGAAGGGCCGGCCGCGGCCACCCAGAGCCACGGGCCACTGGCCAGGGCCGGGCTGCCCTCAGCATGGCCCGGGGGCAGGGCCAGGCCTGCTGGACTGAGCTGGGCTGGTGGCTATACTGGCCTCGACTGACAATACTGGTCTGAGCTAGTCTGGGCTGGGCTAAACTGGGCTAAACCGGGCTGGGCTGGGTTGGTCTCTGAGCTGGGCTGTCCTGCTCATACCAGGCCAGACTGGCCTGGGACAGGGTTCCAGGGTCCCGTGCAAGCCCTGCTGGTTTCCGTGGGGGACCCAGGCCTGCCACGTCCCTTTCCTGCCGGTGGGACAGACAGACGGTCTTAGTCCGGACAGAAGTCGAACCCTGCCGAAGGGTCTCCTAGACCTCGGGGCCCAGAGCAGAGGTCACTGCTCTGGCTGACCACTTGTGAAACGCTCGCCTGGGGCTCGGGCTCACGCTGTCGGAGCACCCCCACTTCCTGCCTTCCTTCCCGGGGGGCTGGTGGATCAGATCCGAGGGGGCAGAGACAAACAAGGAAAGGCACCGTCTCGAGCCGGGGAAGCGCAGGTCAAAGACGGCATGGAGCCAGGGGACAGCGGGAAAGGCACTTGCTTTGCATGTGGCCGAGCCAGGTTCAATCCCTGGTACTAGATACGGCTCCCTGAGCCCAGTCAGGAGAGATCTCTGAGCACAGAGTGAGGAGCAAGCCCTGAGCACAGAGCTAGGAACAAGCCCTGAGCACAGAGCCGGGAGCGAGCCCTGAGCACAGAGCCGGGAGTGATCCCTGAGCACAGAGCCAGGAGCAAGCCCTGAGCACAGAACCAAGAGTGAGCCCTGAGCACAGAGCCAAGAGTGAGCCCTGAGCACAGAGCCAAGAGTGATCCCCGAGCACAGAGCCAGGAGTGATCCCCGAGCACAGAGCCAGGAGTGATCCCCGAGCACAGAGCCAGGAGCGAGCCCTGAGCACAGAGCCAGAAGCAAGTCCTGAGCACAGAGCCAGGAGCAAGCCCTGAGCACAGAACCAAGAGTGATCCCTGAGCACAGAGCCAGGAGCAAGCCCTGAGCACAGAACCAAGAGTGAGCCCTGAGCACAGAGCCAAGAGTGATCCCCGAGCACAGAGCCGGGAGTGATCCCTGAGCACAGAGCCAGGAGCAAGCCCTGAGCACAGAACCAAGAGTGAGCCCCGAGCACAGAGCCAAGAGTGATCCCCAAGCACAGAGCCGGGAGCGAGCCCTGAGCACAGAGCCAGGAGCGAGCCCTGAGCACAGAGCCAGAAGCAAGTCCTGAGCACAGAGCCAGGAGCAAGTCCTGAGCACAGAGCCAGGAGTGAGCCCTGAGCACAGAGCCAGGAGTGATCCCCGAGCACAGAGCCGGGAGTGATCCCCGAGCACAGAGCCAGGAGCGAGCCCTGAGCACAGAGCCAGGAGCAAGTCCTGAGCACAGAGCCAGGAGTGAGCCCTGAGCACAGAGCCAGGAGTCAGCCCTGAGCATAGAGCCAGGAGCAAGTCCTGAACACAGAGCCGGGAGCCAGCCCTGAGCACAGAGCCGGGAGCGAGCCCTGAGCACAGAGCCAGGAGTGATCCCTGAGCACAGAGCCAGGAGCGATCCCTGAGCACAGAGCCAGGAGCAAGCCCTGAGCACAGAACCAAGAGTGAGCCCTGAGCACAGAGCCAAGAGTGATCCCCGAGCACAGAGCCGGGAGTGATCCCTGAGCACAGAGCCAGGAGCAAGCCCTGAGCACAGAACCAAGAGCGAGCCCTGAGCACAGAGCCGGGAGTGATCCCCGAGCACAGAGCCAGGAGCGAGCCCTGAGCACAGAGCCAGGAGCAAGTCCTGAGCACAGAGCCAGGAGTGAGCCCTGAGCACAGAGCCAGGAGTCAGCCCTGAGCATAGAGCCAGGAGCAAGTCCTGAACACAGAGCCAGGAGCAAGCCCTGAGCACAGAGCCAGGAGCGAAACCTGAGCACAGAGCCAGGAGTCAGCCCTGAGCACAGAGCCAGGAGCAAGCCCTGGGCACAGAGCCAAGAGTGAGCCTCAAGCATAGAGTCAGGAGTGATCCCTAAGCACAGAGCCGGGAGTCAGCCCTGAGGACTGCTGTGTGTGGCCCAGCAACCTCCCTGGCCACCAGGAAGGACAGGAACGGGAGGATGGAGCTGTTGCGGGAGCTGAGCAGAGACTGCGGAGGCCGGGGCAGGGGACGTCGGGGTTCCCAAGGCAGCAGTGAGGCCTCCGCATGCCCAGCAGGTGCGAAGGGGGCAGTTCCCGGGGCGGGGCGGGGGCCGTCTCCTGGCCTGGAGGCTGAACGTGATCACTCCGGGAGGGGGAGGGGAGGCAGAGAACATTCCGGGCCAGAGGTCAGCACCGGGAAGTTGAGGCACCGCGGGCTCCTGGGCCAGAAACAGAGCGGGAGACTCGGGCCACTGTGTGGACAGTCCCCGCAGCCACAGACAGCGTGTCTCGGCGGGAGAGTGGGGGGCGGTCAGGGGCCGCTGACTCTCGCAAGCACAGGAAAGCCCAGAGCTGACCGCTGGGGCTGGCCTGAAGAGTTGGGGGAGGGGAGCAGACCCCAAAGGGGCAGGTGTGCAGAACCGGGCACTTCCGTGGCTGGGACTCATGACAACAGGACCAGAGGCCCCCAGGGACACAGGAGAGGAACGTACGGGGGCCGGAGCCATAGTCCAGCGGGGAGGTCACTCGCCTTGCACATGGCCGGCCTGGGTTCCATCCCTGGTACCCCATATGGTCCCCCGGAGCCCCGCCAGTAACAAGCCCTGAGCACTGTCAGGTGTGACCCCAAAACATAAACACAAGAGGGGGAGCATTTGTAAACTACTGTGATATCAGATGGCAGACCCAGAGGTGGCACAGCTGGTGAGGCGCTTGCCTGGCATGCCCTGGCTGGACCCCCTCCACCCCGAGCACCACCAGAGTCAGCACCTTGAGAACAGCACCCAGAACTCCCCCTCCGCCAAAAAACTAAAAAGTATGCAGATAGGGGGCCGGAGCGATAGCACAGCGGGGAGGGCGTTTGCCTTGCACGCAGCCGACCCGGGTTCGATCCCCGGCATCCCATATGGTCCCCAAAGCACTGCCAGGAGTAATTCTTGAGTGCAAAGCCAGGAGTAACCCCTGAGCATTGCTGGGTGTGACCCAAAAAGCAAAAAAATTAAAAAAATAAAAAAAATAAAAAGTATGCAGATAATATGAGCAATAGCCCAGTGGGTAGGGCGTTTGCCTTGCACACAGCCGACCTGGGTTCGATTCCTCCGTCCCTCTTGGAGAGCTCGGCAAGCTACCGAGAGAATCCCACCCGCATGGCAGAGCCTGGCAAGCTCCCTGTGACATATTGGATATGCAAAAAACAGTAACAAGTCTCACAATGGAGACGTTACTGGTGCCCGCTCGAGTAAATCGATGAACAACGGGACGACATTGCTACAGTGCTATGCAGACAAAACAAAAATGAGTTGACCTCGTTCCAGCTCTGTCACACTGGAGGTGTCAGATCAAGGGATGAAGCGGGGGACACGGAAATGGGAGGTATGAAGAGGGAAAGGAAGAAACAAAATTTTTTTTTTTTGCTTTTTGGGTCACACCCTGCGATGCACAGGGGTTCCTCCTGGCTCTACACTCAGGAATGACTCCTGGCGGTGCTCAGGGGACCCTATGGGATGCTGGGAATTGAACCTGGGTCAGCTGCGTGCAAGGCAAACACCTCCCCGCTGTGCTATCACTCCAGCCCCCAAGAAACGGAACTTCTACAACAGTCAATGTGGCTGGGCTCATAAGCATGCAAAGGAATTGCCAGAAAAACTATCAGAAATTGAGGGGGGACCTCCCTGTACTTCCGGAAGCCTTGGCAGTCACGTCCACACCTCGAAGCTGCCTCCCAGTTAAAAAAAAAAAAAAACTACTCCAGCCTGACCTTCCCAATAAAAAATGCTGAACAGCCTAAACAAACATGATGGCCTCTTAGCACCTGTACTGCAAACCGAAATGCACAAAGGGAGAGAGAGAAAGAGGAAAAGTGCCTGCCATAGAGGCCGGCTGGGGCTTGGGGGAGGGGCTGGGGGGTGGTGGGAGGGAAACGGGGGACATTGGTGATGGGAAATGTATACGGGTGGAGGGAAGGGTGTTGGATTATCGTGTGGCTGAGACCCAATCATGAGCAGCTTTGTAATGGTCTATCTCACAGATATTTAAATTAAAAATTAAAAAAAAAAAAAGAACTGGGGCTGGAGCGATAGCACAGCGGGTAGGGCATTTGCCTTGCACGCGGCTGACCTGGGTTCAAATCCCAGCATCCCATAGGGTCCCCTGTGCACCACCAGGAGTAATTCCTGAGTGCAGAGCCAGGAGTAACCCCTGTGCATCGCCGGGTGTGACCCAAAAAGAAAAAAAAAAAAGAAAAAAGAACTGAGGAGGCGGGTGGAGGGATTGAGGCTATCCCCAGCTGTATTCAAGAGTCACCCCCCCCCCCCGTCATAGCACAGCGGGGAGGACATTTGCCTTGCACATGGCCGACCCGGGTTCGATTCCCAGCATCCCATAGGGTCCCCTGAGCACCAACAGGGGCAATTCCTGAGTGCAGAGCCAGGAGTAACCCCTGAGCATTGCTGGGTGTGATCCAAAAAGCAATAAACAAACAAATAAATAAATAAATAAATAAATAAGAGTCACCCCAGGAGAGCCAGGGCCCACTTGGTGCCTGAGGTGACCAGGCGCAGGCTGCGCTCTCCCAGGAATGAGTGGGTCCAGCGGGATGCCCACGTAAAGCCCACAGAGAAACTTCCGTCTGTTTCTCCAGACCAGCGACGGACCTTTAGAAAACAACCTGAGGACTGGAAGCCAGAGCCCCGGGAGGACTGAGGAGACAGTGTGTGGCCATGTGTGGTCGCCCGATGGCACCCGAGTGCGGGCGGCAGGGAGGGGGCGAGGCCGTCTCTGCAGCTACTGACTTGCATCTGCACGCGCAGGGGTGCAGCTGCAGGGCCAGGCCCCTCTCCCTGGCACCCCACAGCCCTCGGGGTGCTCGTGCCGCTCCTCACACCCCAGAGAAACCTGCCAGCAGCCCGTGAGCAAGATAAGCAAGACGGCGGCTCCCCGCCAGCAACAGGCAAAGGCGTAGGAGACGCGGAGGTGGAGGGGAAAGAGAGAAAATCACCAGTTTCGTCAGAGGGACTTGAGGGCACGCCCTAGCTGTGCTCAGGGCTTGCTCCTGGCTCTGAGCCCAAGGGTCACCCTCGCAGGGCTCAGGGGCCGCGTGGGATGCTGGGGCCATGTGCAAGGCGAGCGGCTTAGCCCGTCTTATCTCTCCAGCCACGGACTCCAGCTTTAGAAATACGGCGTGTGCAGACATGCGGGGTCTGTTGCTAATATTTTTCCTGGCACAGATAGAGTTGGAATGATGGTTAGCATCTTTCTTTCTTTCTTTTTTCTATATATATGCAGAGGGAGAGAGAAAGAGAGATCTCAGATACTCGTGATGGGGAGGGGAGAGAGGAAGGGATGTACAGAGGGATGGAGGGATGGAGGGAAGGAGGGATGGAGGGATGGAGGGATGGAGGGAAGGAGGGATGGAGGGATGGAGGGAAGGAGGGATGGAGGGAAGGAGAGATGGAGGGATGGAGGGAAGGAGGGACAGGGATGGAGGGAAGGAGGAATAGAGGGATGGAGGGACGGAGGAATGGAGGGATGGAGGGAAGGAAGGATGGAGGGATGAAGAGGAGGGATGGAGGGATGGAGGAATGAGGGATGGAAGGAAGGAGGGATGGAGGGATGGAAGGATGGAGGTACAGAGTGAAGGAGGGATGGAGGGACAGAGGGAAGGAGGGATGGAGGGACGGAGTGATGGAAGGATGGAGGAACAGGGATGGAGGGATAGAGGGAAGGAGGGATGGAGGGACAGGGATGGAGGGACAGGGATGGAGGGACAGGGATGGAGGGACAGGGATGGAGGGACAGGGATGGAGGGACAGGGATGGAGGGATGGAGGGATGGTGGGATGGAGGGAAGGAGGGATGGAGGGATGGAGGGAAGGAGGGATGGAGGGAAAGAGGGATGGAGAGACAGGGATGAGGAGGGATTTTTTTCAGGCAGCTGATGCCAGGATCCCTCTAGAGCTTGGCCTGGTACATCACTGGAGTGAAGGGAGATGCCAGGGCTGTGCCCAGCAAATACTCCCGGGGCAGCAGTCAGATGACTGGCGCTAGCCAGGGGAGCAGTCGCGTGCCATGTGCTCGCCGAGCAGGCGCAGGGCCGAGACCTTCGTCCTGAGACTTCAGGTCATCTTGTGCCCGGGAGAAGGCTCAAGGGCTGGCACCCGTGTCTGCCCCAGGTTTGATCCCAGCACTCCCCGTCCTCTGCGTTCCCCCAGGGTGACGGGGGGGGGGGCAGCACTTCTAGGGGGAGCACTGCTGGGCCTGGGGGCCCATGAGCCCTGCTTTGAAAGCCCCAGGACCCCCGGAGGCCCACCTCTGCGTGGCCTCAGGGTATAAAGCCGGGTCTGTGCGGTGGCGGGGGGGGGGGGGTTGGAAGCGGCACCCAGGGGTGATTTCTGGGGTGCCCTTGTCCTGCTGAGGCCCCTCTGGCAGATTGCTTTGCACGTGGGAGCTGGTGACCGGGCCCCGCCTGCCCCCACAGAACCCCCCCAGGTGGCAGTTCTGTTCCCACTTCAGAGCCTCTCGGGGGGCTGGGAAGGGGCTGCAGCTGAACGAGGGGTCCCCAGGACTCACCGTGTAGATAGACTCGGCCGGGGGCTGCTTGGAACTGCTGGCGGGGTGGGAGTCCGGGCACTTCCGGGCGGGGGGTTTCTTCGGACCCTTCACCTGCTTCTGGGGGGCACAGAGGCAGGGATGTGGGGCGCCATGCCCCCCTGCCCGCACTGCACAGGGACCCCATCCCCAGCCACCGCCCCCACACTCAGGGGCGCACGGCCCCCAGTGCCCCAAACCTGGGGGGCAGGAAGACTCAGGGGAGACCCGCCCACAGCTGGGGGACTGGACACACGGACACACGCTCCTCCGACAACCCCCCCCACACACACACAGAGGCCGCGGCAAAGCCGGGGGAGGGTCTCGGGGCAGCCCTCAACCCGCACCTGGCCCTGACCCGGGGACAGTGACGAGCTCAGTGACCCAAGCTCAGGGTGCGCCTGGAGTTTCAGCCGCCCAGAGAGACCCGAGTGGGCCTGAGTGCGGGGTGAGGCGGGGCAGGACCCAGGACCATAGAGCACTGTGGGAGGAGGGAGACCCGGCTTCGGGGACTCAGGAGGCGGGGCCGGGGTCCTGAGACGGGGCCGGGTCCTGAGGCTCGCTGAGGGGCCAGTGGCCCTCCCGAGCGCCCCCATCCCCCCACTGCCGCAGTGGAGCCAGGGGCCCTCACCTCGGGGCAGATAATCAGAACCCTGGCTGCCCGCCCGCCCGCTCGCTGGGGATCAGCTTGGAGAGAGGCTTCCTCTCGGCCCAGGCACCCGGGGCGCCCCCATGGAGCCACGGGGGTCCAGGGGTGGTCACGGGGGCCACAGCACTAAACGCCCCTCTGGACGAGGGGCTTGGGGGGGGAACGAAGCTGGGATGCGTCAGATCCTGCGTGGATCAGCCCTGGGGTACCCTGTCCTGGAGGAGGTGCCCGCCCGTGCCCTGGTGTGGGGTGCAGGGAGGATGAAGAGGGGTCGGCCGGGTCGGGGTCGGGGTGCCTCTCCCCGGAAGCCTGAGTGAGCCCCTGCCTCCCGCCAGGCCCCTCCCCTGCTTCTTTGCAGCTCTGGGGTCACCAGGTTCCCAGCCTGCTCTCCCCACCCCGCCCCTGTGAGCCTCCCCTCCTCCACACTGCAGAGCCTCACCCCGCAGACCCTCCCCCACCCCAGAGCACCCGCTCTTCCCCCCAGGGCCCCCTTCTTCCGGAGGAGAACGCCTGCCTCTCCTGTGGTGTGCCCGAGCCAGGTTTGATCCCTGGCATCCTCCCCCCGCCCCCGAGCACCTCCAGGAGTAATTCCTGAGAGCAGGGCCAGGAGTGACCCCTGAGCACAGCCTGGTGTGACCCTGAAAGCAAAAGCAAAACCAGAAAACCAAATCCAGACAAAAGGAAAAAAGCAGGCAGCAAGCTCAGAGCGATGGGCCAGCAGGGAGGGCCCTGCCCTGCGTGACGGGTGACCAGGCTCGGGCCCGGCACCCCGTGTAATCGGTCCCCTGAGCCCACAGGAGCCATCCCAGAGTGCAGAGCCAGGAGTAACTAAGCCCTGAGCACTGCTGGGTGTGGGCCCCCACCCCAGTTTGTTTTTCTATTTTTAAATATACCCAGCAAGTCCCTCTCCTCCGTTTCCTCTTAAACCAGCCATCCCTCCCGCCCCCGCCTGCACACGCCCACACGCCCACCGCGGCCCCGACACATCCACTGCGGCCCTCACATGCCCACAGCAGCTCGCCGGGCTTGCTGGGGGGCTGGTGGCACCGCCTCACTTCCCAGACTTGCTCAGAGGGGCGGAGCCTCAGAGGGGCGTGTCGTGGGCGGGGCCTCTGAGGGTCGGGGCCTCCGAGGGGCGGGGCCTGCAACAGGTCCTGGGGCGGGCTGGCACACCTTACCTTCCTCCAGAAAAGCGCGGCTGTGCCCAGGACACTCAGGAGCATCAGGATGCCAAGGAAGCAAAAGAGCAGGAGCTTCTGGGGGTAGTGCAGGGGCTCTTGGTACCCCAAATCTAGCAGAAGGACAGGGAAGCAAAGTGGTTAGTCAGCTGAGAGAGGTTGGGGCACACCCCACCCCAGACCCCCAATCTCAGTGTCCTCCTGGCCCCAGGCCCACTTACAACTCTCCTCCCCAGGCAAGCCCTCGACCTCTGTGGCTCAGGGGCCCTTCCCTCGCCAGCTAAGCCCGCCTCCGTGGGCCTCCAGGACCCTCACTCAGGGGCAGGCCCCAGCTCCCCTGAGGCCCCGGCTTCCGGTGAGGGGTTTCAGCGAGACGGCCCCTGCAGAGGTCAAGCGGGCAGGCTGGGGGCAGAGGCCAGGTGGGGCTGGCCTGCAGGTCCTGAAGAGCAGAACCCGCCTTGCCCCGGCCTCCGCTCTGTCGTTCCACCCTCTGCCCGTTCACTTCTGCACACACTCGGGGCTGGAGCGATAGCACAGCAGGGAGGGCGTTTGCCTTGCATGCGGCCGACCTAGGTTTGATTCCCAGCATCCCATATGGTCCCCTGAGCACCGCCAGGAGTAATTCCTGAGTGCAGAGCCAGGAGTAACCCCTGTGCATCGCCGGGTGTGACCCAAAAAGAAAAAAAAAACACTTCTGCACAAACCCACCTATCCGTCTGTCCATCCACCACCCACCCACCGTCCATCCGCCCACCCACTCACCCATCTGTCCACCCCTCTCTCCTTCCCTCCCCTCTGTCCATCCGCTTACCCACTCCCTCCGCCCATCTGTCTGTCCATCCATCATTTCCCACCCTCCTTCCTTTGGCTGGCAAAGCCCTGCAGTGTGCCAACCAGGTGCCAGGATACAGTTTGTCTTGTGTCCCAGAACACACGCCATGACCAGCGTCCATGAGGGGGCTCAGCCACCCCCCACCAAAAGCCTCGGACAGACTGGCCAGATCCCCGGCCCCATGTATGTGCCCTGAGCCCCTCACTCCTCCCAGCCCCACCCCTCCAGAGAAACCCGCGGAGGCAGGTGCACAAGGCTTGGCCACCTGGCGTCACTTCCTGGCAAGCGGCTGATCTGGGATCCAAACCCGGCCCGGGGGGTTCTGGGGCTCAGCTACTCCTGGTGGGGGTCAGAATCAGCTCAGAGAACAGGGCTCGTTGGGTGGGTTTATTGGTGGGGCCAGGGGCGGAGATCTGCATCTCGTGCATGCAGGTATGTGCTTTCCTGCTGAGCCCCTCCTGGCGAGGCTGAACTTTGCTTAAACGCTGGGGTGTCCTCACCCCTCGGAGTAGGTGTCGGAAACTAGGGTTCTTTTATTTTTATTTATTTTTATTTTTGGGTCACACCCGGCAATGCACAGGGTCCATTCCTGGCTCTGCACTCAGGAATCACCCCTGACGGTGTTCGGGGGACCATATGGGATGCTGGGAATCGAACCCGGGTCGGCCGCATGCAAGACAAATGCCCTCCCCACTGTGCTATCGCTCCAGCCCCAGAAACTAGGGTTCTGTCCTCAGAAAGAGCTCGGTGCTCTCGGCAAATGGGCCTCCCTCCAGCCGCTGGGGACCGACCCAGAGCCCTGGCTGCCTCAAGTCTGTTCTTTTTTTTTTTTTTTTTTGCTTTTTGGATCACACTTGGCAATGCACAGGGGTTCCTCCTGGCTCTGCACTCAGGAATGACTCCTGGTGGTGCTCATTGCTCGGGGACCCTATGGGATGCTGGGAATCGAACCCGGGTTGGCCGTGTGCAAGGCAAACGCCCTCCCCGCCGTGCTATCACTCTAGCCACCCCCCCTCTGTTCTGATGGGCGTGGCGGCCCTTCCTCTGCCACAGGGGCCCCCGGAGGACGCCTCACCTCGGACTAGGATGAAGGTCCCGTTGCCCGTGGCCGACTTCGAGCCCCAGAGCACGGAGCAGTAGTAGGTGCCGGTGGCTGCGGCGCTGGGCAGCGAGGGGGTGACCGAGCAGGTCAGTGTGGCCGTCTGGTTCACAGTGCCCGAGCTGGGCTTGCAGTTGGTGTCCTGCGTGGAGCTGCGCCGGCCCCGCACGTCCCTGTAATAGTAGCTGACTTGGAAGTTCTGGAACGGCGGCGTGTACTTGTAGGAGATGCTGCAGACGAAGGTCACCGCTCTGTCGGCCAGAGACACCATAATCGGGGCCCCGGTGTGGGTCACCGATAGCCCTCCTGCGAGGAAGGCAAAGGGGACAGGTGTAGCTCCGGTCCTCCCAGCTGCCCGCTCGCTGAGCGCACCCAGCACCCAGCACCCTGCAGTGCTCAGGGCTGACTCCTGGCTCTGCGCTTGGGGCTGCAGAAGTGCCCGGATGCAAACCCTGGTCAGCCACAGAGGAGGCACGCGCCGTGCGGCTCTCTGCGCTCTCCCTCCGGCCCTGGGCACTGTTCCCCAGGAAGTGACCGCGGGTCAGAGTGGCCTCCAGTGACCCATCTCTTGCCACATCTGGAAGAGACAGAGACGGTGCCCCCTGGCCAGCCCCATGCCCCCAGCCCCTCCTCCCCAAAGTCCCTGAAACCACCGATGGTCGAAGCCCAGGTCTGAGACTCTGGAGCCCCGCTGGCCAGTGAGAGAGAGAGCTAGAGGCAGGGAGCAAAACTGAGAATCCTCCCTGGCCACGTGCAGACATGGACGGGGCTATGCGGGGGGCAGCGTCCGTGGGGTGAGGTCAGAACAGAACACCCCGGGTCACTGTTCATCACTCCACAGGCTCCCACCCGCTGTGCTATAACTCCAGCCCTTCTTCTCTCTCTCTCTCTCTCTCTCTCTCTTTCTTTCTTTCTCTCTCTCTCTCTTTCTTTCTTTCTTTCTCTCTCTCTTTCTTTCTCTCTCTCTCTCTTTCTTTCTTTCTTTCTTCTCTCTCTTTCCTTTTTTTTTTTTTGCTTTTTGGGTCACACCCAGCGATGCTCAGGGGTTACTCCTGGCTTTGCACTCAGAAATTACTCCTGGCAGTGCTTGGGGGACCATATGGGATGCCGGGGATCGAACCTGGGTCAGCCGCGTGCAAGGCAAACGCCCTACCCACTGGACTATCGCTCCGGCCCTCTTTCTTTCTTTCCTTCCTTTCTTTCTTTCTTTCTTTCTTTCTTTCTTTCTTTCTTTCTTTCTTTCTTTCTTTCTTTCTTTCTTTCTTTCTTTCTTTCTTTCTTTCTTTCTTTCTTTCTTTCTTTCTTCCTTCCTTTCTTTCTTTCTTTCTTTCTTTCCTTCTTTCTTTCTTTCTTTCTTTCTTTCTCTCTTTCTTTCCTTCCTTCCTTCCTTCCTTCCTTCCTTTCTTTCTTTCTTTCTTTCTTTCTTTCTTTCTTTCTTTCTTTCTTTCTTTCTTTCTTTCTTTCTTTCTCTCTCTCTTTCTCTCTTTCTTTCTTTCTTTCTTTCTCTCTTTCTCTCTTTCTTTCTTTTCCTTTTTGGGTTACACCCACTGGTGCTCAGGGGTTACTCCTGGCTCTGCACTCAGGAATTACCCCTGTCAGTCCTCAGGGGACCATATGGGATGCTGAGATTCGAACCTGGGATGGCCTCCTCAGGCAAATGTCCTCCCCACTGTGCTATCGCTCCAGACCCCAGGGGCCCTTTCGAAGGTGATCCTGACCCTCCTCCCTCCTCCCGGCCACTCCAGCTAGGAAACCGGTTTGAAGATCCCCAAACAGGCAATAGAGCTGGACTGGATCCCTCCCCACCCCCCACCCCCCCCACACCCCTTCCTCCCACCCTCCCACTGCTGGGTGTGGCCCCAAAACAGACAAAGAAGAAGAAAGTCCCCAGTGCAGTGAGCCTCTGGGAGGCTGGTGAGATTCAGGGGGGCGTGTGTGTGTGTGTGGGGGGGGGTGCCGGGGATATGAGCAGTGCCCTGACCCTCGGCCTGCCCCCCTCCCGCCCCAGCCCCCGCTGACAGTTCTGAATGGAGCCCCCTCCCCGGGCAGTGAGCAGCAGGAACACGCAGGCCGGGTTGTTAATGGGGAGAAGATGGAGCTTCTGAGGCGCTCGTGGGAGCTGCAAGATTTATTCTGTCAGAGGAAGTGAGGGGGGGCGGCTGCGGGCCCAGCGCCGGGCTTGGCAGGCGGCCAGGCTCCCGCCTGCTCCCTCAGCCGAGCGCCAGGGCCGGGACAAGGCCGGGGCAGCGACGTGCCCGCCTGCTCATGCCCCCGAGCAGCTCCCCCTGCCTCCCAGCGCAGGGCGGGGGGACCTACTGACTGGCCCCTGGGCCCCAGGCGGGCAGGATGAAGTGGGATGAACATCGCTCACCCCCACTGCCCCCCCATCCTTCTCACCCTGGAACCAGCCCATCTCCCTCCACGCCCAGCCAGCTCCGCTCCGAGACAATGTGAGGTGCTCAGGGCTGACTCCGGACTCTGTGCTCAGGGAGCACTCCTGGCAGGGCTCCGGGGACCGTCCGGGTGCCAGGCCAGAGCTCTCCCATACCAGGGCTCCAGGTCTTGGTTTGAGGTTTCATTTATTGGCTGTTTATTGGCTGTCAGGGAAGTTGGGGCCGTGGCCTGCAGTGCTCAGGGGCCACTCCTGGCTCTGTGCTCAGGAGCAGCCTCTGGCAGTGCCCAGGGGGTCATCTGCAGCGCCAGAAGGCTGAATCCAAGGTGGCAGCCGGTGTGGCCTCCCTTCCTGCACCGCCCGGCCTGCTGCAGCGGCAGCTGGGCTGCGTGCCGGGCTCAGTTCCCCTCGGAATCCCCGAGTGGCCAGGGCAACCAAGGGCAGCACCTGTGCCCTCCCCCTCCCGGGTCAGACTTTGAGCCCCACCAGTGCCCAGGAAGGCGCTCCTCGGGGCCTGGCCAGGCCAGGGGGGACACCTGCACGCTGCCAGCAGACGGAAGCCCCGCCCAGCAGACGGAGGCCCCGCCCAGCGCTGTCTGGGCACGCACCAGCACCTGCCTCTCCCGCAGCCTGCCCGCTGGACCGGGCAGCAGAGAGCTCTTGCTCTGGGCACTTTGGGCTCCTGGGTGGCAGGTGAGGGGTTGACGGTCATGAAAATCGGGGTGCCCTCAGCTCCCTAGAATGGAGACCCACAGATCACCCAGGGCGTTGCGGCCTGCCGGAGCCCGAGGAGGGAGCCCCCACCCCCCAATGCAGTCGCACAGCTGAGGCTTCAGGGCGCCACTAAGAGTGTCAGCAGAAGAGCAGGGGAGTTGTACAAGGCACAGGCACCCTGGTGGGCACGTGCCCGGCTGCTCAGGGAGTCAGAGAGCTCCTGTGAGCAGAGCAAGACCCTGTTGCCACCATCAGATTAGTTCCCCCTTCCCGCCACCATCAGACTAGCTCCCCCTGCTACCACCGTCAGATTAGGTCCCCACTACTGCCACCATCAGATTAGCTCACCCCTGCCAGCACCATCAGACTAGCTCTCCCCTGCTGCCACCATCAGACCAGCTCCCCCTGCTACCACCATCAGATTAGCTCCCCCCTGCTGCCACCATCAGATTAGCTCCCCCTGCTACCACCATCAGATTAGCTCCCCACTACTGCCACCATCAGATTAGCTCCCCCCTGCCACCACCATCAAACTAGCTGTCCCTGTCAGTCCCACAGGTCCCCATTACAGAGGCCTCCATGTAGGAGGGGACATTCCCACAGCAGCTCCATACCCACCATTTCATCTCACCTCCAGATCCCAGCCCTGTGTGGCCCAGACATGCCCTAAGCTCGCGGAAAAGGGCTGGTTGGCGGGCTTTTTGAGGGAAACCCCTCTCCCTGTGGGAAGGCAAGTTACTCAGACCTGGGCACTTTCTGCCTCCCAGGAAGGGCCTTGGGGGCCTGGAGCAGTAGAACAGCGGGGAGGGCAATTATCCTGCACACAGCCAACCTAGAGTTGATCCCATATGATCCCCTGAGCCCCATCAGCAGTGCTCCATGAGGATAGAACCAGGAGTCAGCCCTGAGCACAGAGGCAGGAGCAAGTCCTGAGCACAGAGCCAGGAGTCAGCCCTGAGCACAGAGCCAGGAGTCAGCCCTGAGCACAGAGCCAGGAGCAAGCCCTGAGCACAGAGCCAGGAGCAAGCCCTGAGCACAGAGCCAGGAGTGACCCTGAGCACAGAGCCAGGAGTGACCCTGAGCACAGAGCTAGGAGTCAGCCCTGAGCTCCGCTGAGTGTGGCCCCCAGACCAGAAATTCTTTTCAGAAAATAGAGGGGCTGTTAATAATGGAGCTGAAGGGCTGGGGGGAGCTGGGGAGGGGCAGGTGCCCCCAGGGAACCCCGTCACACTGAGGCATGTACCCACCCCAAGGGGCCAGCAAAGAGGCCTGCATGGGTGGGGGTGTGAGGGAGGTCGGGGGTCACTACGGAACCCAGGCCTAGAACGTGACCCCTGCTGGACAGGGCCCCAATTTGCTCCTCAAACATTGATCCTCCAGCCCCGTCCTATGCCCCTTCAGGGGGAAGATTCTAGAAACCAAGGAAGGGTCCAGCCGGAGGGGGCTGGCTGCTCCCGCCGGCCTCCCAGCCCTGAACATTTGGGGTGGGGTGGGGCGGCCACAGGAAGGGGGGCCAGGGGTGGGGCACCCGCCCCTGTTGTGGGGGCGAAAGGCTGGATTTGGGGCCGAGGAAGTGCGGGGTTGGGGGTGACGGCCCAGGTTTCCAGGGGGGACGGGACGGACAGGAAAGACAGCAGTGCTTTGCCCTCTGCCAGGGTCCCACCCCGGCCACCGCCCCAAACCCACAGTGTCTGCCGCCAGCGCGGGGTCCCCCCTGTCGGGAGCCTGCACCCCTCACTTCCGTCCCGGCGGGACTCAGCTTTCCTGCTCCCCAAAGATCCCGATTCCCTAGCACACCCCCCTGGCACCATGACCCCCAGCTCCACACTGGGCTCACCGGCCCCGTCCCTGTGGCTGATGTCTGGCTCGGGAAGTCGGGCCTAGCCCCTGACCATGGGCAGCTCCTCCCCTGGCCTCTCGGGGGCTGCGAGCACCTGCCTTGCCAGCATGAGGCCATGGGTTTGACCCCTGGTGCCGCCCACGTGCCTCCCCCAAGCTCTGTTGTCTGGGACCCCCAAGACCCAGATCAAGGGTGGGCACTGCCCCTGCCCCCTGCGAGCACTGCAGCCAGGGAGTGTGTGAGCCCCACCAGCACCACGAGGGGGAACCGAGGGGGATATAAAAGCAAGGGCGCTAAAGAAAGCTGGGGGGACCAGAGAGACCACCCCTCGGTAGCCAACCCCAGGAGCAGCCCCTGGGCACCCCCGGAATAAAACTCAAAATTATGATTTATAAGCGAGTTGTGCTTTCCTCTCTGCGTTACGGTTCACCATTTTATTTTCTCTCTCTCTCTTTTTTCTTTTTCTGGTTTTGCGGCTACAGCGGCAGTGCTCAGAGCTTGCTCCTGGCTCTGCTCTCCAGAACCACACCTGGTGGTCCTTGGGTGACCCTACGGGGTGCAGGGGGTCAAGCCAAGCACCCCATCCGCTGTACTGTAGCCCCGGCCCTTCAGCGTTTTATTTATTTATTTTGCTTCATGGGTCACACCCAGCAATGCTCAGGGGTTGTTCCTGGCTCTGCACTCAAGAATTACTCCTGGTGGGCTACAGTGATAGCACAGCGGGGAGGGCGTTTGCCTTGCATGCGGCCGACCTGGGTTCGATTCCCAGCATCCCCTAGGGTCCCCTGAGCACCACCAAGACTAATTCCTGAGTGCATGAGCCAGGAGTAACCCCTGTGCATGGTTGGATGTGACCCTCCAAAAAAAAAAAAATGAAAAAATCACTCCTGCTGGTGCTCGGGGAACCCTATGGGATGCCCGGGATCGAACCCGGGTCAGCCGCGTGCAAGGCAAACGCCCTCCCCGCTGTGCTGTTGCTCCGGCTCCCAGTATTTTCTTTTTAATTCAAATGTGTTCTATTTTGGTTTGGGGGCCACAAGTGGTAGTGCTCAGGGATCGAATGCCATGCTGGGACTCAAACCACGGTCACGGCCATGGTACCTGCCCGTCCAGCGCCTGCCCTTTGTCCTCTCTCCAGCCCAGCTTGTGTCTTTGGGCCCTGAGGAGCTGGGGCTCGGCCTCAGGAGTTTTACGGGTTACACAGGAGCTCTGTCACTGAAGCTGGTCCGGGTCCTTGAGCATGAGGGCCCCATGGGGTTGCCCCCCCGCCACCCCCAGCTACTGCCCAGCCCCTGCTGTCTCTCTCCCCCCTCCAGCGAGGGTGGCCCCTGCATCGGCAGGAAAAACGCTTTCTGGGAATTGTTCCTAAAAGACCTAGACAGGGGCTGGAGCGATAGCACAGCAGGGAGGGCGTTTGCCTTGCACACAGCCGACCCGGGTTCGATTCCCAGCATCCCATAAGGTCCCCTGAGCATCACCAGGGGTAATTCCTGAGTGCAGAGCCAGGAGTAACCCCTGTGCATAGCCGGGTGTGACCCAAAATGCAAAAAAAAAAGGAGACCTAGACAGACAGAGGCCCAGAAGGCGGGAAAGACCCAAGTCACAGAAGTTTGGGGCCACTAAGGATGCACGGCCCCCACCCCACCTACCTAGTCCAGAAAACAGGAAGAGAAGAAACCCTGTCCCCTCCCGTCTCTCCAGGCCAGCACAGTGGGCCGTAGTGGGTCAGTGGCTGGAACTGGTCCTCCTCGAGGGGTATTTGAGGAATAAATCCCACCCCGAGTGCCGGAGAGGCCAGCAAGAGGACAGGGGTGGAGATGCAAAGGCCCAGCCAGGTGAAGGAACCATCTTGAGGTCACACAGCAATCTGGAGACACACACAAACTGCAGCCCGTGGCGTCTGGGCCCAAAGCCCGTGGCCGTGACTCAGGAGGGCTGCACTTGTGCTCAGCCGAGGACCCCGAGGACCAGCTGCCCAGCCGGACCCCACCAGGCCCTCGGCACCGGCCCGAGTCTCTCGGCCTCGCCAGGGGCCTGGGAGGAGCAGCGGCAGCCTCAAACCCTCCTCGTCACTGCTGGGCTCCAGGCTCCAGGGGCCTCCCCGGAGAGGCTGTGGGACTTTCTGGGACTTTCTCTGCTTGCGAAATGGCCAGAGGGGAGTTTCTCTTTTTCTGGAGTTTGCTGCAATACTGGGGGAGTGGGCGGGGCCTTGGCCTTTGCCGGAGGGGGCGGGGGGGGGGGCGGTTACAAAAGTTCTCGCCACAACTACACAACGACACCCCACAAAGGCCTGGGCCGCACGATCCCCCTGAGAGCTCACGGGAACTGGGTCGAAACTGTGGGAAGGCTCCTTCCCGCGGCCTCGGCACCCGCCCCCTCTGGGGAAGTGAGCCGGGAGGGGGGGGGTCTGAGAGGCGCTAAGGTCCCCCCCGCCCCACCCAGGGCGCCTCCACACCCCCAGGGAACAGACTATCTCCAGGAGGGGCCCGGAGCAAAAACACAGCGGGGAGGGGGTTTGCCTGGCACGCGGCCGACCCGCCTTAGGTCCCCGGCATCCCCTAGGGTCCCCCAGCACTGCCAGGAGTGATTCCTGAGTGCAGGGCCAGGAGGAACCCCTGAGCATCGCCGGGTGTGACCCAAAAAGAACAAAACAAACAAACAAACACTTCAGGGAGCCGGGATAGCACTGTTCACCCCGCATGCAGCCCACCCGGCTTCTTACCCGGCACCCCATAGGGTCCCCTGCCAGGAGTGGCCCCTGAGCATCGCCGGGTGTGGTCCCCAAAATAACAAACTTCAGGGGACAGGCCCTTCGGGGGACAGAGGCCTCGAGGCCCAGCGCGTGGCCTGGGCCTGGGTTGGACCCCCACTGTCCTCCCCCGAAGCCCTCCGACAGTTTAAGGGGGTCACACCCATCGGTGCTCAGGGCAGGCCCTGGGGTGACCGGGCTGAGGAGACAGTCCCTGTGTCCTGGAGGACGCGGCTGTCCGTCCCGGTGGCAATCCCGAGCTGGCCACAGGCCCGCTCACGGGAGCACCGGGCAGGGTGGGGCCCTTCAGGAGCACCTTGGTGAGGCGACATCAGCCCCGCATCATCTCCCGGGTCCCCCCCAAAGCTCCTGGGACGCTGCCACACCCCCCTCGCACATACCCCTGTACCCACCCCCCCACCACACACACACACACAGGCCATGAAGCCAACCGCACCCGAGCAGCCCCTACCTGCCAGCTGCAGGGTCCCGGGGAGCAGCAGCAGGGCCAGGATGGGGGGGCCCATGGGGGCAGCTGCTTCCTCTAGGAGCCGCGGCGGGCAGGGAGCGTCCGTCCGAGCCGCCGGCCCGTCCTTAGGCTCCTCCCGGCACCCCGACTTTCTGCTCCAGATGGGGGAACTGCCGTGGCCAGGGGCGGTGCCAGGGCGGTGCCAGAGGAGCAGGTGAAAACTCGGGTGCTGGCACCGGGAGGGGCTGGTGGGCGCAGTGACCCAGAGGGACCAGGGGGGCCCCCCTACCCCCAGGGCTTCACTCGATTTTCTCGCCCAGGCCGACTCGAGTGATCGGGAGCCCGGGGGAGGTGACAGTCACGCGGGGCACCTACTGCCTGGAGCTCCCAGAGAGGCCCGACCCCTAGGGCCCCCCCTGCGACCTCCGAACCCCCATAGGCCCCTGAGTCCCCCTGCAGAGCCCCCCGAGCCCCCAGCCTCCCTCGCTCCTCCCTGCACTTCCCCTTCCCCAGAAAAACACACTTGCTTCCCCTTCCTGTCCCAGCCCTGCCGTCCTTCCCTAAGCCCTGTCCCCAGCCTGTCCCAAGCCTGTCCCCATCAGACAGGAGCCCAGCCCTGCTGGGAGGGGGCCCCAGCTGCATGTCAGGCCAGTGCTGGGGAAATTCCTGAAGACGCCACCCCCAGCCGGCCGTGCTCCCCCATCCCCCCTGCACACACACACACACACACACACACACACACACACACACACACTCCGTCCTCTCCCCCCCCCAAATGTCACCCTCCCCGTTTTGCAAAGGAGAAAACCCGCGGAGGCCAAGCCCAAGACAGACCTGGGCAGGGCAGGGGCGCGGGGCGCGGAGCCTTCCTCTCCCCAGGGCGGGACAAGCCACTTTCAGCCCTTTGCCTCCCCCCTCTGCTGCTCTGCACTTGAACAAGCAAAGCCAGACCCCCCCCACCCCTGGGGAGCAGCGCCTGGAGAGGAAGACGGATGGGGGGGCCCCCCGGCGGCTCTGACTGCGGATCCATCACGGTGATGCATGACCGCGCGTGTCACCGAGAGACGCAGATAATCTGCCTCACGCTGGCTCCACGCCTGGGAGGGGAAGTCGTCTTGCCTGTGCCATGGTGACAGGTGGCACGTTAATGCCTTCTGTGCCGAGGGAACCCCAGAAAGGCACGGCCCGCGGCGGCCCCGGCTCTTCAGGACAGCCGCCCGCCGGGGCCCCCGAGCCCCGGGCCCCCGATGTTCCCCGCTGGGGCCTGGCCCTGAGTCCCCCCCAGCCGCCGTGCCCGCACTGCGTGGGCACAGCCCGTACCCGGATAAGGGGGGCCGGGAGCCAAGGGCTGTGCAGCCAGGCTGGCCGGGAACGTGGGCGCCAACGTCGAGCTTGACACTGGCATGTCCCCGATGCCAAGACAAGAGACGGGACCGGCGTGGGGAGAAGGGCCCCAGGTTAGCACTGAGTCTCCTGGGGTGCCCAAAGTCAACCTCCTGGGGGGCCTCAGGACAGGGTGCTCGGTAAACGAGTGGGGCGAGACGGTGGCGGGAGGGGGGGCGCTTGCCGTGCATATGGCCACCCGGGTTCGAACCCTGGCACCCCCTAGGGTCCTCTGAGCACCCCTGAGGTGGCCCGGAAATGCCAGGCGCCCTTTTGCAAAGCCCAACGCTTTGGGGAGTCTCATTTTCAACCAGACGTCGTGCAGCTCCAGCTGGGGGTCCCCGAGCCCCAAGGGCTGCAGGAGACGCAGACGCTGGTGGCGCCCCAGGGGCAGCCTCGAGGCTCACGGCCCCCCCAGCTGGATGCTCCATGGAATAAGCAGACGCAGAGCCCGAGACAGCATAAATCACAGCCCCACCTGCTGTCCGGCTGTCCAGGCCACGTGTCCATCCTGGCAGGTTCGCGGCTGCCTGGTCCCCTCCGGACACAGGCAGATGGACACAGGAGGGACTTCACTGTCCACCTGAGGGCCCAGGGCAGACCAAGGCCACTGGGAATGGTCAGTGAGTGCTGGACGCCCACCATGGACCTTCTCCAGGTGGGACCACCCAGACACAGGGATGTGATGGTGGACCCCACCTTAGGGGACCCCGCTGAGGAGCGTGTCCAATGGAAGGAACTACGAGGCCGCCCCCGCCTCCAGCTGCCCTGGAAGACAGAGGAAAAGATAAGAGGCCTGAAGGGCACCCAAGAGGACTTCCTGGAGGAGGTGGCTGTTCTGCAGGAGAGGAGATGGGTAGCACGGAGGTCTCTGCGGTCCTGTGGGGCCCGGACACTGGGACCACTATTTCCAGCTTAGGGCCACGAACACTGATTAAGGGCTCAAGGCCACACTCCAGGGGACCCTAGACAGGCCTTTTGGGGGGGGCTGTGAGGGAGAGGGCGGCGGCAGGGGGTGGGGGGCTCGTTTCCTGTCACAGGAAGTAGCTGCATTGGGCAATGGCTGTTCTCCTGTCCCAGGCGGTCACCTCCATCCCCTTCGCACAGCCCAGCCCGGGAGAGGCTCCTGGAGGCTGAGGGTCCCCTCCTGGGCCCCCACTGCACCGGACAAGCTCCTGGCCACCCCTCTCTGAGGTCGACCCCCGTCCCCAACTGCACAGAGACAGCCAACCGCCCAGACCTCACCTGGCCATGGGCAGCTCCAGCCCAGGCGCGCTGGGCGCCACCCCCCCTGGCCTGGCAGTGAGCTCCCCATCACTAGAGGTGTGCAAATTCTCCCCAAGGCCACCACCACCCCTCCCGTGGCTGCAAGCCTGTCCAGGTCCCATCCTGGCCCCTGCTCCCGTCCAGCTGCCCGGCTTCCTGCCCGTCCACTTAGTCAGTCTCCTCTCAGCTGGACACGGTGTAAAGGCTGCTGGCCCGCTCCCCGCCCCGCCTCCCGGGAGCAGCTGCTCGGGGAGCAGAGGAAGAACCAGCCCAGAGAGCGTCCGCCACCTGCCCACGACCACACAGCTCGCCCCGGGCCTGCGCTTTTCATCACGCGGTCCCCGCAGGGCCGCGGCTTCAACCCCCATCTGGCGGGTTCAGATCCCGAGCGCAGCGGCGCGCGCGGGCCCCGGCGGGAGGTCGCGGGGTGGGGGGCGGCGGGGCGAGGGGGGGGGACCTGGCACTCGTCGAGGTCCCAAGCCCGGGTTTTCCCTTGGCCGCGTGCCCGGAGCTGGCCGAGCCGCCCGGCTGCTCGCGAGCGGCCAGCGCCCCCTGCCGGGAGCCTGCTGCAGCGCCACAGCCCACCCCGAGGCCGGGCCCGGGAGAGGGGAAACAAAGGCAGCGCCGCGCCTCCACCCCGCGGGCGGCCCCGCGCCCGAGCCCGCGTCCGGACACGAATCGCCGCAGACCCAGGTCGCAAGGGGCCTGCGCTAGCCGCCCCTCTGCGCCCCCTGGCCAGCCCCGGGGGGTCCCCCGGATTGTCTCGTGGCCCTGGCGCCCCCTGGTGGCGATTGCGAGGACGCCCCCCCCATCGCTTCCCCCTCCAGGCCCGGGACCATTCAGCAGGGAGGGGGGAGGGATCATGAAGCCCCCCGATGAGCGGCTCGGGTGGGGGGCTCGCGGACATGGGAGCAGGTGATGGTGCTGGTCGGACGCCCACCCTTTCCCGCACGCCCACCCGACCGCCCCGCCGCCCCGCAGAGGCCTGCTCTGCTCTGGGAATAAACCTGTTGGGGCCACATCCGGGCTGACCCCTGGCTCTGCTCAGGGATCACTCCGGCAGGGTTTGGGGGGGACACAAGGGGTGCTGGGGGGGTTCAAACGCGGCCAGCTACATGCACGGTGGTAGGTACTCCCCATGCCCCCCCCACCATCTCTCCGGCATGGGGAATAAACTCTGGGGCCCCCACCAGAGCCGTTATGGTCCCCCCCACCCCACCCCCGGTGGTAACTGCACGCCCCGCCCCGCAGTGACTCAGCCCATAGACGCAGCTAAGCCCCACCCTGCTGTGTGGCCCTCTGGGGCAGGCCTGTGCGCACACGTGTGTGGCCAGTCATTATGCAGATTCAGGCCCCTCCAACTGCTCAGCTCCCTGAGGCTTTGGGGAAGAGCCTTCTGCATCCTCAGGGATGGGCTCTGCCGCTCAAAGGAGCCGCCTGGGCTGGGCAGCCAGGAGGAGTAGTGAGGGGAGGGGCCTCCCTCCGTGCTCCCTCCTCTTCTCCCTCCTCCTGATCCTCCCTCCCATCCTCTTCCTGCTCTCTGTCCTCCCACCCCCTCCTCCCCATCCCCCTCCCATCCTCTTCTTGTTCTCCCTCCCCCTTCCCCTCCCATCCTCTTCCTGTTCTCCCTCCTCCCACCCCCTCCTCCCCATCCCCCTCCCATCCTCTTCTTGTTCTCCCTCCCCCTTCCCCTCCCATCCTCTTCCTGTTCTCCCTCCTCCCACTCCCTCCTCCCCATCCTCCTCCCACTCCCTCCTCCCCATCTCCCTCCCATCCTCTTCCTGTTCTCCCTCCTCCCACTCCCTCCTCCCCATCTCCCTCCCATCCTCTTCTTTTTTTTTTTTTTTTTGCTTTTTGGGTCACACCTGGCAATGCACAGGGGTTACTCCTGGCTCTGCACTCAGGAATTAGCCCTGGCGGTGCTCAGGGGACCATATGGGATGCTGGGATTTGAACACGGGTCAGCCACATGCAAGGCAAATGCTGTGCTATCGCTCCAGCCCCTCCCATCCTCTTCTTGTTCCCCCTCCCCATCCCCCTCCCATCCTCCTCCTGCTCTCCCTCCTCCCACCCCCTCCTCCCCCTGGCAGTCTGCACAGTGTCCTGGAAATCCGACCTGTCCAGGAGGGCACGAAGGGAGCACTGTCCTCATCCATGATGTGGTTGGTGTTGGGTGGGGGGGGAGGTCGGAGGACACAGCACCCAGTGATGGCGGGAGTGGAGGCAGATGGTGCCAGCTCAGGCCAGGCCTCGGGCACCGGGGAAAGGCCCTGCCTGGCCTCGGGCTTTCCTGAGCCTCTGAGCACTGGGCAGAGCGGGTGGCAGGACAGCCCGCCCCCAGGAACTGTGGTTATGGAGGGGATCGGTGGGGGGGGCCGGGGAAGGGGGCAGGAGGGGGAGACCCTCTGCCCACGGGCAGGGGGGCCGCTGCTGGGGAGGTGGGTGCAGCCCCTCACCCAGCCCCGCTCTCTGGACTGTCCTGTGAGTGTGGAGGGTCCCGTGGCTGGAGTCTAGCACCCACCATCCGGGTCCCAGCACCCCGGGGACAGGACCCCAGATCGGGCCCACTCCGGGCCGGCCAGCCCTCAGGGATCGAGTGACGGGGGCTGCTAAGGGCTTGTCCCACAGGGTCTCCGGAGCCCCGCCAGGGGTGACTCCTGAACCCAGAGCCAGGCAGGAGCCCTGAGCCCGCAGGTGTGGCCCCAAATAAAACAAAACGAATCATAAAAAGAACACACCCCGAGGCCACATCAGGTAGGAAATCACTGTGACTCCCGAGTGAAGCAAACTGGGGCCCCAAACCCCTTAACAGGGACCAGCTGGGCAGGGCGGCCGCTGGGTTAGACCCGAACCCACAAAACCAAAACAAAACCAGCACGTGACCGTCTGCCCTGAGGTGAGTGTCCCGCGCCTCCTGCTGTCTGCTCAGACCAGGTGCCACCAGCCTCTGCACAGCACCTTTTCCGGGGGGGGGGAGGGGAGGGGGGGCCCAGGCTCCTGCCCCGCCCACCTGGTGCTGCCTTGCGGGGCCTTCCCAGCTGTCAGCTGGGTTCAAGTCCGGCCATCGGGCCGTTTACGAGCGTCTGGCCCTGTCCTCGCCCTTCCTCCTCAGTGGGGGCGTGGAGGGAAGCCACAGGGACCCCCGAGGAGACGGCGGCTCCTTAGAGAGCTGCACGGGGGATGCACCCCACTAGCCCGAGCTGAACGCAGCCCCAGACTCGCTCCCCTGCCAAGTGCTCGCAGCCTGGGCCCGCCTGGTGGAAAGAGGAGAGGAAGGGATGGGGTGGGGGCACGGGTGGCAGGCCGGGGCCAGGAGGGGTTTAAGTGCATTTAACCTTTGCAGACACCACCAGACACAGGACACGGGGACGCCTGGAAATCAAGGACTTCGAGGCCAAAGAGGCTTTGACTGAAGGCAAGAAGGGTTTTTACTAACTCCAGACGCTTCCTGGAGACGCCAGGAAGGTGCCAGAACTTTCCCTCCCAAGCAGGCTGGGTCTGGCCTTCAGGAGCCGAGAGCTCAAGGTGTGACCCCTCTTCCTCCCTGCAGGAGCTGGGCACTGAGTCTCCAGGGGGGAGCCGGCCGGGCGGGCGTGGCCCCCAGGAAGACCCCCATTATCCGGGGAGCCAGCCAGCCCCATCTGGGGGGAGAGGGCGGGGCTTAGAGACCAGGATGGTCTGGGCCAAAGCGGCTTTTCCTGCAAACCACCCCAGCCTGGTCGGAGTGGCAGGCCCAGGTGTGGTGGACGGACACACGGACAGTCGGGCAGTGGGCCTGAGGCTCTGAGGAACCCCAGGGCCTGTTGCCTGGCGTCACGTGGGTCCTCTGCTCCCCGAAGCCCCCCCATTCCCCACACCCCACCTCGGCACATCTGTGTCCCGGGGTTCCGAGTCCTCCTGGATGGAGGTCTGACGCCCCCTGCTGGCGGGAGAGGGAGGTGGGGGGCCACTAGCCCTGGGGCCCTGCCTGCAGCCCTCCCCACTTCCCCGCTCTCCCAGCCCCAGCTCAGCACCTTCTAGAACAAGCTCTCTCATCCTGAGCAAGTCAGGTTAGCGGGGCTGCTTCCTGCACAGCCAGGAGGGCGCTGCTGACCCGGGTTCCTTTCCCAACACCCCAGACAGTCCCCTGCGCCCGCAGGAGTCAGCCCTGAGCACAGAGGCAGGAGTCAGCCCTGAGCACAGAGGCAGGAGTCAGCCATGAGCACAGAGGCAGGAGTCCGCCCTGAGTGCTGCTGGGGGTCGCCTCAAAGCAAAGCAAAAAAGCAACGATAAATAAAGCTGCTTCTCCACCGTCTCCCTCTGTGGGGGCCAGCGCCTCAGTTTTCAGACGACAGAGCCTGGGGAACTGGGCGTGTCAGGGGCTGTGCGAAGTCACGAGCTGGGGTGGGGGGGCGGGAAAGGCTAGTGGTCAGGGCCAGGCAGTGGGACAGGGCCCAGGACGCCCCTGAACCCTCGGGGGGGAGAACATTCCGCCCCAGGAAGCTGCTCTGTCACCACCTCGCACCTCACGTTTAACAGAGAAGCTCCCACTGGACTCCGAGTCTAAAGAACCAAGAAAGGGCCTGAGCGACAGGACAGCGGGGACGGGCCAGGGGTTAGTCCTGCGCACCGCCACGGGTGGCTCCAGAACAAAACAGCCTCTCAAAGATCTCAAAGTATGTACTTGGCTCGGTCCACAGAAAGCAAGAAGCAAGAACCAGCGAGTGGACTGCACTCAGTTCCCAGATCTGCACAAACTGGGCTCCTTGGCCCACTTCCCTGGAGCCTGAGCAGGGCCCAGGCTGGACACGGAGGCCGCTGGGATCCAGAAGCAGCAAGTCGTGGGGTCGGAGGTGGCTCGAGGGGGCGAGGCCCTGGGTTCGATTCCCAGAACCACCGGCGTGAACCTGCAACAACTAAAATGAGAAAAAGAAATACAAGAGGGTGGGGCTGGAGCGATGGCACAGCGGGGAGGGCGTTGGCCTTGCACGCAGCCGACCTGGGTTCGATTCCCAGCATCCCATAGGGTCCCCCGAGCACCGCCAGGAGTAATTCCTGAGAGCAGAGCCAGAAGTAACCCCTGTGCATTGCTGGGTGTGACCCAAAAAGAAAAAAAAAAGAAAAAAAGAGAGAGAGAAATACAAGAGGGTGATATCCTTTCCCGCCCTCTCCCTTTGCCCTGGACAGGCAGAAGCTGACACGGAGGTGTGGCTCCCCAAAGTCAGGAGGGGGAAGCCGCCAGCACCCAAGGACTCACCCTGTGTGTGAGGAAAATCGCTTTGGCTCGAAGCCGTTCACAGTTTGGGGCCGTGACAGCGACTTTCCCTTGCTGTGACCCTCAAGAGTCAGCCCCACAGGCCAGAGAGAGAGGCCAGGAGGTGCGGCGTTGTCTTACACACTTCCTTTTTTATTTTATTTTATTTTATTTTTATAAAGTAGCACTGTAGCTCTGCCGTCCTGTTGTTCATCGATTTGCTCGAGCGGGCACCAGTCACGTGTCCATGGTGAATGCCACCACCCAACACCTCTCTCCCTCAGAAAATGAAATAAAAGCCAGACTTATGTTGTGTTTGCTTTAGGGCCACAGCCGGCCACAGTGCTCAGGGCTCACTCCTGGCTCTGAGCTGAGGAATACACGGGACAGTGCCAGGGATCGAACCTGGGTCCTCCAAAGGCCTGGCGAGCACCCAACCCCTGTACTCTCCCTCTCTCCCTCTCCCTCTCTCATTCTCCCTCCCTCCCTCTCCCTCTCCCTCCCTGCCTCCCTTTCTCTACCTCTCCCTCCCTCTCTTCCTCCCTCATTCTCTCCCTCTCTCTCCCACTCTCTCTCCCTCTCCCTCTGTCCCTCTCTCCCTTTCTTTCTCCCTCCCTCCCTCACTCTCTCCCCTCTCTCTCCCTCCCTTTCTCCCTCTTTCCCTCCCTCTCTCCCTCCCTCATTCTCTCCCTCTCTCTCCCTCTATCTCCCTCTCTCTCTCCCTCTCTCTCCCTTTCTTTCTCCCTCCCTCCCTCCCTCTCTTTCTCCCCTCACTCTCTCTCCCTCATTCTCCCTCCCTCTCCATCTCTCTCCCTCCCTCTCTCTCCCTCCTTCTCTTCTCTCCCTCCCTTTTTCCTCTCTCCCCTCTTCCTTTCTCTCTCCCTCTCTCCCTCCCTCTCTCTTCCTCTCTCTCCCTCTCCTCTCTCTGCCTTGTGCGTTCAGGAACAATGGTTCTCTTTCTAAAGGCTCAGGGTCCTCCGGTGCTTTCTCTGTGCCTGCCGCCCACCCCACGCTGCCCCCCGCCCTTTTCCCCTGGACTTCCTCTGCTATTAAAGCCCCTGAATCTGAGCCCCATTAAATCCGCTCCGGTTTATAAGCGCTGATTTATAGACCGAATTACCTGGCAGCTCTCGGGCAGGGCCTGTCCGTCAGCCCCCGCCTCCACCTGCTTATTCATTCCGGGCGCACGGACCCCAGGGCAGAGCAATTTCACCAGCACTTGGACCACGCGCCTGCAAGGCGCCTCTCCCTGGACCACCCTGCGCCCAGAAATAGGCACCACGTGACTCCCTTCCCGAGCAGGTCCCAGGAAACGAGCACTCAGGGAAGCGTCGCTCGAGTTCCGGGTCCAAGCCCCTAGCATCCTTTGCTGTTGCCCCTCCTGGAGGGCAGGGTGGAGGGTGGAGGAGCCCCTCGGGGCTCAGGCTGTCTGAGTCCTCCCCTCGCGCCGCCCCGTGGCTGCCTCTGCCCTCCGCGCGCGCCGAGGGAGGGTCCCTCTGAACCTTGTCCCCATCCCACGGGCTCCCCCACCTAATTTTCCAAAGGAGCCGGCAGCTTTTATTGCGGACAGGGGAAACCGTTTTCTCTCCAAGCTGGATGCTGACCGGCCTGTCCCCTTCACTGAGAACTTGCAGCTCTCTGTTCCCCCACCCCCCTGC